>NW_027555625.1:404397355-404949855 GCF_003287225.1 Phascolarctos cinereus | reverse complement strand
AATATCAAAGTGTAAATTGGTGGTATAAGAATGATATCAGGAGCACTAGAGCACAGAATGTGCTTGGGCTAGTGAGGAAGGCTAAAGACAACAACGACAATAAAAAAAAAAAAAACAGGTTAAAAAACATCCTGGAGAGAAGAGAGCTCAAAGGAAAGACAGAACCATTGCTCAAGGGGAATGAGATGATAATGACAAATGAAGGAGAAAAGGCTTAACTGTTATTTTGCTTGTGTTTTTTCTGTCAAGAAACCTTTGCCATCTTTGGAATATAAAAGGCAGGACAAATAATTATTGCTAGAAGTGGAAGCTTAGGGTAAAATGAGAGATACTAAGAAAACACCCAATGAGTTCAGGTTACTAGCCAAGACTAAGTACATTCCAGAGTCCTGAAAACTCCTATGGGTATGATTGCTGGGCCATCATTAGTGATTTGAAAGATTGCAGAGAATTAGAAAGGGTCTATGGGACTGGAGAAAGGCAATTTTCAAACAAAGACGTCTTGGCTTTTCAAAAGGGAAGAGTAAGCATGACTTTGATTCTTGGTAAAATTCTAGGACATATTATTAAAAAGACAATTACTGAACATATAGAAAAGGGTGATGTAACCACAAAGGGCCATGTTATATCAGCCTATTCTTATCTCCTCTTTCAACAATGGTGTTATCCTGGTAGGTGGGGTACTATAGACATGGTTTACCTAATTTCTGCAAAGTATTTGATAAAGTCTCTCATGCCACAGAGTGTGGGCCAGATAATAGTAGATTTAGAAGGATTTGGAACTGCTTGAATTGCCAGGCTAAAATAATTATTAATGGTTCTCTGCCAGTTGGGTAAAATGTCCCTAGTGTATTGCCACATGGATCTTTCCTTGCCCTGGGTGGCTTCACATTTTTTTTTTTTACATTTGTAACAATGATTTGGCTAAAGGGTATTTTTATCAAATTTACAGATAATAAAAGTCTAGGAGGCATAGTTAACTTGTTGGATAAAAGAGTCTAGATCCAAAAAAGATCGTGACAGATTAGAAAATTGAGCAAAATCTATTAAGATGAAATTATAAAAGGACAAATACAAAGCTTTATAGTTGGGTTCCAAAAATCAGCTTCAGAAGTCCAAGATTAGGGAGCCAGTCTAATGCTAAGACTGCTGTGGGCTTAAAAAAGATCTATAAGGATTTTAGTGGACTGCAACATAGGTCAACAGAGTGATATAATAATCAATAAAAGATAATATGATCTTGGGTGGCATTAAGAGACATACTATATCTAGAAGCAGCGGGATAACTACCCCATTACACTGACTTTAATGAACATAATTTAATATTTAATATTTAATATATAACATCTAATAATATTTAATATATATTTAATGAATATATTATAACATGAAAACATTTAAAGAATATACTAAAACACTTATGATGTGTCAAGTACCAATCTAATTATCAATCATACAAAGAAAAAAAATAATACAATCCCTGCTCTCAAGGAGCTCATCTTCTAATGGTGGGGGGTAGGAGGAGACTCACATCAGAAGTCTAAGCTACAAATCTGATGAACAGACCCCATGGTCAAAATGGCAGAACAGTAAGATAGATGTTGAAACATATTTTTAAGTGTCATTTCCATGAATAAAACAATATCACTTTCTGACGTTGAGCCATTTGATAGTTTCAAGGACTTTAGTGGTAAGCACGTTCTTTTTTGAGCCTTTGGTAGCAGTGGGGCTGCTGAACAGGTGTTTGGAGGGAGGAGTACAGCACCTGCTTTAAGACAGCAGTCAAGTGACTACCAACCCAGTATAGGCAGTGGCATGCAGGCAGGGCCTTTTCTCTGCAGGGGATAGATGATGGCTGTGGTTACTGGGCTAAAATCAGAGCCATTATACCGCTGTTCTCAGGGCTCTTGGGCTTACTTGCTCATCCATGGAAGCTGGTCAGCAGTGGAATTGGTAGTGGTTGGGACAGTGGGCCACCCCTTATGAGACCTCATCTGGAGAAGGATGTTCAATTCTCCACACCACATTTCAGGAATGGCATTTTAAAGCTGGAATGACATCCAGAGAGTCCTTGACAAGGAAAGAAGAGAAGATCTAGTGGGCAGTGGCTGGGGAGGACATGATAGCTTTCTTCGGGTATTTAAAGGTTATCATGTGGAAGAGTAATTAGACTTTCTGTGCCTCAGAAGAAAGAACTAGCAAGGGCTCTAAAGAGGTGAAACTAGGTTTGATGTGAGGAAAGACTTCTGAGTATGTAGAACTATTTAAAAGTACAAGGAGCAGCTTCAGGAGATCTCGAGTCTCCCCTGCACTAAGGGCGTTCAAACGAAAGATGGATGGCTATTTGTCATGGATGCAGCTTATTCAGCTGCTGATTAGGCTGGAGGGCCTGTGAGTCCCAACAGATTTGCTTAAGTTCCCACAGCTGGTTGGTGACAGAACTGAACTTAGAAGTCACGCCTCCTGACTCCCAGCCTTTCCTATCCCACCCCATGCTTTCTACGGGACTACGTCACGGACAGACACTTCCCATACCAGCAAGACCGCTAGGAGCCAGGTGCTAACGTTTCGTCAGTAGAACCTCCTTGGGGCGGGGACAAGGGTTTTCTTGTCAGTATTCCAGAGGCAACAATCTGCATTTCGTTGCTAAAACAGAAGAACTGACTTTAGCTCCTTCTCCTCCTCATCTTGCCCCAAGCTTCCCATTTGTACAGGCTTCTCACCTTTCTCTCTGTTCATCCCAGAGGCCCTGGGGTAGAAGGGAGAGTGAGTTCAGTCCCCTAATATCAGAGATGCTGCATGCCAAGGTCCTTGGATGAGCATAGAACACAACGTTACGGAAAGGTTTGCCGCCACCAAGCTGCACAGGGGATTTTAATTGTAAATCATCTTTCAGTGTCTGCCCGTGACTGCTTTTATGGCCCTAATGAATGTAAAATGGGAGAAAATGTTGAATTTTTCAAAGGTGGAATCCACTGTGACACTGCATGCTTAGCATCTTCCATGTTGATATAAATTCAGCACCAGATCCATTAAAGTCACCATTTGCATACTCTGCTCAGTTAATGACTCTTCAATCAAGTATGCTCTGCCTGAACCTAGAAACCTCCTCATTTCCCACCTCACCACTCACTAGAGCAGAACTCCAGAGGCAGACCCCCACCTCGTCTTCATTCTTTGGACACCTGGAAGAGCACTAAGCCAACAGAAATACATTTAATCTGATGGGCAAATATCAAAGGGAAAATGGCATGAAATAAGAGGATGCGCATAGAATCACAGATTTAGAGGCCGACATGACTTTGGAGGTCATTGAATCCAAGGCTCTCATTTTACAGATGAGAAAATGGAGGAAAGAGAAGGTTGACAACTTCCTCAGGGTAACAAAGCTAGTAAGTGCCTGAGGTGGGATTTGAACCTAGGTCTTCCTGACTCCAAGTCTGATGCTCTACTCTATCCAGGATGCCACCTAGCTGCTTGGGGAGAAACCACTGGGTGAGGAATTGGAGGCACCAAGGGAGTGGAGTTGTTAAAGGGCTAAATATATCCCATTCTAACACTCACCTGGAATTCAAAGTTTGTATTCTCCAGAAACTTCTGATTCATGGTTTCTGCAAACTTGTTGATCGCTCTCAGGAAGACCCTAAAAGAGGCAGAAATTCAGTCAGTATTCAGCTCACTGCAGCTTGGATGGTATACGTCTCTTAGGAAGACCTAACCAAGGCCATGTTTCAGCGCTGTGCTTTCTTGGTTCTTCTCCTGCCTGTCGGATGACTTCTCGGTCTTCTCTGCTGTATCTTTTTATCCCTGTCAAGTCCTGACTGTGAATGTCTCTCAAGGCCACATCTAGGACTCTTTTATCTTTCTTCTCTATACTCTCACTTGGCAATCTCATCAGGTCCCATGGGTTCAGATGTCATTTCTATGCTGATGATTCTCAGATCTATATATCCAGTTCTAGTATCTTTTCTGAGTTTCAATTCTGTATTTCCAAATGCGTATCACACATTTTAAAGGTGGTATTCCATAGGCATCATAATGTGTCCAAAAACAGATTTCATCATCTTTCCCTCTAAAACCGTGCCTTCCTTCAAATTTTCCCATAACTCTTTTTTTCTTTTTCTTTTCTTTTTTTAAAGCTTTTTTTTTCTTTTGGACTTGAATACTAAAACTTAAGTATATAATAAGAAAAGCAAAAGAAACAAAACTTAAATATAAAATAAGAAAAGAAAAAACATGTCATGTGCACAGTAGAACGTAAGAGAGGATTCAAAATATAGAGCAATAAATTTCCATGTCAAGAAATCCTATATATTAAATACTACATGTTGTGTTGAAAGCTGTCCATCTTCTCTTTGCCTCCCTTTGTTCTCTGTTGTACACTTTTTACTTTGTTCTTTTTTCCCCCTTCATCCCCCCTGTCCCCCCTCAGGCTATATTAAGCATAAATATAATTTTATATATATATATATATATATATATATATATATATATATATATATATACATACACAAATACATATATACACATATATACATATATATATGTATATAAACATGCACTTTCCCTAAGAGATCTACACCTAATTTTTGTTTTTATGTTTGTGTGTATCTTGTTTCTTCCCTCCTGACTCCTCTACTTTACTTCTACCCACTACCTAGCCCTCCTATTACTTAACCTACCCCTCAATGATCTCTCTCTTATCTTCCCATTCTCATTAATCGAAACACCCTGCTATATCCCTCTTTAACCTATTCCCTCGCCCTCTCTTCTAAAGATGCCTCCCATAGCCTCTCCCCTGTCGCTATCCCGATTGGCATTTTCTTTCTAAATTTAGACTTTTATACTTCTCTAGATGTATATGAATTGTTTGTATATGAATTGTTCCCTCTTGAACCCATTCCAGATGAAAATAGGTTTCCAGGACTAACAGCCCTCCTCCCCCATCTAATTCTGTCCCTATAACTCTTGAGGGCACAATTATATTCTAAGTTTCCCAGATTTGCAATCTCCATGTCCTCTTCAACTTCTCAGTTCTACTTACCCCCTATATCTAATCCTTTGCCAAATCTTGTCATTTCTACTTTCACAGTAATCTCTCCTATATGTCTCCTTTTCCTCACTTACACAGCCACCCTAGATCAGGGCCTTATCGCTTCTCACCCAACCTATATGACAACTTCTAATTAGAAGCTTTGCCTCAAGTCTCTCTGCATACAGCTGATATAGGGGTTACCCTAAAGTGTGAGTCTGACCACGTTAGCTGCCACCACCCCACTGAGTGAATCCTGGCAAGTTTCCTATTACCTCCAGGATCAATTATGTTCTAAGTTTGTCATTTAAATCTTCCCCTGTTGGCTTAGCATTCTTTTCCTGTATCTCCCCTGTTTACACTATGTATGTATGTATGTATGTATGTATATGCATATGTATACACACACACACATACACACACACGCACACACACACACACACACACACACACGCACATATCTCCTCTCCTGTATCTTCTCCTTGTATGTATCTCCTGTGTATGTCCACATTTATTTACATGTTCTCTACCTCCCCTCCTCCTTCCCTCAGACTTTCAAAGCTCCTCGAGTACAAGGGTGGTTTTTGTGGTTTGGCCTTTTTTGTGTCTATCCCTAGCTCTTAGCACAGTGCCTGGTATATAGCAAGTTTTGAATACATGCTTATTGGTTAATCAAGAAGTAGAGATAGTAGGATGTATAGCGGGGGTGCCTCCTTCTTTCAGTCACAGGAGCCATGGGAAGGGTCTGAGCACAGCTGTGAGGCAGGGTCAGAAGCACTTGGATGTTTTTCCTGCACTCTGTACTTTCATTCAGGTCAGCACTGGTCTCCAGTTAGGAGAGAAAAGCTGTCAGACTGTCACCGTTGCATCGAGTACCCTCCCCCCATGTACAGAACCTGGATGAAGGTCTGTGAGGAATATGAAGGAAGTAATGCCGTCTCTGACCTTATGCAGTCCCCAATCCAACAAAGGAAAAGGAGTCCCTACTCTTCGAGGTCTTCCAGGCTATGAAGTTTAATGCAGATTCTACCCTCAGGAAACTCCTCTAATGGAAGAGACAGTCAGTGTCCCCATATTTAGGAAATTACAAATCCAGCAAAGGATAATGTAAACTCATACGCACACATAGACAAAAAGGACATATGTGAGAACACATAAAAATGAGTAAACAGCAGAATGGTGTGGGGGGGGGGATCGTTGTCTCTGAAGTTAGAGGATATGAGTTCAAACTCTACTTCTGATGCTTACTATGTATGATGGGTAAGTCACTCCTTGAACCTCAGTTTCCTCATCTGTAAAATGACTGAGTTAGATTTGAGGAGTCCTAAGAAAGATAACTGTCATGCCAGGAATTATGCCTACTTGTGCTAAGAGGCTGTGGAATAATGGGAACCACGGCGGGACTAGTCAGCGATGGCAAGACGAGCTGAATTTGAGCACTAGTCTCACGTGCCTCTTCACAGCCTTGGTCCACCTTCCTTCCAAGAATTTCTCCAAAAATAAAGATTGGATGGCTCATAGAGTAAAAGAGCGGGGGGTGGGGGACAGGGAGTGTTGGTGGCTTCAGTGCCCTGCAGGGAGCTGGTGGTTTCTAAGGGCTCTTCCCACCCACACTTGCAACATGCAGCAATATTTCATTTAGCCCCTGACAGCCCTGGGAATCTCCCTCGGTTTGCAATGCAGGCATAATTGCTGGGGCCTTGTTTGCTTGGTGCCACTTGGGAAAGCAAAGCACAATCAATCTTGCCAGCTGTAATTCACTGCACGTACGGGCCACTGTCACCAGGTTACAGCAATGTTCTCATCTTCTCTGTGCTGCTGCCCACGATGGACAACGGTATAGCAAGGTCTCCTTGTTACTGACAATCCACTGATGATAATACAGTTAATTCTTGATTTTTTAGTGTTGGGGGGCAGGATTATTTACTTAGCAAAAATGAAATCCTGGGCTGGCTTTCCCCCACTAACCGGTGCACGTATGATCCAGCCTAGTAGAATGGGAAGAATACCTGGTTATATCTTTCATTCTAGTCCCAGTTCTGGTACTTTCTATGTAAAACTATACTTCTTGGGAGATTAGTTTCCATGTTCATTTTTTCCCTTTAAATTTAAATTGCTTTTTTTTTTTTGAAGTCTGGGTCTCCCTAACTTACCTAGGCTGAAAATACAGAGTCAATGCACTACCTCAGTTCTACCACTGATAAAAGTATGGGAGGCCCAACTCACTCTGACTCTGACCCAGACCATCTTGGTCCTCCTTTTGGCAACCTCATGTCCCCTCACTCTGGAGGGTTCACCACACTAATACTGCTGTTAGTGTAGACATTTGATTTTCTTAGCCTACTTCAGATCAGAATGCCCAAGCAAAAGAGATTCTTCATCCTCAGCCTTCCTGGTACCAGGGATCATAGTCATGTCCCACCACACATGACTAGTTCATTTGTAAAAGATCATCTAGTCTAAGTCCCTTCTTTTACAAAGGTTTTTTTTTTTATCTGCAACAAAGAGAAGTAAAATATCTTGCCCAACAACACACAGTTAGTTAGTGCAACCCTGGCTCCCAATTCAGAGCTCTATCCCCAGCACCATCCATTGTTCATGCTGCTTTGAAACCTGCCTCCCAAAGTTGAATGTACAGAGAGATAGAAAGACAGATAAACTTCAGAATCCAAAGTAAGGTGATCTGGAAACAGACATCAGGTCTGAAGGACGGCAAGACTGAGCGAATACAGAAATAAAATCCAGCAAAATCCGTCACTCAGCCTGTCACAGTATAAGATTTCCATGGCTCTGCTACTCCACAGTGTGTTAACGTGCCTTTGAACATGCATTTCCCCCCCTTAAAGATCAGTTATCTGATTCTCCAGATGGGACTGTATTGAGAGCCTGTCATTTTCTGTCCAAACATATCGAGTATCTCTGATGCAATACCAAAATGAGGGGTTTTACACCCTCTGTGGCAGGAACAATGATATCAGCAGGTACCATAACAGTCATTACTCTCGCTGTCAATCTACACCTGTCTCTGAATCTCAGAGGCAGGTCCAATGGACCAAGAAACTGAACTGCTGGTGAGAGAGCAAGCTGGGGTGTGGGAAGAGAAAGGTTCCGTACAAGCCTCAGGCACCCGCACTGCCACATTCTGGGATCCAAAAATCTCCCTCACCTTCAGGCTCATGTTTTTGGATTCTAAAAAATAAGGCTTCCCTTCCCTCGCCACCCCCAACCCCATCCTCATCCCCCACCAAAGTACTCCTAGCATTGGCAGATGAAATGGATGATAATAATAGCCCACATTTATATGACGCTTAAAGGTTTGTCAATTATTTTCATACATTATCTCGTTAGATCCTCACAAAGACCCAGTGAGGTAGGTGCTATAACCCCATTTTACAGATATGGAAATTGAGGCTCAGGGAGTTTAATTGACTTGTCAAAGGGCACACAGATGATAAGTAGCTGAGATGGAATTTGAATCCAGGTCTTCTTGGCTCCAGCCCAATTATTTTAATTGATAAAATTAGCAATATGCCTCTTTCCATGTGTCCGTATTCTTCATTGCCAAAAGGAAATGGAAAGATAGACAATGCGTATAAGCCTATTACCAACAGAGGCTTGCATGCAAAAAGTGGTATAAAATATGCCAGGAATGATATGTAGGAACAGAAAAGGTTGTGTCCACTGTACCTTGCTGCTTTAGCATGTGTATGAGCCCCTGCTACCTCTTAAGCTTTCAGAGGATTTATGATTTCATCTAACTGGGTCCTACCTCTCTCAAATTCTATAGACATTTTTTATCTTGTATAATTCTAGGCTAGATTTTTGTTAAATCCACCTTAAAGAATATGACTAATGTTCTAGAGTCTTCTTTTTAATATTTCATGGGCATCAGGACACTATATCTACCATTCCTTACTTTCCCTGTGAATCAAACAATTAATCATGTATTTATTAAGTACCTCCTATTTACCAGCAGTGTGCTAGCTATTGAGGATAAAAACACAAAAGTGAATCTCCCTGCCCTCAAGGAGCTTACATTCTATTGGGGGAGACAATACACACATCACATAATTCTATAAGGAATAAATATACACAGAAGAAATTCAGGGTAATGGAGTCCCCACAACCTTTTCTGCTCCTACATATCCTTCCTGGCATATTTTATACCACATTTTGCATGCAAGCCTCTGTTGGTAATAGGCTTATACACATTGTCCATCTTTCCATTTCCTTTTGGCAATGAAGAATACGGACACATGGAAAGAGGCATATTGCTAATTTTATCAATTAAAATAATTTGAGAGAGTATTTTCAAAATTGGAAGGATCTTAGGCATCATTAGTCTATTCCCCCTCATTTTATAATTTATACAGAAAGAAGTTGAGGCCCAGAAAGGTCAAGTGGACTCGCTCAAAGTTTCAGTTAAAAACAAATCCAATGGATAGAAAAATGTAGCAGCCTATAGCATAGCAAGCTAGGGAAAGGATAGAGAAAATGTGGACTCTGGTCAGCTCTCACAATAGACAACTAAGTCTATTGTCTTGGACAAGGTTCACCGAACTTCTGTTTAATCAAACTGTACAGTTTACACTTGAGAACCTTTTGCCACCAACACGCTGTGTGATTTTGGCAAGTCACTTTTTCTGTTTAGACCCTGGTGCCTTCATCTATCAAATGGGAGAACTAGACCAAATGCACTTTAAGATCCCCTATTGAAATCTTATAATCTTTTTTTTTTTTTTTGGCTAGGCAATGGGGTTAAGTGACTTGCCCAGGGTCACACAGCTAGTAAGTGTTATGTGTCTGAGGCTGGATTTGAACTCAGGTCCTCCTGACTCCAGGGCCAGTGCTCTATCCACTGTGCCACCTAGCTGCCCCTATTGAATTCTTTCTTTGGAGTCCACGCCACAGGAGCATCTTATCAATAAGATGACATTCTGAGGCAGAAGCCATAGACAGGGTTCAAGATGGGGCTGTCCCCCCTTCTAGAGCAAATGACATACACCAAAGGATTCACATATCCCAAGAGGTAAAGGAATAGTCAGGGCACGAGTGAACACTCCCTTTACAGAAAATGTGTTACATGTGTAGATGAATATAAATAGACAAGTACTAATTCTCTGTTCTAAACACAGCTCCCCCTTCCTTGTACAGCAGGAGGGCTTAAAACAGATGCATGTAGCTATAAAGAAACAGCAACATGTACTATATATTCCCAAGGGTACATATGATGCATTTTATTAAGATGAGAGACATACAGGTGGAAGAAGAGAACCATGCCTCTCGAGGTGAGCAATAGCATTCTGGGAAAGAGCCCAGCGGCTCCTGGGAGCCTGGGGTTTGCTGGCTCCTTCTTTTGAATAGCACCCTGATTGACAGGATCATAGGATTAAGCGCTAGAACCCATGTCAAGTATTTATTTTGGTCGCTGTTTAGTTGTCTTTCAGTCATGTCTGACCCTTTGTGACCCCGTTTGGGATTTTCTTGACAAAGATCCTGGAGTAATTTGCCATTTCCTTTTCCAGCTCATTTTGCAGAAGAGGAAACTGAGGCAAATGGGGTTAAGTGACTTGCTCAGCATAATACAGCTTAATAAGTGTCTAAGGCTAGCTTTGAACTCAGGTCTTTCTGACTCCAGGCCCAGCGCTTTATCTATTGCGCCACCTAGTTGCCCCAAGAATTTATTAAGGGTTTACTACGAATCGGGTACTCTTCTAAGTGCCAAGGATACAAAGATAAAAAAGAAACTGTCTCTGCCCTCAGAGAGCTTACATTCTAGTGAAAGAGATGGCGTGTGTACATACATATATATATATATGTATGTATATGTATATACAAACATATATATGTATGTATATGCATGATATTTAAATATGTGATATTTAAATAAATAGCATATGTAATAATTATGATATAAATTAATAATAAATTAAATATGTAAATATAATAAATATTTAATTACAAGATTGGAGGGAGAAAGCATTAGCGGCTGGAAGGATTAGTAAAGGCCTCATGTAGAAGGAGACTCCTGAGATGAGTTTTGAAGCAAACTGGGGATTCAAAGAGGCAGAGGTGAAGAGGGGAAGCATTCCAAGCATGGGGGACAGCCAGGCTGTACCAAGTTATGGAATCAGAAGATGGCGTGTCATGTGTGGTGAACAGCCAGTGTGTCTGGACTGTGCAGAGCATGAAGGGAAATAATGCATAATTAGGCTACAAAAATAAGACTGGTAAGGTAGATTGGGGCACAGAGGTGAAAGGTGTTATATGCCATGCAAAAGTGTTTGCATTGGCCCTGGAGAAGGGAAGTGACTGGTCCAGGGTCATGCAGCCACTGGAAAGGAAGAGTCAGTGGTCAAATATAAGTCTCCTGACTTCAGTTCTAGGGCTCCTTTGTCTTCCTGTTTTCCTCCCTGGGTTCTCTGAGAGAGGGGAAAAGTGGTTGATCAACTTGACTCTGCTAGACAAAACAGAGAGCAGGAGACAGCGATGAGCTGAGCTGGCTTGGGAAGAACTTTCAGTCTTCACCTTGAGGAACAGAGGGAGGGAAGGAGGGAGGGAGGCCAGAAGTGGCTTGCTTACCACACACACAGCAGCCTAGGTTACAAAAGAGGATACGGTGAATCAGCAGATCACATCTCTGAAAACAGCTAGTGTCACCAAGATGGCTCAGCTCCAGCTGCCCTCACAAAACCTCCCTTGGAAATAAGGATCCTAAGCTGGGATTCACCAGGAGTCAGTCAATCCTCCTGAAAGGGAAGGGGGTTGGCTTGGACTCAGGGAGCTGCTTTGGCTGAATCTTAAAACCCTGCAAAGCATATTCCAGAGTTGCTGTGGCACACATGTGTGACAAAAAACCCTCCCACATACTGACACAGTAGGCCAGCCCTTCTCTTTTACACCTTCCCAGAAGCCTTCCCTGACCCAACCATCTGGGAACGATGTCTCACTGCTCCGGACTCCTGTGGCACATAGGTGCACTGTTTTGTTTTGTTTATCTTTCACGTGTGTATGACCTTGGTTCCCAACTTGACCGTAAGTGCCTTGAGGGTAGGACTTGGTCTTGCTTTGCTGTGTATTCCTCATGGGGCCTCACGTAGACAACATTGTGTGGTGGAAATAACACCACACGTGGTGCCGGAGGACCAAGGTTAGAATCTTTGCCCTAACGTTTACTACTGGGTGCCCTCAGAAATGTTATTGAAACTTCTCTGGGCTTTGGTTCCCTCATACACTAAAGAAGGAGGTTGGGCCAGGTGATCTTTCAGATCCTTTCCACCTCTAAATCCAATGCTCAGCATAGCAGATGTTAAATAAATGTGTGGTGTTTTTCTTTAAGGAGTGTTTTATGAGTATTTGCAAACGCACTAGCATTCTGAATGTCCTGTTAATAAACACAGAAAATCTAGGTGCTTAAGCCTCAAAGGGGAAAAGAAGTTCCCATGTAAAATTTGGTTCATTAAAAACATTCAAAATAATGTGACCATTACGAAATATCATCACTCTCTAACCTTCCAGAAGGCTGCATTTTGCTGACAAAAGGCCCGAGGAAATACAGATTAATTTATTTTTGTTCATGTATCAACAATGCCTCCATATGTATGGAAGTAAGGAAAAAAGTTCACATTCCCTCTGCTTCTTTGCACCCCTTCCACCTTTTACCTCACTTCATGGACCCTAGCACCCAAAGAGCCCAGTGCAAGGAGGGCTCAAGGAATGTAATCATTTGGAGGTGAGGAGGAAAGGAGCATGCTTCTGTGCCAAGCACTGTGCTAAGTGCTTTACAAGTAGGATCTCATTCGATCCTCACGAGAACACTATCAGCTAGGTGCTATTATGATCCCCATTTTACAACTGAGGAAACTGAGGAAGACAGAAGTTAAGTGACTTGCCTAGGATCACACAGCTAGTAAATGTTTAAGGCCAAATTTGAACTCAGGCCTAGTGTCCTATCCATTGAGCTTCCCCAGTGCCTGTAACACAACTGCTTCATGGTCATGTCATGTTGTGAGGTCTGCACCATTCATACACTGTGTAAATTCACACATCGCGTTGTGAGGTCTGCACCATTTACACAAAGGAATAAAGCCACAGATCAGCTTTCATTTGTTCTTTATTTCTAAGGGGGAAGGGAGGCATGAGAGCGCAAGATATCAGGTGAGTGAGAGGACACGTCTCCGTCTCCGGGCAGGAAGGAATCCTTCAACATTGACATGAACTGGCAGGATGACAGAATGCAGATAACTAGGTGTCAGCAGGCCCAGGATTCTCTAGCTTTACTATTGACTAGCAGTACGTGTTCCTGAGCAAGTCTCTTCCCCTCAGCGGACCTCAGTTTCCCCATATACAAAATAAGGAAGTTAGGCTAAATCCCTTCTAGTCCTTTGAAAAGTGAAAAGTGCTATGAAAATTCAAGTATAGGGACAAGACTCACGATTTTATTGGTGTAGGGAACTCCCGGAGGAGGAGGTTCCTTCCACCAAGGTAGGCAGATACCTGCTCTGTAGATGGTCTCATAGACGTGTAGTCCTACAGAGTTAGCTGGGAACGCTGACAGGTTAAGTACCTCGGCCAGGGTCACAGACAGCATGGGTCAAAGGCTGGACTGGAACCCAAGTGTTCCTGCGTCAAGACCAGCTCTCTAGCATTACACAGTCCTACTTCTATATGAGAACATAGGGGCTTAATACAGAATTACGGACATAGACCTGGAAGGGACCTTAAATGAGAGATTTTCTAGGCTAACCCTCCCATTTTACAGATGAGGAGCCTGAGGTCTAGGAAGGTGAGAAACTTGCCAAAAGCCACACAGATAGTCAACAGCTGAGCCAGGATTTAAAATCACATCTTCTAGCCCCCAATTCTGGCTCTTTCTACTACACTGCCTAGTAAGCTATTTTGCTACAAGGAGAAAAGGAGGCTCCTGCAATAGTAGAATTGCTTTGAAAGACAGCATGGCATAATGGACAGGGTTGACCAAGGGTTGAACATCAGTTCAAATCCCGCTCCAGATATTTACTAGTTGTGCAAGCATGGGCAAGTGCCTTACCCTCTCTGTGCCTTGGTTCCCTCATCTGTAAAGTGGGAATAATAACAGCACTTAACTCCCAAGGTTGCTGAAAGGATCAAATGAGGTAAGTCTACATAAAGTGCTTTGAAAACCTTAGGGTACTGTATAAACATAAGTTATTATTATTGTTATTATTATTTATAATTATCACGGAATTCACAGTCCTAAGGGCCGCCCCCCCGCAGCTCAGGCTGTGCTCTTGAGAAAACACAATTTCTCTGACTCCTCCTGACACAGAAACCTAAATGCCTGGCATTTTCTTAAGAGATACAAATGTTTCCACTTGGGAGATGATTTCAAGCTCTTAGATTTCTTTGAAAATTAAACGTGATGGGAGTTGGAGAGTATATGCAAAGGAATCACAAAATGTAGACCAATGGGGCTCATTACGTGGTCTCTGGGAGTGGTCTGGGAGATTTCTATAGGCCTAGTCTCCAAACCACTTTTGCCTCGATTATCCTCACAAACCTTTTTGTGGATGAGCCTGAAGGGGAGACTGGCCAGTTGGCAATGGCTCTTGTAGGTGAAGTCCAAGTTCTCTGCCTTTTGTTCCTACAAACCTGAGGGCCTAAGGAAGATACTGGCCTCTTGTGACTCCCCCGTGGAAACTCTCTCTCTCTCTCGAAAATGTGTATATTGGCTAACCCTCATGGGGGCCTCTCATAATTTGATAAAGCTCTAAGACCCTTTGGCAGGCCGAGGGCTGCCTTGTAATCTGAGATCACAGAATCATCAAATCACCGATTTCACGCCAGGAGAGCACTCAGAGACAATCTAGGCCAATGCTCGGGACACTCCGACTTTATAGATAATGATAATAACAACAGCTAACCTTAACATAGCACTCTGAAATTTGCAAAGCACTTGGACAGACACTGTCTCTTTTGATCCTCACAACAACCCTGTGAGATGGGAGCTGCCACTAACCCCACTTAAAATAAGGAAAAGGAAAGGTGAAGTGACCTGTACCGGTAGTAAGTAAACAGTAAATCAGGGGTGATTTAGCTCTGACACCAAGGCTGGTGAGGGAGCCTCCTTCAGGATAGGAGATGCTGAATAAATATGCAGTGCTTTTCTTTAAGGAGTATTTTATGAATATTTGTAAATGCATGAGCATTTATAGACGCAGGACTAAGAAGCCCACTCCACCCCCGCCTCCCACCCCCTCCCCAGCTCAGGCTGTGCTCCTGAGAAAACACAATTTCTCTGGCTGCTCTTTATGTAGAAACCTAAATGCCTGGCACTTTCTTAAGAAATACAAATGTTTCCTCTTGGGAACTCCTGGTATTATCCTCCCTTTTAAGACGTGAGTGACCACCAAGGGTCTGAACTAATCCCCTGCCCTGGTGTGGTGGGAGGCCTTGCCATTCACACGCCCTTAGTAGGAATGCACCAAGCTGGTTTATTTTTATCCATTCCATGCACAAGCGAGAGTGGCACAGACCTTCAATGCTTACCCCCTTCCTGCTCCTGCTCATTGACAACCCTCTGAGATGGATGGCGAGTGCTCCTCTACAGGGTCAAGGGGCCAAATTCTCTATAGCCACAGGACGGAACATGCAAGCACTCAGGCAGGGGACGAAGGAGGAACTGAAGCCAGCTACTGGAATGCTTAGGTTAACTAATTCCCAACTTCCCTCTCCTTCTCCCTGGCCTAACACACAGCAGTCTCTGGCATCTCCTTCTTAACCCTCTCCCCCAGGTCCCTACATATTAGAGCTAAGGAATAGCTGAAGACACAGGGTAGAGTACCGGTGCTGAGGCCACGACTCTGGGCTACGGGGGTGATGCAGCAGTAGGGACAATGGAGCTTCCCTGATGCTGCATCTTAATTAAATTATTGCCTGATATCAATTTCCACCAGCTCCAATGAGATGCCTTGGCTCCGTGAGGAAGGCTGGTCACTCTTCCTTGTGCTACTGTTGGTACTCACCTGTTCTGGACCATGCTCATGGCCATCCAGTCCTGGGGATACACATTCTTCCCAATGAGGTCCTTGAACATGATGAATGTTTCCATCAAGAAGTCCTGGAATGATGAAACAGATCAGAGGTGTAACCTGGGATCCCTGGAGAAATCTCTTGGCCGGCAATATCCAATTGTTTTCTCCCATTCTCTCTCTCTGTCTCTGTCTCTCTCTGTTTCTCTCTCTCTCTCTCTCTCTCTCTCTCTCTCTCTCTCTCTCTCTCTCTCTGTCTCTGTCTCTCTCTCTCTCTGTCTCTCTCTCTCTCTCTCTGTCTCTCTCTCTCTCTCTCTGTCTCTCTCTCTCTCTGTCTCTCTCTCTCTCTCTCTCTCTCTCTCTCTCTCTCTCTCTCTCTCTCTCTCTCTCTCTCTCTGTTCCTTTAAAGGAGTATCATAAGATCATAGCTGTGAAATTAGCCACCTCATCCAAACACCTCACTTTAAAGATGAAGATACTGAGGGCCTGGGAGGTCCAGGGTCACCCTGGTGATAAACAATAGAGATAGCATTTGAACTCAGGGACTCTGGCTTTAGAGATTATATTCCCTCCCCTACACCAGGAAAGATAAGGCTAACTTGCAAACCTCTTAGAAAGTGAGTGCCATAGAATAAGCAGCAGACTTCAAATGACAACTTAAAAGTTCATTACCCGGAGCCTGTCACACAAAGATAAGTAGTACACAAAAATGGAAAGAAAAACACCCTCACAATAAGCCATTGCTAATTCCTGTCTTGAGGAGGAAGGAAATAAAAGCTATCTTTGATGTAGCAATTTTTAAATTATCATCCCAAATATGAACTTGAAAAGGAAATAACCTACATCATATGAAAGCATCTCAGTTCATTGCTCCCATAAAGTATTATTAAAATGAACGCATAATTAAAAGTGCTGTAAATACAGCTAATTCACAAGTCTCTCTCTCTCACTTGCAGCCATCTCTCTTTCTTTCTCTCTCTATCTCTTTCCCTCTCTCCTTTTCCTCTCCCTCTCCCTCTCTCTCCTTGGAGATAAACTTTTTCTTAAAGAACCATTGAGGAGTTTGGGGGTTTAGGGTTATAAGGAAGAAAGGGAATCAGCAACCATTAAGAACCTAAGACATGCCAAGCACTGCGTTAAATGCTTTACAGATATTATCTCATTTGATCCTCACAACAACCCTGGGAGATAGGTGCTATTATTATCCCATTTTACAGATAAGGAAACTGAGGAAAACAGAGGTTTTAGGGATTTGCCCAGAGTCACACAGCTAATATGTATCTGGGGTCAGGTTTGAACTCAGGTCTACCTGATTCTAGATTCAGTACATTATCCACTATACAACTTACCTACAACTATACCATGCAATAATATCACAATAATACTTAAATTACATTCACATAGAACTTCAAAGTTACAAAATGCTTTTCAGGGACATCATCTGATCTGCTCCCCCAATGATCCTTTAAGGTAGATAAATCAAGTATTATTATCCCTATTTCGTAGATGAAGTCACTTAACTCTTTTTGCCTCAGTTCGTCATCTGTAAAATTAGCTGGAGAAGGAAATGGTAAACCACTCCAGTATTTTTGTCAAGAAAACTCCAAATGAGGTCACGAAGAGTTAGACATGACTAAAAATGACTGAACAACAACAAATTTTACAGAAAAAGAAACCAAGGATCTTTCCTTTTCGAAGTACCGAGACACACAAATGGATTAAGAGAACATGAGGCCACTGAGCTGCCTCATTTAAAACCACAACCAAAACATATATTAACCCCCAGAATCTGATTTAATTTCTTGCCCATCTATATCAGCTTGGGATACCTCCCCATATCCTTGAAGACAAGTCAGTTCACCTATCTAGACCTCCGTTTAATCATCTATAAAATGAGAGAGTGGACCAGATGAACTCTAAGGTACTTTTGCCCTCCCTTCCCCCATGATCCCCAAGCAATGTAGAATGTAGACAAAAGTTTCTTAATTAAATCCCTTCCTCTGGGGCTTGGGAATTTTATTATGCTGTGAGAATTCCCAGATGACAGGGGCCATCTTACTCTACTTTGCATATCCTGAAGTGAATTGCCCAAAGTAATTATTCATTTGAGGGAGGGATGTGGAGGAAGAGAGACAGTCCAGGCTTGTGATTTTCTCCACATAGGTAACTCATGTCATGGAAACCTCTTCTACCTGATGAAGATTAGCAAATCAGGTACAATTTACAGTCTTAGAAAGTTACCTGGACCACTGAGATGTTAAATGACTCATTGATGATCACAGAAGAAGTATGTGTCAAAGGCAGAACTGGAACTCAGGTCTTTCTGACTGCAAAGCCAATCCTCTATCCATTGCATCATGGTACCTCTTAACCCATGGAATGAGATTCTAACTCACCGTTATTGGCAGGATAGCCTTAACCCCATGGCCATCTGAATGGGCAGCTAGGTGGTACAGTGCATAGAATGCTGGGCCTGGAGTCAGGAAGACTCATCTTCCTGTGTTCAAATCTGGCCTCAGATACTTACTAGCTGCGTGACCCTGGGCAAGTCACTTAACCCCGTTGGCCTTGGTTTCCTTATCTGTAAAAATGAGCTGGAGAAGGAAATGGCAAAGTACTCCAGTGCTTCTGCTGAGAATATCCCAAATGGGGTGACCCAGAGTCAGACACACCTGAAAAATGACTTAACAACAACATCACGGCCATCTGAAGACTTACTAATTTAAGCTTCTTGAGGACAGAGGCTGTCTCACTTCTGATTCTGTTTCCCTAGCACTTAGCATAGTACCTGACACACAGCGGGTGCTTAATAAAGCCTTATTGATCTATTGATAGTCACCCACAATGTCACGGATGTGAGTGGTGGTAGAGAGGTCTATGGGAAACGTAAGCATCATCCCAGGAAGTGGCAATACTACCAAGTTCAGAGAGGGATGACCGGCGAAAGAAGAGCGTGTGTTCCTTTCAAAGTTTGGCCCTATGTCACATTGCAAATCCTGGGGATTTCCATGGCCAAAGAGCTCATCCCCTGAAAGCTGACCGTCTGGGGGCAAATCTATACTTAGTGAGACTGGTTCCAGCACAGCAGACGCAGTCTGGCTCTGAGACTGTACTTGAACCCTTTCCAGCTTAGGAGAACCTGCCAGAGCTTTTGGGGGAAGAGAAGTGCTTACATGTGCATACACATGCAAATGTATATATGCCTTCCACCCCCATCCGTACACACATGGGTCCCGTGGGAAAAGCGTGAGTTCTGATCAAATGAGATAACATCTGTCAAGTGTTTCACACAGCGCTTGATACACAGTACTCGCTTAATAAATCCTTGTTGCCACCTCTCCCCTCGCTCTCAAACTCACTGGCCCTAAACATAAGAGAAGTATGATACTTGTAACTGTTCACACTTGGCACTTACGGTTGTATGGTAGGATTTTCTCATAGGCTTTCTTATTGGAGCCATGAGAGAGTAGTACAGTGGACAGAGCGCTGGGCTAGGAGTCAGGAAGACCTGAGTTAGAATCTTCAGACGTTTACTAAGTGTGGGACCTTGGGCAAGTCATTTGACCTTTATTTGCCTCAGTTTCCTCCCCTGTAAAGTGAAGATAATAATAGTACCCACCTCGCAGAATTGTTATGAGGATCAAATGGGCTATTTTTTAAGTGCTTAATGAAATGCCTCATGCACAGCGCTGCTATATAAATCTTATTTCTCCCCCTTCCCCTTCCTTCATAACACTTGCAGTGAGCCCTATCATCCTCAAAATTCAGATGAGAAAACTGAGGCCCGAAGAGATTAAACGATTTACAACAGATTAAGAAACTGAGCTAATAGGCAGCAGAACTGGTATTTGAATTTAGAATCATTAATTGAGAGATCCATTAATTGAGAGTTCTTCCCAGGGGGCACATTCCATGTTAGTCTGTATGCAGATGACTGCAATGACTGCCCACACCACCAGGGGGAATGCCTTCAGCAAAACTGGATGACTCTTGTTTCAAAGTCAAGGTCATCTCACAGCTGTGGGCATTCCTCCCTAAAGTGGTTCAAGTCACAAACTAACCACACCTTCTCAGCCTGGATGATTCTTGGCCATCCTGTCCCACCAAATAAATGTAATAAATGCTTTAGACTTTGCTGAAGGTTTTTTTTTTAATGGGTACCAGTGCAGCTCTTGGGGTGTGACTTTGTTATCCTTTGCTCTCACTACATGAACAGCCACTTCTTTCTTTGACTACATTCTAACTCTTTAACTTGAAACAATTAACTGACATCTGCTCTACAATTATTAAGCAGTGGCCCATAACTGTGAGCTATCTTTACTAAGTGCCTGCCATGTGTCAGGTACTGTACTAGGTACTGGAGACACAAAGAGTAAAATGACAATGAATGAGGGGGAGGGGATTTTCCCCATAATCTGATTCCCATCCCATTCTCCCCTTTTCTTTCAACCAAACTCACCACAAGTTCAGAACTTGTCTGGAAAGTCTCAATGTAGAAAGAATAGTGCTGGTCTCCCATCTGGTTTAAGATGGCTGTCATGCATGCCACAAAATGACTCTGTGAGGAGTGAAAAAAAAGAAAGAAAAATCCATGAAACAATGAGAGAATAGGACCATATTGTCGAACTCTAGCATTTCAGACCTGGAGAGATCCTTGGAACCCATTTAATTCCCTTGTATTTGATCAGGATCACAGCTGGGTCATTTCAGATAAGGCAGAGTAGAAGAAGCACTGGATTAAGCATCAGGAGAGCCTGGTCCCCAATTATAGGTCTGTCATTAATTCCTTGTGAGGCTATAGAGACTTCCCATCTGTCATCTTCAGTTGACTCATCTATAAAATGAATGATTCAGACTAATTGACTCCAAGTTCTATGTCAAGGGTGTCCCGGGGATGGCAATTCCTTCAATAACATTTCGCCATCTCGACTCTTCTCTAATAGGAAATGCTTCTCTGTAGCTTACTTCCCCCCCCTCCCCAGCTGTTTGTGTTATAGAAAAAGGCTATTTGAATAGGGAGGTCAAAACATTAGGATCTAATTCTAGTTCAACCATGTTCAGTCCTGTAACCTTGGGCAAATCATTTAATTTCTTTTTGCCTCAGTTGCCTTGCTTACAAAATGGGAACAATAATTCCTTTTCTTCCTACAAGATTGGTGTGAAGCTGAAATAACATGATGGATTAAGATTTAAGTCCCTTGAGGTCAGGCACTATCTCACTTTTGTAATTGTATCCCCAGCACTTGGTACACAGGATGCACTTCATAAATGCTTAAAAAAGTAATTTGTTCATTCATTCCTTTATTCATGGATGTCTTGTAGATATGAGCTGCAATGCAAATATAAGGGATCATTATTCTTATTATTCTATCCTTAATGGAAATGAATTGCAGCTAGCTGGCTGTCATTCTCTAAGTAATACTAAATAAGCATTTATTGAGCACCTACTGTGTATCTGGCCCTATATTTGGTCCTCTGTGGGTGACTTTTTTTTCCCCCTAAGTCATGATTCCTGATCTCAAAGAGTTTACAATCTTGTTGGGAAGACTAAAGCCCATGAAACAACAAATTGATACAAGCCAGTATGTGATTAAATACCAAATTGTATGAAATAGATTGTAAGGGCTATAGGAGCTAAGAGAAAGGTAACATCAGTGAGACTGGAATAATCAAGAATGGATACCTTAACTGGTGCAGGATTAAAAATTTGCAGGAGGGGCAGCTAGGTGGCGC
The DNA here is from genome assembly GCF_003287225.1 of Phascolarctos cinereus. Taxonomy (NCBI): domain Eukaryota; kingdom Metazoa; phylum Chordata; class Mammalia; order Diprotodontia; family Phascolarctidae; genus Phascolarctos; species Phascolarctos cinereus. Next base: position 404,928,081 of record NW_027555625.1, on the reverse strand, counting down.
AGTGAATAGAGTTCTGTCCTTGGAGTCAGGAGGACCTGAGTTCAAATCCAGCTTTAGACACTTAACACTTACTAGCTGTGTGACCCTGGGCAAGTCACTTAACCTCGATCACCTCACCAAAAAAACAAAACAACAACAACAACAAAAATTGGCAGGAATTGGAAATTGGAAATGGGCAGGACTGGAAATTGAAGGGATGCCCATCAATTACGGAATGCCTGAATAAGTTGTGGTATATGATTGTGATGGACTACTCTTGTGCTGTAAGAAATGATGAACAGGTTGGTTTTAGAAAAAAAAAACATGGAAAGTCTTGCATGAAATAATACAGAGTAAAATGAACAGAACCAAGAGAACACTATATACACTAACAGCAATATTGTTGGAAGAGCAGCTGTGAATGACTAAGCTAGTCTGAGTAATATGATCATTCATATCAATTACAAAGGATTGATTAAAGATTATATCATCAAATATTATCTACCTCCAAAGAAAGAATTGACATATAGAAGTAGGTAGATAGATAAATAGTATATCTATAAACATATACGCACACATACATACATGTATATATACACATATGAAATGTTGGCCTCTAATGTGGGGTTGAGAAAGAGGGAGGGAGAGAGAAAACTTAGAACTCGAAATGTAACAAAAAAAGAAACAATGGAAAAAAAAGAATGGGCAAGATTTGAAAAAGGAGTACAAGTCCCTCATTTGTAAGAGAAGGGAGGGGATCACCAGATTAGGTGATCTCTAAGGAACCTTCCAGCTCTAAATTCTACGAGTGCATGGCTCTGGAGAACACTCTTCCTGGTTATCACAGCCCAACGTAGGCCCTGTGCAAGGAGCAGGTTTGTTCAGAGGCATAAATGGGACCCCTAACAAAGGCTGTAAAGTCAACGGTAGTGCCAGAATAGATCTCCGTAATGCTGGCTGCCTTCAGTGGAAGTAAGTTCCATGAGGGCAGAGCTAGTTTTTCTGTTTGTCTTTTTTTATTCTGAGGGCCCAGAAGAATATCTGGTGTATAGTAAGCATAAATGTGCATCAGGCACTGTGCTAGGCAAGGGGGATGCAAATACAAATGTGAGACAGTCCCTGCCCTCAAAAGCACAGTCTACAAAGTGCTTAGCAAGTGTTCGCTGAAGTGAAATGAATTGCTTGAAGTATAAGAAGGCATATATGCTATTATAGGGTATTCTCCATTAAAAATATTGAAACCAGTTGGACAAAAATGCATCCTTATAGATTGTACGACATATGTTTTACTTGCAGAACTCTCTGGGGTCTCCATTTCCCTGCTTTATAGAAAATTATGTAATGAGTGCTGCCTCTGCCTTACTCTCCCAAAAACAGCTCTGGAGAAGCTCCTATGAAGGTGATCGTTACATTCTCATCTTCAACAAGGAACAAAATTTACATCCTCTCAACACCCAGTCGGTTCATCCCAGATGTTCAATGAAAGCTCAAAATCATCAATGGATTCTAGAGATGATGTTATCAGCAACTCAAACCAATAGCAACACTCTAAACCCAAAGGAGGCCTCCAGGTCTCCCAGAGAAAGAGATAAACTGTCTTTGATGGACTTGGGAGATTCCTCAGATAATAAATCTCCCTCTTACCTGGTCCCTAAGTGACAATAAATATTTGAGGAAGCAGATGTCTGCACAAATCCTGACAAATGGATAATTCTACTACAATTACCAACTCAAGAACATATGGAAAGAATATCACTAGCCTGAGAGCCAGGAGACCAGGTTCTAGTCCTGATTTTGCCATCAGCTCTCCATGAGACCTAGGACAAGTCACTTAACCTCTCTGGGCATCGGTTTCCTCATCTCTAAAATGAGGGAGTTGGACAATCCTTTCCAACTCTTAACAGTTTTGTGCTTCTATGACAGGCATGTTTCTCTGAAGAGTCTCTGCTGGAGTCGGCAATGTCACATGATTTGGTCTATTACTTAAGACAAGAATGTAAATATTCCTATTTCTTTTCTTCAATCTCTCTTTCTCCTGATGCTCTCCATCTCCCTTCTTTCCTTCTCCCTCCCCTCCTCCTCCCTCCCCTCTAACCCTACTACACCCCTCCCTGCCTTGTCTCTCAAAGAGTTCAGTGTGTGACCACTAGAGGTCTTTTTCTTTCACATGGCAGCTGCTGTGCATGGTACGGCTTTTCATTTATTCCTACGTGAGCAGACCCACTACACTTCTTGCATATAAACAGTGAAAATTACAATATAAAGGACTTAATACACCTTCTCTTGGAGTAATTTTACCACTAGTCCAAGCCTTGCCTGCCTAGCAGGGCTGAAGTATATTTTCTGCAGGTAATTCCAACCTCAAGGTAAGAAATCTGTGTTTTATTGTTATTAATGATCTTCTAAGAGGAAATGTTAACATCTCTGTGACAATAGTTTTCTTCCAAAGGTCTTGTTGAAATGAGTCTGGGGGGTATGGATTTGTGTGTTTGTGTAGATGTGTATGTGTGCATATGTCTATTTTTGATAAAAATCCACCACTGCTAGAAATGCAGGTTGTCCTAGTAGGCAGTATGAGGGGGCTGCCTGAGATTTCGAATGGCTTGATTTGAATTTAAAGGGGAAAAAAAGCCCTCACTAAAGCAATCATTTTTAGACCAAATTGTCAGGCAATAGCCGGAAAAGCAAGGTTGTACCAAAGCTTGCTTTTAGAAACTTCAGTGCTATGAGGTTGGGGTGGGGGGGAAGGTCCTTTATCCATTTACAAAAAGTAACCATTTAATGAACGATTATCTTTTTACAAGTTGCTGGTCAACGTGGCATTGCTCACAGAGCAACCAAAATGACTTTTATCAGCTTGTTAATTCTTCTATATTAATTAGGCTTGGGGGGAAAATTAAGCTGACATTCTGCACAATTCTATCCCTCATGTGATAGAAGTTTGGGCAACTGTGGATAGAAACTGAGCAAATATTCTGATGTTTTGGCACTAATGAAAAATGACAGTGTCCTGCTTCTGACTAGAATCATCTGTTTTTTCCAGGCTAGCCAGTTTCTAGTATCAGAGCTGTCAGAAATCACATCTGTGTGACTGATCAATATAAAGACAGAACAAGGCACTATAGCAGCAGGTCTGCTTTGGCAAAATACCCCTTTCCCTGCTATTAAAAAAGAAAAATCCCCTGTGCTGCATTAGAGAGGGATGATGTACTAACATTGTACTTGTGTGACCTTTAGTAATTTTTAATAGCAGCTGCCAAAAATGACATTTATCACTCCCTTTTTTTTTTGCTTTAATAAGTTTGAAGACCTTATTTACACAGGTACCATTTTTCCTTTTTTTCCTTTTCTTTTCTTTCTCTTTCTTTCTTTCTTTCTTTCTCATTTGGGGAATAGGAAAGGAAGGAAATATCAGGATTTCATTTGTTCCCAGGTCCTCTGACACTCCCCAAACTCACGGTGGCTTACCACTTCCTCCCTACCTTGACATTGCTCAAACTTTATGGCACTAGACCTCCAACTCCCAGCTCTGTCAACATCCTAGGTAATAGCCTAAGATGAGCACATCTGGATAATATGCAGGATGGTCAGTGGGGGTAGGGGCACCTCCACTGTCCAAGTTAATGATTAAAGTACTCCATTTGTGAAAATCTCCCAAGGGAGACAAATCAGGGATCAATGTATATTTACTACTGAGGCACGAGCAGTCACATATCTACCTCCTCTCAGCATGCCAGGGGACCGGATGGGAAATTGCCTTTTAAGACCAAGACTCAGGGACCTGCATATTAAATTCTGGAGGACAGTATCTGAGCAGCGAGCGCAGCCCAGCCCAGCCCCCTCTGCTACATTTAGGCTTGTTGGAATGCATCTAATGAATCGGAGCATGGAGTTGCATGATTGAAACTAGGTCAAATACGTAAAAATAAGTGTAATCACAGGAGACACTTGGATGATGAGGGAATACTCGGACCCTAGCAGTGGCAGGATTTATTTGGTGTCTGTAACACTCTCCAGTTATACTGCACAATCAATCCTGTCAATTAAATTGGTGCATTAGCATGGAGATCTGTACACCTGAGTGAGAACTTAACCTCCAAAGGAAACAGTAACCATTAACTGTGCAGTGGGCAGTGGGAAAAGGGCCAAGTGTAATGTGCTAAAAATTAATTAGCTGGGATATAAGATTGTTTTGTAGAGAGTGAGGTCATAAAATGCCCCTAGAAATAAATATTCAAACTAACAATGGACTGGGGGAGAGAACAAGCAGGGTTTGTGCAGAACATCTGTCAGATTTTTAAAATCTATTCATTTATCCACCCAAATGTAAGCACCCCTAACCAAACTTTGGCCAGCAGCCCCAACACCCCTGGTGCCTGGTGCACTTTGAAACCCAAGATGACCTCGCTGTTCGGCCACTAGAGGACCAGCGAGCCACTGATGTGGAACAGGGTGTGTTTCCAAAGGGAAGCCAACTCTTGCCCCCCTCAGCTGGGCCAAGTGGGAGTGATGAGTTCCTTGGAGAACCTCGCTGATGCCGGGGGGTTTGAAACTTCAGGAGTCAGCAATGAAAATGCTAACATTACTATACAATAGCAGCTGGTGACATGTTGCCATAGTAACCTCAAATCATGTGCAACACCAAAATAAAATAAAATATATAAAGCTCCAAAGAGATGTCATGAGAAAAACTTGGCAAGGGGAGATGTGAGGATTCATCAGTCACCTATGTTCTGTGTGGCCAGTGACTACTTATATGTAGCACTCTTATTTGGTCCCAAGTGTGTTGTGTGGTTACATAACACAAGTTTATTCTCCAGTGGAGTCCATGCTGGAAGGGCAAAGGATATGGAATTGACAGATATGGATCCAAATATGTATTTGGCCATTTCCTCCCTGTATGACCTTGGGTACGTCATGGAACTTCTCTGGTCCTTAATTCTCTCATATTCAAAATAAAGCAGTTGGACAAGATTATCTTTCAGATCCCTTGCAGCTTCCTATGAGGCAAGTCCTAGGCTGGAGATAGAAGGATGCCACGTGTCAGCTAATAGTAATAATAATAGCTAGCATTTATACAGAATTGTAAGGTTTCCAAAGCACTTTAAATACCTTAACTTATTTGATCCTCACAAAGACCATGTGAGATAAGGGCTATTAAACCCACTTAATTAAAAAAAAAAAACTGAGACCAAGAGTGATTAGGTTACTTGCCTGGGAGTCACATAGCTAAGAAAGTGGCTAAGGCCAAATTTGGACTTGTCTTCCTGATTCAGAGTCCAACATGCTAACCCTCAGCTGGGCTTGCTGAGGAGGATAGAATGCGGTGGCAAGAGCACTTGATTTTGAGTCAGAAGATCAGGGTTCAAATCCTGGTCCTTTGTACCTAGCAAGCTAGGTGAGTCAATTCCCCTTTCTGGATCTCAAATTCCCTCTCTAAAAAATGAGTGGGTTTGGAATAAGTGATCTCTAAAGTTTCTTATGGCTTTATCATCCTAGCAGTTATTTCCTCACTTTAGAGTTTATAGTTCCTTGTTCAGGGCCCTCTCCCTTTGCATCTCAGGAAGCTGGAGGAGGGGATGTGAGTCAGCCTTACTGAGTCCTGATCTGAGGTCCCCCTAGGATGATGTGTGTGCTTAGGTGAAGTCATGCTGAGGCAGTTTCCTCCCCTAACTCCTGGGCCCAGCTCCAGGGAGGCTGTGTGTATTAGCTCATTAACTATTCTGACCTGTGAGGAGGAAATTATGGCTCTCAGTATCATGCCTGTCTTCAAATGATGGGAAATGCTGCACACTCAAAGCTTTAGGGAAAAAAACAACAAAATGCACTTTGACCCTGGAACTATGCTTTCAGTTACAAATGTGCCAAAAGTCCAGCCACTTAGTAAATCAAGCACGTGCCAATTGAAGCTGAGCACAGTAAGGCATTTGTATTATTTAGCAGAAATTACTGGCAGGTAGAGGCAGCATGGTGGAGAGAGAATATGGGGCTTGGTGGGTCCGAATTATGCCTTGGACACTTACTAGCTACTCGACACATAGCAAGTGACTTAACCTCTGTATACCTCAGGCAACTCCTTAGGACTTAATGTGGCATCATGGAAAGAATCTTGGATTTGGAGTCAGAGAATTTGGTTCAAATCTGTCACTACCTATGTGACCTTGGACAAGCGACAACTTCTCTGGACCTCCATTTCCTCATCTCCAGTAGGAAGAGGTTAGCTTTCATGACTGGTAAAGTCTGTTCCAGATCTAAATCTACGACTCTTTGATGCTAGTTTCCTAGCGAAAAGGCCAGGATAGCCACTCCTTGCATTAGCATTAGCCCTCCCCCAAGAGAATAAGATTAGAATCATGAGTGGCAACAGTGGAAGCTTTGTTAATGAGGGGGAGGAAAAGGGTTAAGTTCCAGGCAAGAGGAAGGGGAATGGGGAATGTTAATTCTGGTGAGCCAGCACATTTAGTCCATGCTCTATGTAAACCAATGGTTGGCTGGGTCACTGAACTTCTTAGTGCTTTAGGCAACTCTCTAAGAATCTGAACTGTGGAGCAAGCACCAGTCTTCACTGGTAGGGTTTCATCATCCAAGAAATCACAAGTTCATTGCAAAATTATTATTATTATTATTATTATTATTATTATTATTAAGTCACAGAAGGGTGATGATCTATCTGGTGGAGGGCATTCCCCATGCTTTGGAAATCACAGATTCCTTATGTACCCATATATGCTGGCAGGCAGGAAAAGTGATAAGAAATTCCAAGTCTGGACACTTGGAATCATGTACATCAAAAACGTTATCCTACAATTTTATGGCTTTGTCTGCCTCTTATATAGTCTGGATATCATTTGGGGCAGGGTATCATTGTTCAGGAAGGCTTCTAAAGTCTACATCCCTAAATATTGGGCTTTTTGGCATAATAAAGTCTGTATGGTTACAACTGGCAAGTATTCTAGTATGTTAAAAGTATAACTTAGCCAGGAAACAGAGAGGTTGCCACCTGGATGCTTTGCAGTCACGATGTGCCTTGATGGTTTCCATCTGCTGCAACATGGCAGTTCTTGTAAAGGAAGCTGTTGTGGACCCAATAACTCCACAGTAGGCATTCATGATGGATCAGCTCCCTAACATAAACTGGGATTTAGCCATTACCCCAGAAAGATAAGTTGAATCTTCAGAAGTGTTTTCTGAAACATGTGGAAAGCATACCTTTAGACCAAGGCTACTCAGTATTGTCAAGGAGGAAAGCTAGAATTCAACCAAAATTCAAGCCAAAACATCATCCATGTATGCCATGTTAATACCCCCTAGATGTTTAAACCAAAGGGATTACATTGGTTTAAGCAATTTTGTGTGTGGCTATATAATAATGACATTCTAGGTCTTTTAAGTGATATAAGATTTCTTTCAATTATAGCACCAATAAACTTTGAAATGGCATTTTTACACATTTTTCAGGAAGTGCACATAAAGGTCTTATAAGTTGCATGTGGTCATAGTGCCGTTAGCAGGCCACTTCTGTTGTAGAAGACACCAGAAATGAAACCATCCTTGGTGTTTCAAGGGTGCACCATAAATCTGAAATAGTATGGTGGGTCAAGTTGGGCCTTAAGCTAAAACCACTCCAAAATCCAAGGCACATGTGCAGTTGCCACCTCCAGGCTATCAGTGCTGTGATTGGTGATGGGGCTATAATTGATGGAATGTGTAAATTATATTTTCCATCCTGAATCTTCCCTGGTTCTGGTATTGGCATTGCTTATCAACAAGTATTTCCTCACTAATGATTATTTTTAGAGTAGAAGTAGCCCATCTTTATACAGGGGTAGCTCTAGCTCTATTATTACATTGGTTCTCGAAGTCTTCAAGTTCATTGGGCTTGTCTTCCTGTCTTTCAGAGCTGATGAACAGAAACCAAGCTAGTCTATTTGTACATCTTCCTGACAGGTTCTAGCTTATGATTAAAACCATGTAAGTCTGCAGCACTCAGGATACATTGCTTTCTTAGGAGAATGGATATTATTCAACACTCAATGACTTTTAACTCAACAGAAGACAATTTTTAAATGTTATGTTAATTAGGAGAAAATTAACGAATGTAATTTCCCAAAAATAAATTCAGAAAAGAGATCCCTCCCATAGTTGTACTGGCGATAGTCATTCCTGCTCTTTATTGGGTATCTTGAAAGTGACCTTCTTTGTTTAGTTTTTTTTACTTAAGAAATTCTGCTCTGTTGCAATGTCCCACAGGTTATACTCTATTAACTTAACTAATAGACTATTCTCTTATTCTTCACTTAGAAGATTATGGAGGTGGGTCATATCTTATCGGGTGTCAAGACCAGGGTCATTGTTAGGGGAGCATTCAAGGCTCTTGAGCAATAATAATGTTGATGACAACAATATTAATTAGAATAATACTAACAATAATGATGAACTTACTGTACTGGAGAAAGAACATGTATACATATTGGTACAGTGGGAAGAGTACTGGCTTGAGTCAGAAGATCTGGGTTCAAATTCCACCACTAATGGACCTCAGTTTCCACATTTGTACAATGAGAAGATTGGACTAGATGGCCTCTGAAATTCCTTCTGGCTCTAGCTCTATAATCTCATGATCCTGGCATCAACAATGGTAGCTTATGTTTAGAGAGTATTTTAAATTTTCCAAAATGCTTTTCTCAGAATAACTATGAGGAAGGCAATGCAAGAATAACTATGTCCATTTTTATAGATGAGGAAACTGAGGCTTGGAGAAACTAAGTGACTACTCCCTATTCATAAAGTTAAGAAGTGCTGGAACTAAGAAAAATCACGTCACACATTCCTTTCCTCCTCTCAGAGTATTTGACCAGGTGCTACAAGATTTAAAAAGAACAGTAGGTTCAGCCTTAAAGGGGAGAAGAAGTCACAGGGAAAACGTGCAACTTGACGAGTAGGTGTAAAGGGAGATGGGGTTTTGTCCTGCTGGTGTCAAATTTATGGCATGACTCTATTCCTATGAGTTCCACCCATTTTTAGTACCAGTTAGCCAGAGCCATTGTTAGCCTTTCTACTGGACACTTCCCGGAGCCACTTCCAGATAGGAACAGCTCAGGACTCCTCCAAAGCGTGACATTTGGGGTAATTACCCCTTTTGCCATACCCTAGGACGGGCTATACTCGAGATACAGATGCCAGGGGCCAGTAACACAATTACAGAAAGTAAATCTGCTCCCCTAACTTTGGAAGACCTGGGCTGTGCCAGGAATGTAACCGTGATCTCATGAAGAAAGAGCAAACTCCCACAGGCATCATTGAGGGTAATTGAAAAAAATAAAATATCACAACATATTCATACAGTGCTTTAAAATTTAGAAAGCACTCTTGGGTGTTCCTGTAAGTTCAAAGAGCAAGTGCTACCCCCTTGCACATAAAAGTAGACTGAGACTCAGAGAGAAGAAAGTATTCACCTAAGGACATAGTTGATGCATTTTATCGATTATTCTCCATCTTATTTTTAAAATAAAAATTCCAGGTTTAAAACAGTGAGTGAGAGAACAGATAGATCTACCTGATAGAAAGAATATTACTGGAGAAGAGAAGCACATGTCCTCCTTAAGGATGAAGGCAGAAAACTTTCAGTAAGATAGGTACATGGCCATAGTCTTCCAGTATATTAGGTCTAGAAGGGGAATGAGAGATTTAACTCAGCCCAATCAATCTTACTCTCTCTCCGTCTCCTTCTCCCTCTCCCTCATGTACCTGGTGCCCAAAGGGCTATGAATTTAACAAATCTCTAAGGAAGTTTACATTGGAGTACTTCCTCTCCCTCCTCTCTCCAGTCCCTATCCTTCTGCAAGGAGAATATTATTTAATCTGTTAACATTGGAAACAGTCAAATCAAGCTTGACATGAAGTTAGTTTTTGGTGATGACAAAAATCCTTTGAAGCCAAAAAAGAAGACAACATTTGAAGGCTTGATACTAAACATCCATACTCCAGCACACTTCTGTACACAGAATAATAATAATACCTCTAATACTGTGTGCCAAATAGAGTCATAGAATATGAGTATATTGGCTCCTAAGGTGGGAGAGGGGGAGATACAGTCAGTCTCTGGAGCCTCAGGTACATACATGCAGATCCTTCAGGTGAGGAAGGATGCTATAGCACAAACCTAGCCTTTGGTCCCCTTTGAGCCAGAGCTCCCCACAGAAGGCCTGTCCTCCGTCCCCTCCCTGCAATTCCAAACAATGAGCTTTGTTCAGGGGATGCTACTGCATTGATCGATTGGCTTCCAATTTTCCAAATGACATCCTGCTCCATTTTCCCCCTTCCCACACATCTAATTCCCACTTGTCCCACTTCTCTGCCCTTCGGAATGGCAACAACACCTTCCAATTACCGTCATCGGCAGCCTGCATTAGCCACCTGCTGACTCCCTCTCTCTGTCACCATTAATAAAGGTGACAGGGAAGCCTGGTGCAAATACAGAACGTCCCTGCCACCTTGCATCCCATGGGGAGGGCTCCCTACCCATGGGACTCCTCAATTCTTCCCAGACTGGGTCCCTGGCCCCATGCTCTCATCCACACTCAATTAAAAGGAAGGAATGAAGTGACAACGAAAAATGAGATCAAGGTCTGTAAGTGCTCTAGCTTCCCAAGATCGGATCTGCTTAATACATTTCTTTATCTGCTAATTTTATCTAAAAAAAAGATGTCACATTTGTCTGGAGCGATTTGTTCTTCATAACCTCGACTTCCTCTCTGAGAGATAGCCCCAGCAAAATTTAACTTACTTAGCTTATTCTCTAAAATGTCATATTCTAAGGAGTAAATGGGTTATAAAATGGGAAAACAAGAGACACAACTATTAAAATGCTGATAATGATGTATCTTGCCTTTGTAATTACACAGGGCTTTACTTACGTGATCATAGGATGATAAATTTAGAGCTGAAAGGGACCATCTGAGCCAACCCCCTCATTTTATAAATGAGGAAACAGGCCTGGAGAGGTTAAATAAAAATAATTGATAGCACTTATGTGGTGCTTTAAGCTTTGTGAAGCATTTTAAAAACACATTATCTCATTTGATCTTCACTACTAACCCATGAGGGAGGCACTATTATTATCCCTATTTCACAGAAGAGGAAACTGAGGCAGACAGCTTAAGTGACTTGCTCAGGACCACACAGCTAGTAAACAACTGAAGTTGGATTTGAACTCAGTTCTTCTCAACTCCAAGACCCCACATTCTAACTGTGCCACCTAGCTGCCTTGTAATTTGCCTACGATCACAAAGGTATTAAGTCTCAGAAGCAGGATTTGAACTCAGATACTGTTACTCCAAAGCCAGTGCTCTTTCCACTATACATATATTTGTATCTATATCTATATCATCTATATCTATATCTATATCTATATCTATATCTATATCTATATCTATATCTATATCTATATCTATATCTATATCTATGTATTCCATCTCATCATTTGATCCTTGCAACCGTGCTGTGAGGTGGTAATCATGTTAATCATATATTTAAAGCTGGAAATAACCTGAGGAAGTAACCTCTAACCTATCTCCTCAATTCACAGAGTGGTAGGCAGAGCAGGTATTCCTCTTTGACAGAAGAAGAAACTGTGGTTCTGAGAGGTTAAGGAATCATCTGAAATCACAAATGCAGTATCTCATTTCTTTTCTAAGCACATCTCAGGCAAGGAGCTTTCCTGACCTCCCAAACTAATGAAGCTTTTGGCCGTTATTAAGGCTAATATTTGTGATACAAATTGCTTTGAACTCATATCCACATGGGCTTGTAGGTGGTGGTGGTGGGAGAACCAAGTCCCATTAGTGCTGATTTAGTCTTTCAGAAAAAGAACAAAAAGCTGTTTTCCAAGCAGTCTTTCATCTGGGCGCCCTGTATCCAGCAGACAACACTGGGACAGGAATAGAAAACTAAAATAAAAAACCAAAGGATCACTTGCTCTGCATAATGTGGTGAATAAAAAAAAATATCCAGTTAAACAAAGTAGTCCTTGGGCTTCTGAGGGGTTTCCAAGGCAACTTCCAACAAGATGGATGGAGAGAGACGGCATCACTTTCATTAGTGATAATTAACAATGGACATTCTTCCAGCAAGCACTTTGAGGTCTGCAAAATGTTTTCCTCACAACCACCTTGTGAGGTTGATCAGGAAACTAGTATTATCTCCTTTACAGATGAGAAAACCAAGACATAGAGTAGTTAAATGATTTACACAGAGTCACAGCTAGTTAAGTTTTAGAGTCAGGATTTGAAACCAGCTCTTCTGATCCAAGATCCCAGGCTCTTTAACTATACTGGGCTATCATTTTAGTCCCTACTGCAGATATCAAAGAAAAAAATGACCTTGACAAGTAGTAAGGTCCATCATGAATCTTACTGCCAAAGCTAGTTTGATGGTACTGAAAATATAGAGTTAAAAGCTATCCTGCTACGGAAATCAAATCAACATTTTCTATGTCCCTAAAAAAGATCACTGACAATGCTGATCTCCAAATCCTCATCAGCAACCTTTCATATTTGGTCTCATACTTCAGAATCCCAAACTCTCAGAGTCAGAAGGGACCTCAGGTCCTTCTAGTCAATCTTTACTCAACTAAGAATCCCTCCTACAACATACCTGACAAGCGGTTATCTCGCCTTGCTTGAACACCTCCAATGATAGGTGGCTTACTACCTATTAAGGCAGCCATTTCCACTTTCAACTCACTTAGATGTTAGGAGGTTCTTCCCCTGCTCACAACAAGTCTTAATTTGCTACTTCTTCACTAAAGGGATGTTGGGTGTCACTGACTAGCAGGTCTGCTATTACAGTGCAGTATCTGGGGAAATGCATTGTGTTCGCATGGCATCTCAAGTAGTTAAAGCACTTTAAGGTATGATTGAGGTCAAACCCTGTCACAGATAGTCACACTGTTGTCAACTCAGCTCTCAGTTATATAGAGGGAGGAAGGCTGGGTCTTTCAGTTTATACAATATCCAGCCACTTATTTATTCATTTCAATTCACTGCTTTCACAACTGTATTACGAGTGTACGGAGCCCAGTGCTAAGAGGCGTTGGGAAGGTGGGACACAACAAAGAACATAAGAGTTTGGGTAAGACATTGATGCTGTCCTCATGGCACTTCATGCATAATAAAGAAAAAAGACAGAGAGAGCCATAACATACAACAATTAATAACTGCATTCTAGAGGTGCAAATAGGTGAGCTAAGTGAAGAAAAGAATAGAGTGCTGGGTCCAGAGTCAGGAGGACCTGAGTTCAAATTTGACCTCAGACACGTACCAGCTGTGTGACCCTGGGCAAGTCACCTAACCCTATTTACCTCAGTTTCCTTATCTGTAAAAATGAGCTGGAGAAGGAAATGGCAAACTACTCTAGTATTTCTGCCAAGAAATCCCCAAAAAGGAGTCACGAAGAAAAGGACATAATTGACATGACAGAACAACAACAACAAAGATACAAGACAAAGTACGAAGTAAAATTTGAAGGGGAAGACTTCATGGAGGAAATGGCATTTTATTTGTGCTTTGAAGGATGGGTAAGGATTTGAAACATAACATGGGGAGGAAGGACATTCTAGCTAGAAGGACCAGAGTGAGCAAAAGCACAGAGTTAGATAAAGCTAAGGCAAGTTCACGGGACAAGGGAGCAGAGCGTCTGGTGCCTAGCAAAGAAAGGCCCTCGACCGCTAGACCTCAATTTTTGTTTGGTCATTCAAAGGGAGAAACTTTTGGAACAGCACCTGAATCACACATACTACCTTACTGACAGATATATGGAGACTTAAGATGTTTCCCAGAAGAATCAGCTGGGGAGACAGGAGAGGGAGGAAACCCTGCCTGTCTTAAGCTGCTTGCAGCTGGTCAGTTTGGTGACTATGGCCCCCCAAAAGAGGGCACAGATGAAATACTGCAGGGGAATAGTCCTTCTGACAGTTCTCATGGGGCAGAGATGAGGCAATATTACATGACCAGTCTGAGTCTAGCAAAGCAGTGAGTTTTCATTTATCTTTTTATAACAGCTCACCTTTCTGTGGTGCTTTTGGATTCAAAGAGCATTTTACATCAATCATTTTTATATGATTCATTTCTACGATTTTCATTTGACCCTCACAACAACCCTTGGAGGCAGGTGCTATTTTTATCCCCATTTTACAGATAAGGAAACCATGTCTCAAAGAGATTAAGTGACTCATTCAGGGCTATATGTGTGTCTGAAGTGGGATCCAGGTTTCCCCAATTTAGTAAGCAAGCCACAGACTGTTGCTTGAGGCACAGGGTCCCACAACCAGTAAGCATCAGAAATAGGCTTTGAACTCATGCCTTCCTGACTGCTAGTCCGAGGGCTGAAAGCAGGGCTGTGCTGGAACCAGCTCGCATCCCTCTCTATAAATGTTCAGCACGAGCATTTACACCTCAGAAATCGGCAATCACTCCAAATCAGTGCTTGATTTACTATTTTGTAGACTGTCTGGACTGAAGAAAATGTCAAGATGTAGACAGCCGTTGACAGTAACAGAAAGGGCTTGAAGACAGGCCCTTTCACTCCAAATCCAGGGTTTTCTTTTCTACCGTCCCACCAACACGTAACTTGTACTATTCCCTAGCCTCGTGTTTTTTCTGTTGTGATTTATAAATATTGCATACATAGGCAGCCCTAAATGATCAGTCCATGTGACCAAGGACAACACAAAAGAGCCAATGAAACACCAAAGTGCTGGGTGATTAGGGGTAGGAAGAAGAAGAGTGAAAGAAAGAATAGGATTTTCTGCTGGTTGACCTCAAAGCAGAGAGAAGCTTCCTTCATCCACCATCCAACAATACCCCTCTGGCCCTCTTAATTCCATGAGCTACAGGTAAAAAGGGAAAGAGAAGTTTTTCACTGTTGACAATTGCAAGTTGGAGTGGCCAAGAAGACTGTGTTAGCCCTGCATTACAGATGAGCAAGTTAATAGTTTACTGCATAGTAAAGATACGTGTTGACTGATGAAATGGAATATTACGCTCGTCTGAGTCATGCAAACTGACGGAGGTCTAGGTGGATACCATCTGGCAGAGTACTGTATCTATATGCCAGTTTCAGACCCAGTCGCAACACTGCATCATAATTAAAACAATCAACCTGTATTTGTACTGATCGGAGTCACCAATTATGTTTACTCCATAATGTGATTATATTTTTCATTTCAGAGTTTTAAAGGCTAGTCTACAACCCTGAAGTACAATTCTCAATACTCTATCATCTCATATTTGGTAAAGTGGTGTGAAAGAAATTTCCCATCAGTGGCAGCTCAAGATGATATACTGCATGTGTGTGTGTATGTGTGTGTGTGTGTGTGTGTGTGTAACTGTCCAAACAACTCAACTCAAAGCCTTCTTTGAGTCCTCTCTGGACTAGATGGCTAAGCAGCCCTGGGGCATAAGCCCTGTGGGCATGAAAATGCCTAAACTTTCCTGGGGGCTAGCATGAGTCTGAAAAGAAGAAAAACAGTACAGCATAGTAGATAAAGCACTGGTCTTAGAGTCAAGAAGACCTGAGTTGAACTCTACTTAAGACACCCAGTCATTAGATGTTGTTCAGCTGTTTTTCAGTTGTGTCCAATTTTTCACGACCCCATTTGGGGTTTTCTTGGTGAAGACCCAGAAGTGGTCTGCCATTTCCTTCTCCAGCTCATTTTACAGATGAGGAAATTGAGGTAACCAGGGTTAAGTGACTTGCCCAGGGTCACACAGCTACTAAGTGTCTGAGGCCAGATTGGAAAGAAGGATGATGAGTCTTTCTTTCTTTCTTTCTTTCTTTCTTTCTTTCTTTCTTTCTTTCTTTCTTTCTTTCTTTCTTTCTTTCTTTCTTTCTTTCTTTCTTTCTTTCTTTCTTTCCTTCTTTTTCTTTCTTTCTTTCTTGCTATTAAGACTTGCCTTTTAATATGCCATGAATTACCTTGATTGTTTGTCTAGTTTCCAAAGTTTCATATCTTACCAGCTTCCATTTCCCAACCCTCCCGACAGGTTTTTTTGCCCTTTCGTTCTAATGGAAGAAAAGTTGCTGGAGATAGTTCAATGCACTTTTTTTTTTAAAGAAAGCAATACAATGCCAGTGGTTTGAGTTGGCCATATACTCCCGTATGAGAAAGGGGAAAAGTGTACAAGCATCAGAAAACTAGTTTTGAAATATTTCCTTCAATTTTATACTGGATGATGAGTCTTTCTGACTCCAGGCCTGGTGCCCCTTGCACTATGGCACCACCTAGCTGCCCTACTAGTTATATGATCCTGGGCTATTTGTAACCTCTCTGAATCTTAGTTTCTTCATCCACAAAATAGGACCTACCTCACGGGATTGTTGTGAGATCAGATGAGATAATAACGCATATAAAAGCACTCAGAAATACTTAGAGTGCTGTGACATAATAATAATAGTAATGATTATTATTATGGCACATAGCTGTAACTAGAAAAAGAATAAAAGCACAGTGAAGGACTTGGAAGACTTGCTTCAAATCCCATCTTTGATATTCATTAGCTGTGTGACCAGGGGCTAAATTATTTAACTTCTTAGTGGCTCTGGAAATTCCCTAGAATTTGTTTTACTAGGTCATAACCGGATTTGGGGCAGCTAGGTGGGGCAGTAGATAAAGCCTAGAGTCAAGAGGACCTGAACTAAAATCTGACCTCAGACATGTACTAGCTATGTGACCCTGTTTGTCATCTAACCTTGTTGCCTCAATTTCCTCATCTGTAAAATGAACTAGAGAAGGAAATGGCAAACCACCCCAGTATTTTTGCCAAGAAAAACCCAAATGGAGTCATGAAGAGTAAGATTCTACTAATCAACTAAATGATAAGCTAGATTTCAATCTAAATTGTGGGAGGAGTTCCCAGACTGGGAATACACAAACACTGTGTACCACACTACTTTCTGATTAATGAATATTGCTAAGCTTGAGTCCAAAGGTAATACATACCTGCAGAAGTGTATTAGAGCCAGCTTAAACCAGTTTGTGAGAGCCAATTGTTATATTTTTGTGTATTTATACCTTGGAAATCCACAAAGGCTTCAAATGGGAATTTGACTTACTGTTTTGTTGATTGTCTAGACTTCAGAAAGTGATGGAGAAAATGTTAAGGGTGAAGATTAAACTTAAAAGTGTATTGTTTGCATGTCTCCCTCCAACCGCCAGACAACTGTTAAATATTTGCCAGCATACTCCTGCATATATGTGAGTTTCCTGCTCAATCTGTTTGATTGTCAAAATGGTCCTCATAGCGATCCCATCAGAACTTGATTCCTCCAGAGAAAGAAAAAGAGGCAGATGTGTAGTATTATCAAGGGGCCTCCTAGTGTTCTGATATTATTGAGATATGTCTAGCCTACTTGGAGAAAGTCTTTATGGAAACCCAATCACCAGCCCCTGTGTATCCATTTTGTTCATCATTTAAGTGCCTACTGTGTGCACGGTGCTAGAGATTCAGAGACAAATAATGAAATAGCCCTTGCCCTAAAAGACTTTTATATTTGCATGGGAAGCTAATAAGTAAATGCCAGATATATACAAAGTTATTTAAGAAAGAGATAGTGCTAACAATTGGACAAGCCAGGGGTTCTACACCTGCAGGAAGTGAAGATGGGGTGCATTTCTGAAACAGGGACCCACTTATTCGAAGCTATGGAAGCAGGAAATGTAATTTCATGTCTGGCAAACAGCAGACCAGTTAACTTGAAATAGAATATGCATAGGGATGGGGGAGGGAGGGTGATAATATGAAACAAGACTAGAAAATTAAATAGGAATCAGTTTGTGGAAGACTGAATGCCAGGCTGAGGTGTCTGTATGTCATCTTAGAGGCAATAATGAAGCTATGAAGTTTTCTGAGTAAATAGAAGATGTATTTGGGTCTATATTTTAAGGATATCAATTTGACTATTGTGTTGAGGGATATATTGGAGAGGGGAGGTGATGGATCCAGGGAGACCAATTGAAAGGTTATTGCAGTAATCCTAATGAGAGCCTGAACTCTGGTAGAGACTGTGTAAGTGGAAAGAAGGGAATAGATTCAAGTGGGGGTGGGGGGAGAGAGAGAGAGAGAGAGAGAGAGGAGAGAGAAGAGAGAGAGAGAGAGAGAGAGAGAGAGAGAGAGAGAGAGAGAGAGAGAGAGAATTGTT
The DNA here is from genome assembly GCF_003287225.1 of Phascolarctos cinereus. Taxonomy (NCBI): domain Eukaryota; kingdom Metazoa; phylum Chordata; class Mammalia; order Diprotodontia; family Phascolarctidae; genus Phascolarctos; species Phascolarctos cinereus. The sequence goes on along the minus strand of NW_027555625.1, from coordinate 404,909,904 downwards.
AAGGATGACTGAAAGGTTTCAAACCTGAGTAAAACTAGAAAGATGGCAGTGCTGTCAATAAAAGTAGGGACATTTGGAAGAGAGGTGAGTTTGAAGGAAAATTATAATGATTTTGTTTTGGACATGTCGAGTCTGAGATACTTCTGGGACATGCAGGTAGAAATGTTCAGCAGGCAGCTGGTAATACAAGCCTGGAGTTCAGGAAAGAAATTAGAACTACAAATATAGACTTGGGACTCATTGGTATAGAGAAAATAACTTAACCCATGGGAAGTGATAAGATCACCAAGGGAAAGATAGAGAAAGAGAAGAGAAGAGGGCCAAGGATAGACTCTTTGCGGACTCCCATGAGAGGCAAAAGAGCTTGAAAAGGAATGGGTGGAAAAAGAACTTTTTTGTTTACATAATGTATAACTAGGCTGGGAAACTAGATATCCTGTCCTCTGCCTGATATTATCAAGTGTCTTAAATAATTTCATTATTACGGCCATAGAGAAGGAAACCTGGAGAATAATCTCCCCACCTACGTGCATGATTTCAATGTCACTTGAAGGCTGTAGAGCTTTTGAAGAGCTCTATTACCCAATTGCAAAAGAGTAATCAGCTTGTCAAAGGTCAATGGGAACATATTTAAATAACTTACTCTGCTGACTTCAGTCCAAGTGTACAAAAGCAGTTTAACTTTGACTATAGCACACTGCCCTGCCCTTTACGTTGAGTCTTTCTCTTTGCTTTCCTCTAATTATCTCTCCCCTCCCATCTTGGTTTTTCTCTTAATTGGCTAGTCTATAAAAGTTTTTGTAATCACATATATGTATACTTATACACATACACATCATATACATAGATATATATCTTACACACATATACATATTTTTATTTTTGCTTTATATATATACATATTTACATTTACATATTTACTTTTTATTTTACACATATATGAATTTTATGTACATATACACAATATACATATACATACATACTTATGCATATACATATACACATCTGTAAAATGAGCTGGAGAAGGAACTGGAAAGCCATTCCGGTATTCTTGCCAAGAAAACCCCAAATGGGGACACGAAGAGTCAGACACAACTAATCAATAAAACAATAATAACAACAACAACACCATGCACATGTGCATACACACATGATATACCTCCCTTCTTAATTTCAGAAAATTGAATGCTTTCAATTTATCTCTCCAAAAATAATTACTTTTTTTATTTAAATGTGGTCCTTGATTAATATCCACCCCCCCACACTCCCATCACCTGCTACCATCTGTGTATCATCGAACTCAACAAAGAGTTTCTTACCCCTATGACGTGGAGACTTTCCCATGAAGTGGTGGCCAACTCGAAGCTAAGACATTGTTTTTTGTTTTCCTTGTTAACTTCCCATACTCCCCTAGTACAGAACTTCAAATACATTGGCCATTTAATTAATATTCACTAAGATTTAGGGAGGCATTCCCTAAAAATGTGTCTTTCTCAAGAGACCTTTCAGAATTCAGAAGACTGAAAAACAAAGAGATTTTAAGTTATGAACACTTAGCTGGATTGCCAGGTCTTCCTTGTATAATTCATTTGCCTATACAGCTAGGTACTGATTAGTGTGAATAAAGAATCCCCTGAAATGGTCTCATGCATTCAAATTCACACTATTTGAAGTTACAATTGTGTAAAATATGGTAACTGTTCAAGCCCAAAGGAAATATGCAATGCAAATTCAAATAATACAACTGCTTTAGGGGATTCAAGATTCCCACTAATCAACACCAAATTGCAAAACAAACTTCCTGTTAAGCAATTACATTGATCTGAAACATAACATGGGGGAGCACACTTGTGTTTCCCCTTTATTGATAAAACCCAAACATCAGTACCGTGGAGAAAACCTTTTACTGAGAACCCAAAGTTTATTCTGTTGAAACCTAGTTTGCCAAATCAGAAGGATTTACAGATTAGGCTGTTCTCCAAAAACAATCACTTTGCATGGATCCCTTGAAAGAGCTTTGCCCTTCTCCATGGTGATGACCAGGAAGAGGAGGCTTCCTGGTGTGCTGGGGACAGCCAGGTGACTCTGGCTTCCCTGATCTTTGTGCAAACGGTCAGTTTGAGAGCCTGTCAATTATTGCTCCTCTGACACAAGTGTCTGATCCCAGTGCTTCAATAGTCTGACATATAGGCCACATGTCATTTTCTTGTAAGTGGATTTTGTAGGCAATGTGTTGCCTCTTATTTGATAAGTCTTAACAGGGAAGAAGAAAATTCATTGCTAGACGGAGGAGGAAGGGGAAAAAAATAAGGCAAGGGTTTAGTTTTCTTTAAACCAAATGATTTGGGTCTGCCCAGACTAAACTATGAGGCAGCATGACATAGTACCCAGAGTCTTTTAGAGTCAGGAAGATCTAGGTTCAATCTTGTTCCTCCTGTGATCCCATGCAAGTTACACAACTTTTATGCTCCTCTCACCAGTGTCCTAGGATTTATCTACTGAAGAAGGGAGAGGTCATAACTAGCAAAATTTTCACCTGAGCCTATGATAAGCAGGAAGGAGAGAGATCTCATCTGACAACCCTTCATTAGCTAAATAATAACAATTAATATAGTAACTATTTGTTTTTGTACCAAGAACCAATGAAGGTGAGGGTGAAGGTGCTATTGAAGAAGAAAATACAGTCCGCAAAAAATGTTTGATGTAGCCTCAAGCTCTGTAGGGAATTCATGAGGCTTTGCTTTTGTGCTACTAGGAGCCTGTTTATGCTAGGTGGCACAATGGATAGAGCACCTTGGACCTGAAGTCAGGAAAACCTGATTTCAAATTTGGCCTCAGACACTTACTAGCTGTGTGACCCTAGGAAAGTTACTTAACCTTGTTTGCCTCAGTTTCCTCATCTATAAAATGAGCTGGAAAAGGAAATGGCAAATCACTTCAGTATCTTTGCCAAGAAAATCTCAAATGACATAATGAAGAGTCAGACACAACTTAAAAATGAATGAACAACAATAGCAGTGAAGGTATATGACAGTGAAGTTACTTGACCTTACACAGCACCATCTTGTATTAGGGCTAGGTGGTCATGTCAAGTATGATAAGGCTCAGGTCAATAGTCTCACCCTGCCTCTTTCCCTAACAATTGGATCAGCCTCTGAGCCCTTCAGCATAGATAGAAGGCAACTTCCAAGTCTAGTCTACCCTAAGTTCCCTGTCCCTTCTTTCTTCCTAGTGGAATCAGCCTGACTACAGTCCCAATCCTGGGCTCCATATCCTCACTGAGAAGAAGTAAGCTACTGCTACTGGGGAAAATAAAGTCACTAGTGGACAAAGCTAATGGAAAAGCAGGCAAATGAGGAAGTCAATTACAGATGCCCAAGGTAGAATTAGGCAGGGGAAGAAGTGCTCAAGTGGAGACTAGAAGCAGGAGTATGAAAATGGGCAGGGAAGCAATTAACCATGGACTATGGGAATTATATATAAAAAGATGTCTAGCTTTATAGAATCAAGGTGGCCTTGAAAAAGTGGTATATAATTTAATTTTATTTGTAAATTGAATCATATTTTAAATAAATTTGCCATTTCAAGAAATCCTATGATAAACTCATTCATAATAGTATAAAATCTTTTTGTCAATTGAACAATTTCTTTTTTTAAGTTTTTTTTACCTTGATTTTCATTTACTGGATTTCTTTTCACTAGAAATATTCTCTTGCCAGAAAGGATGTGCTCAGCCCATTTCAGCTTTCCCTGAAGCCACAGTACCACATGGGTCTTTTTAAACTTAAAATAAAGGGACCAGATGCCTCCTAATGCAAAGATGCCCTGAGTCATTAGTGAATAGGGATAAGTCAAGGGGCTGAAAAAGGCAGACAAAGAGACTCATGTTCTCATTGCCCCAGCTCCAGAAGAGTGGAAAATAGATCTCTCATGCTCTTATCCTATTCAAATTTCTTCCACCCACTCAGACGTCATGGCAGTGATTTCATGAACTTCAAATACTTAACAGTAGAGCATTAGTAGTGTTAACAATTCATAGTATGGCAGCAACACTTGATATTCATATATCCCTGTATCTCAGTAACACTTTTCACCAAGGAGTATATAGGAGGTAGATAGTGCACATGCTATTATCATCACATCTGATAGATTGACACACCGAGGCTCAAAGGGTTGAATGAACTGCCCAAGCCTGCACAGTCAGTGGCACAACTTGGACTCAAACCATTATAGCAAGGTGGAGAGAATGTAGGGACTGAGTTTAAATCTTGTCAAGTATGACCATGGACAAGTCATTTAATGTCCCCTGGCCTGAAAAACGAGGAAGTTGTACTAGATAATCTCTAAGGTCCCTCCCAGCTCTCCATTCTACCCAATCCAGGTCTTCTTGGATTGTTTCCAGGGCCCCAAGATACCCCTGTCATATACTATCTCTGAGCCCCAGGACCAGGGCACTCAGGAAGTTGCTTTCCTAGTAATAGGTCCAGAATGCAAAAGGGAATGGGTAGGAGGGTACCACTGACCTATTCACACTTATTCATCTAGTGTTTTTTTGTAACCAGTGGCATTTGCAGGCTGGCTGATTATTACTAGGAATACAGTCTGTAACCACGGGATAGAGTAGAGGTTCCCAACCTTATCTGGCCTACCGTCCCTTTTATAAAAAATTACTCAGCACCCCCCTAGAAATCTACTTTCTTTAACCTTTAACAGCTTTTTTTTAAAATTTGCATCATTTCAAAAACTATAATTTTTTTGAATGGCGCATCTTAAATTTAATGATTTATTGTAAATTTGTGGGGTTTTTCCTGCATTGAAATTTTGATGATGCAATATTGCATCATATAACCATATACTATCATATTATAAACAACTCATTACACACACACATTCCTGCCAATGCATGTAGGACTTCCCTACAATGTGCAGCAGGCTGGCCTGCCAACACTTGCTTGTTAAGACCTGTTGGCTGACTTGACCACTGATTGGTTACAACTTGCATTTTGTGTGTTTATTTGGAAAATAATGTAATCTCTACAACTTTAATTCTGTTACACAACAGATGAAACATGTACAAATAGTTTTTCAAAACTTTCTTCACTTCTCTTCTTTCCTGAAGCTTCTACCAGCCCCTCATTTTTTTTTCAACATCCCCCCAATTGCACCTGAGGCTACTGGCCCCCTCCTGGATCATTCTAGTACCCCCCCAGGGGGTGGTATCACTCACTTTGGGAACCTAACTTTAAAGTTAACTGGTCTGCAAAGGAAATCAAACTCATTATCTTAGTCACAAAAACACCATGTTCTAGCCCACCACATACTCTCAGAAGAAACTTAGTGATACAAATACAGTGGAAAGGTAAATAAAAATTAATGAAAGGCTGGTAATAAAAAAATTATAAATTCAATAACTTTCACCTTCCCATTCTTAAACATCTCCAAGGAAAGTAGTTCTCTTGTCTTATTTTTTCACCCTAGGAACCTAGAACCTTTTTAGTTAGACTTTTTTTTTGCCAAGGTTTATTTTGTTTGTTTGAGTACGACTCACCCACTGTCACACGGATTTGAAGATTTTTATAGATAAGAAGATTTTTATAAGATATAGATAAGATTTTTATAATTAAAGATAAAACTAAATGGAGTTCACCTCAAAGAAAACAGAAGGAGGAGGTACCTTCAGGTACGTAATCTAAGTAGAGCCAAATACATTAAGATGGCCTACATTTTTTGGTTACTAAGAGAAATGGGAAAGGCAATCAGTTATATCATTTATTATTTCAGACAACAGAACACAGACACTATATCCTGCTGAGACAAACTTTTTTTACCTAAAACTAAACTTTTCCCTAAAACTAAACATGACTTTAAATCATGTGGGTCTTTATATAGAGAGCATGAGGTAACAGTGGTTAATACTTTCTACTAAAGTTTTATAAAAATAATAAATATTGTTCACCCAAATTATATTGATAAAAACATTAAATCGGATGTAATTTTGAGAAAGGCCTAGATAATGTGATCCAGGTACTTTACTTTTCTGCTGGCCTAGCTTAATGCGGATTTAATTGAATTTAAACCCATTTCCTCTTGTTCTGTCCTCAACAGAAACCAAATAGATGTCTATTACTTGGCAACATCCTAGATGACTCTTGTCCCACAACAATCTCAATTTTCTTTTCTGCAGAACAAACCGCCTGATGTTTTTACCCTTTCTCAATACTGTTAACAGCTTTCTTATTTTCCTTTGAATGCCCTCTATCTTCTTCACATCTCTTTACAGACCCGTCTCATTTTTAGTTCTAGTGTCTATGATTTAGTTAAGTTAGGAAGCCTCTCAAGAGATATAGTTTTTCTTCTACTTGATGCCCACTAGTACATGAGTAACGAGTCTGTGCCACATCATCTACGACTTCAACTTTTTATTTCTTTTAAACAATGTAAGTTAAAATTTTCAGATATCTTAAAGCATTTCTTTATCCTCATAGATATAAATATTTAATAAGTACTGGATTTTTTCACTAGAACTTATTCAGAACAGTATTTTATTAAGAATCCCAAAGGGAAAACTTTTCTGTGCTCATTTTTGCAGTTTCTGATTTTTTTTAATACCCTGTCATTGTTTATCTGCCCAGTGAAGTGTCTTAAAATTGTATTTGAATGCATCCAAAATGCATTTTTTTTTGTGTTTAGTATTAAGTTGTGAATTTACAGATTTCTAGCATGTACTTTGCCTAGAAGACTGTGGACTGTGTAAAAAGTATTTTAAAGTACTCAATACATGGGAAGAATAAAAGTCAGCAGTCATCAGATTTAAGATATATAGATATAGATACACACACACATATATACACACATATGTGTGTGTATATATGCATATATATACACACATATATGCATATATATGTATATATCTGTGTGTGTATAGGTAGATAGATAGATAGATAGATAGATAGATAGATAGATAGATAGATATACACTTAACAATGGACAATCATTTTATTTAAAAAAAAAGAGTAAGCAAAAAAATATCCAGCCAAGGAAGAAAAAGGTAGAAGTCTGGTTCCTACAAGTTTGTCTCTAAATATCTGAGTATGGTGACTTTTTCTTGCTTTCTTCCTGGTTCCTCTAGAGATGTGAACTGACTGAAAAAAATTCTCACCTTTCACTTTAAAGTCAGAGGACCCAAGTTCAAATTTGATCCCTGATCTTTGGCTATCTGTTAATGACTTAAGAAAGTCATTAACCTACCTGGGCTTCAGTTTTCTCATCTATAAAATTGGGGATTAGATGACCTCTCCCAGCTCTAGATCTATGATCTATAATCTTTGCCTCTAATGAGCAGAACACCAACAAGCAGAATCATAACTAGGGTAGGGAAACAGGGACTTTGCCCAGGGTTACGGAGGGCTGATAACACTTGCACTCCATTAGCATTGTAGAAAGAACAATTTATGCCCTAGATCAAAAGAATAGTAAGTTAAGGTAGGAATGTATAAGATGACAAGCAGGGAAGAGTTCCCACCTGGCCTCCCCAGCAATGACCTCATGCAAGTATCCCAGTGCTTATATATTCTCTCAATGGGGTAGGGGCTCCCCGCCCCCCAAATGAAGGTACTTTTGGTGATGCTTCCCCTGGGCACAGTTTATGGGACTCGTCCCAGACACAAAAATTCCTTGATTCAGCTCTGTATATTCTCTACAGTATATTCAATAGGGTCTCTGCTCAGACTTAACCTTGTAGAGGGGAGAAGAAGGAAAGCTTGAAAAGAAACTTGCCCTTTCTTATGCTTACCCACCCCATGTTCACTCTCTAATTGCTCAGAAGTCATTTTTTTGCCATTGCCCAGGCTGTTTCACCCCAAGAGCCAGTAATTTAGAAAAGTGAGTCTATTTCATCTGGTTTGCAGGAGCAGACGTGATTTCTCATCAAGCCCATCATCAACCAAACAGGCTGGTAATGTCAGCCATCACCTACAATCATTTCGGCAGTATAAAATATACACAGGTACCTACATACATATATATTTAGACAGAAGAGGGAACAGGGCTGTGTGTGCATAGGTGTTCAAGTATATGTGTGTGCATGCAACATACACACATATATATATACACATATACATATACATATGGGTATAGGGTATGATATAAGCAACTCTCAAGGTCTCTCTTAAGGACTTTGGAATTGATTGTGTGACATGGGAGACGTTGGCACAGGACCTCCCAGAGTGATGTGCCTTCATCAGAGAAAGTGCTGTGCTCTATGAGCAAAGCGGAATTGAAGTAGCTCAAAAGAAACACAAGATGCACAAATTTGCAAATTTAGAGAATCCATCCCAAATGTTCATATGGACTATTTGTGCCCAACTTCTAGTATAGCATTCTGAGCTCATACTGATCTGATCAGCCACAGTCGGACACACTGTAACTTGACTCTAACATAGTGATGTCATTTGGGTCCTCTTTGAGAAAGAAGGACAACCACCACCACTATGCCTACATACATACATACATAGAGAGACAGAGACAGAGAGAGACAAAGAGAGACAGAGAGTCGTTGAGTCATTTCAGTCCTGTTCCACTCCTCATGACCCCATTTGGACTTTTCTTGCCAAAGATACTGGAGTGGTTTGCATTTCCTTCTCCAGTTTGCTTTACAGATGAGGAAACTGAGGCAAACAGGGTCAAATGACTTACCCAGTGTCACATAGCAACTAAGCATCTGAGGCCAGATTTGAACTCAGTGAGATGAGTCTTCCTGATTCCAGGCGCAGCAGCTCTATTCAACTGCCCCACCCAGCTGTACATACATATACATATATACACACACATGCATATACATGTGTGTGTATCTCTTCATAAGCTCTTTTGGCAAAATAGAATTGTGAAAAGGTGAAGAACATGTTTCCATTTTGAGTTGATATCAGTATGACCAAAAGCTTGAAAATGACAGGGGACCCCATCTATGTGAAGGTCCTCTCCATAGCAAGGAGGGTTTGCAAACTGGTTTTCTTTCTGCTCTGGTATTTGCTTTAAACTCCTAGAGAAGGCTTTATATCTAACACAGAACCTTCAAATACTACATTGTTAAAAATGAATATTCATACAGCATGTAGCAAATTCCTACTAAAAGGGGAAAGGGCCCTTTGCCCTCTATTTTAATAATACAAGAAGGGAAACAAGGGAGGAAGAGAAAAAAGATTGTGATGCAGCTTGTGCATAGAAAGCTATAATTTCAATGTGAACACCATGTTACCAAAGGGCTATTCATCTTAACTGAGCACATTCTATACATATGCAGTCAACTTTTTAGTATTCAGTGGGTGGTTTTTGTAGACCTTCAAGTCTCTGTCTGTCTCTGTGTGTCTCTCTGTCTCTGTCTCTCTCTGTCCCCCTCACCCCCATCTCATACCCACCCCCCACTTTTGATGATTTCACTACCCTCTGTTTCACCAGCTAAGGCAAGGCAAATGAAAAAAAAGGAGAAAAAGCAATAACTTGCCATTTGCCCATTTTGATAATCATTGATTCTAGGATTCTAAATTACCTTGTCATTAGAAGCTGTGCAAAAAGGTGTGATGTTGGAAGAGGAAGCTCCAGTTCCGGGTTAAAATGAAGCTCACAGGTTTATAGAGGATGTGCTGATAAGGACCTAAAACCATCCAGTTCAACCTCCTCATTTTACAGGTGAGGAAACAGGCTCAAGAAGGTAAAGGGATTTGTCCAAAGTCACACAGGCAGTAAACTGCAAATTCAGAATTTGAATCCAGATTCTTAGATTATCCAGTAGAATGTAAGCTCCTTGAGGCCAGGGATTGCTTTTGGGTTCTATGCTACCTCTCACAAGTGCTCTATGTGGGTGGCTAGTTACGCTTAGAGAGCAAGGAGAATTAAAGAGAATTCATCAGGTGTGACCTTTCTCTCAATAGAATCTAAGTTCCTTGAGGGCAGAATTATTCCATTTTTATCTTTGTATCTTTAGGGCCTAGTATAGTGCCAGGCATATAACAGGTCCCTAATAAGTGTTTCTTAAATGAATGGTCATGGATTTCATTTATCTAGGCTCCCATTCTCCCCTTCACCAATAAAAAAAAAAAAAGAGAAAGAAATGATTGAATTTATTAAGTAGTGCTTGTATGTATGTATGTTATATATTTTAAATATATACACATCCATCATCTTTTTTGTGAGACTATTCCAATGTGTGAATTTCAAATGTGCCTATGCTATATTATTTGCAATCACACAATACATCAATTTCTTAGCAGAGGCGAGCTTGCAGAGATCTAATGTCATCCTTTTTAGTCAGAGTAGGCTTAACAGTTTGACACAGTTTCTTTCTGTCCCAATTGTGTGTCTACGTGTATGTTCCTATGTGTTTGTGTATGTGTGTGTGTGTGTGTGTGTGTGTGTGTGTGTGTACATATAAACAGGCTTTTTTGGAGGAGAATAAACATCTCTGGAGAGGTAGTCAGGAATGACAAGGAACCAGGGGAAAAAGAGTTGATAACTGTAACCCAGCTAGACTTATAAGTAGCTTTGCTGTTAAGTAGTTTCAGTTGTGTCCTACTCTTTGTGGTGCTATTTGGGGTTTTCTTGGCAGAAATACTAGAGTGCTTTGTCATTTCATTCTCCAGCTCATTTTTACAGATGAGGAAACTAAGGCAAACAGGATTAAGTGACTTGCCCAGGATCACGCAGCTAATAAGTATGTGAGGCCAGATTTAAATTCAGGGAGATGACTCTTCCTGATTCCAGGCCCTATCTACTTCACCACCTAGCTGCCTTTTAAGTAGGTACTTAAGCCTTTTTTTCTGAGGTGGCATAGCTTGGTGGATAGGCCATTAGGACTTGAAGTCAGGAAGATGGGGTTCAAATTCTGCCTCAGACACTTATACATGGTTATGTGACACTGGCATCAGCCTCTTATAAAATGAAGGGTTTAGCTTCAGTGGTCTCTATGGTCTCTTCCTGCTCCAAATCTATGCTCCTGTGATCTCTCTAAAATATGAGATGACTGCCACTTGATGGCAAGGTTTCAGTCTATTTATTTGCGAAGAATTGGATGTCAACTACAGGCAAGTCACTTCATCTGCTTTCTAAGTCTCAGCTTCTTCCCTTCTAAATAAGGAGTCAGACTTGATGAGCCTAAGCATCCTTCCATTTCTAACATGCTGTGATCCTTGTCTTCTGAGAATAACTAGGCTCCTGACCTTCAGCACTTTAAGAAGTGGTTTAGAACCACTGGCCTGAGGGGCCTGATGAAACATCCTCTACAACCTGCCATTTGTATAATGTATCCAAGTATTTAGGGCATGAATTGAGAATTAAGGTATATAATTAGGAATTATCAAGGGAGAAGAACGTTGGCTTAACATTAACTTTCACAGACTAAAAAAATAGCCATCTTGGCTAACGCATGCAAAGTGTGTGTGTGTGTGTGTGTGTGTGTGTGTGTGTGTATGTGCATACATTGTGCACTTTCCTTATATTCTATTGCTTTCCTTGAATCAAAGGCTTAAAAGGGACCTTATCATCACCTTCTTCTCTCTGCCTCTGAGAAGAATTATTCTTGGATTAGTCCATATAGAAGAAAAAAGTATAGTTATACTCTGTTCTAAGAGGACATAAGTAAATCTGAGTGGACAAAAAAAATACTGAATATTTATATGACAAAAAGTTAATTAATTTTGCAAAATAATTCACTTAGATTTCTTCAAATCAGAGAGTCATACCCTTTTTTGTATCACAAACCCCTTGGTAAAAGTGCCTTACAAATGCAATCTAATTTTATCCTCACAACAACCCTGAAGTAGGTGCTATTATTATCCCATTTTAGAGATAGGAAATTGAGACAGACAGAAGTTAAGTGACTTGCCCAGGGTCACACTGCTAGTAAGTATATGAAACTGCATGTGAACTCAGGTCTTCCTGAAACCCAAGTCTAGCACTCTATCCATTGTACCACCTAGTTCCTCAAGTTGACAAGTTAGAAGTATCATTCTTCTTATCAAAGTGTTTAAGAAAGATACCCTGATAGTTTAAACTACCTGTAGGTTTCTAATACTCCAGAGACAGTATTGAAACTGTGAGCATTAAAAGGGGGAAAGATCATCATTGGAGAACAAAATGACAAAAATCCCCCTTTAGAGCAAATATCCTCACCCAAGCAAGTTTAGAGGGAAAGTTGAGGAGGGGCAGGAGGCACAGTTCTCTCTCTTGGAGTGTCCTTGTGTTCTCTCTATGCTTTTCTGGAACACAGATTGGCTTATTTTTTCAACTAAAAGTCTCTTTACTCAAACCTTTCCCATACTGCCCAAGGCATCATCTTACAAGAGCACTCCTTTTCAGAATAATGTTTTAAATGTATAAAATAAAGTACATAGAATTATAGAGGAAACTAATTATACTTGTAAAAATATTTTTTCTCATCCAAGTTCACAGACCACAGGTTAAGACTCACTTAAACACTAATCTCTCCAAAGGCTCTTTAAGTATGATTCATTTACATAGATTCACTCATCATACAAAATTGTGTAAATATTGTGTAAAATGAATAACATCTATTTACTATTTTTAAGGCCTCCATAAAGATTACCAGGACTTTTCCAATCACCTGTTCCCACATTTAAGGATTCTAGATTGTAATGGAAAGATCAATGAAATGCCTTTTAAGTAGGAGAATGTGAGACCTAGGTTAAAGCTAAGAAGGTTAAACCTCCTACTAATTAGGGGTGGGAAGGTGTTATTAAATCAAGCCCGTTAATTACTAGGGAACACCAGTCAGCTGTGAAAGCTTAGAAACTAGCCTGAAAAGTTTTTCTCGATGGGAAACAAGCTGGGTTAGAGGCAGTTTTGCATCACAATGACCTAATAGACAAAGCAGAAGTCAGGACATTTCCTCCCACTGCCAACAAGGAATCCAAAACGACTTGGATGGAAGGAACATCTTGTCTGTGGGCACAGTCAGAGCTGTTTGCATTCTCCCTCAAATCTTAGCCTTGGGCAGAATTGATATGAACCTTTTTTATTAGAAAGAAAATGTCCACCCCTGTTGAGTGTTTTGATATCAACAAGATGAGCTTCTGGCCTGGACTGTTTCAGTAGTGATATTGTCCTTTCTTCATTCCATCAACTGCTACCCTGTGTTCTTAATTTAATGAGAGAAAGCCTGGGCCATGAAAATACTCGTGGGCTCTTGTGTCTCCTATCTTGTGTCTCCTATCCAGTTGCAGGGCTAGCCAGTCAGCATTTGGTCTTCTCAGAAATGCCTCAAGGTCACCATGTTGTCTTTCTCAGGAGGGCACAGAAAATGCTTAGCTCTGCTTTTGTTCTTCCTTGACTGGAGTGTTGTGACTCCCCTTTTCCTCTCCTCGGAGTTCTTCCTTTGGAGACTTTCCAAGCAAGATGAGTTGTAAAGACTACGATTGATTCTGAATGCCCTTGCTAAGATTTTAACAACAGGCAGGAAAATACCTTCTATATTTCACTGACACTCCAGTAGCTTATGGTGAAAATCATTATTGATTTTGTAATCGGGATGCATACACTTAGAAACTCAGTAGGCTTGTCTACTACTTACTTAACTAAACTAGGTGTCCTTTCCGGTACCACCTGTCTTATCTAGCTTAGGTTCTTGGCTGGAGGGAAATATAGAGGGACTGTTAGTAATTTTCTCTTAATCTTTGGAACAGGAGAAAGCATGCTGGGTTTGGAGTCAGAGGATCTCGGTTCACTACCTCTGTGCCCTTGAACAAATCACCTCACTTTTCAGGAAAGGAGTTTTCCCTTCTGGGGCAAAAAAAAAAAAGATAAGAAAAAGAAACAAAAAAAAAAAGAAAAGAAAAATGGAAGTTGGGCTAGATTGCGTCTAGGATCTAGTCCAGCTTGGAATTTATGGTCTACTGATTTTGGATAGTATTGGGATTTATGAAACAGCAAGTTTCACAGTGAAACTGGTGCTCTTGTAAGATGATGCCTTGGACAGTAGGGAAAGGGTTTGGGAAAAGAGATTATTAGATGAAATTTGCTAATTTGTCTTCCAGGGAATAGAGCATAGAGGGAAGACAATGACCCTGTGAGAGGGAAGGAGGGAAAGAGAGAGAGAGAGAGAGAGAGAGAGAGAGAGAGAGAGAGAGAGAGAGAGAGAGAGAGAGAGAGAGAGAGAGAGAGAGAGAGTGTTGTACCTCCCCCACTCCTTAACTTTCCCACTAAACTTGCTTGGGTGAGGATATTTGCTTTAAAAGGGGATTTTTGTTGTTTTGTTCTCCAATGACAAACCTTCCCATTTTGATGCTCACAGTTTCAATATTGTCTCTGGAGTATCAGAAACCTACAGGTAATTTAAACCATCAGGGTATCTTTCTTTTTTTGCTTTTGTTTTTGTTGGCTAGGCAATGGGGTTAAGTGACTTGCCCAGGGTCCCACAGCTAGGGCATGTCTGAGGCAGGATTTGAACTCAAGCAATTACAAGTCCAGTGCTTTTCCATTAATGACATCATAAAGAAGACAACACAAAACAGACACGATGCAGCAACAGAACCTTGGATCTGAAGTCAGAAGACCTGGCAAGTGCTGCATCTGCTGCTTCCTATCTGTCCCTGGACCTCAGTTTGGTCATCTGCAAAACAAGCAGATTGACTTGGTTCCTGTCTATAATCTCCTCTGGTTCTAAATCCTACGACCCCATTTGTTTTCTTATTTGCTAGTGGAAAACAACAGGTGAGATATCTATCTACTGATGGTGCTGCACAGAAGGTGAAGTGGGCAGTAAAACTGGGGCTCACGACACCAGGCAAAGAGAACGTCTTCTGTGGCTAGCACAATGTCGTCACTGAAGAAACGCTTGTTGATGGAGTCTGCCTGATTGACAGCTCTCAATGAAAAGCCACACTGATGGCAACAGGACCGTGGAATGCCTCAAAGCTCAAGTCTCCCGATCCTGGGCATACAGGGATATCAACTACAGTTTTCTCTGGTTCATTTCTCAAGGCCTAAAAGCTTCTGTAGTCTGAAATCTGCTGGAAGACATAATTCAACCAGTTAAGTAGGGCCCCAACATCCTTCTTTGACCTTTTCAAAGCCTGTGGAAAAAGGGGAGGGCAAAATGGGGAATATGGAATATCTCCTGAGAGTGAGTTTAAGAGTGGACACAAAATAGCTGCTCACCCCATCCCTGGAGTTCTCCAGCATGGTAAATTTACATGGGTTATTATTGCTATCAAACCATTAGATTTCCCTAGCCTAGAAGACCTATATTGTTTGAATCATAGAATTTAGAGTTAGGGGAAACAATTTGTAAGAGATCATCTAGTATATTCCCCTAGTTTTATAACTGAGGAAATTGAGGCCCCAAAAGAAATGACTTACCCAATATTACCTAGGGTAGAGTAAAGCCAGGTTTGAACTCAGGTCCTCGGATTTTCAAACTGAGAGCTCTTTCCAAAATCATCTTTCACTCTGCCTTTCATTCTGCCTGGTGTAGGTATTTGGGCCCTGGCCAGAAGTTTCTGGGGAATCATTTCACTTATTATTCACTTTAGAAAATACTGGAAGAGGTAAGTCGCCATCTAACAGAGACACATATGTAATCTTCAAAGTCTCCCCTTCTATGGCAACCACTTAAAAGTCAGAGCTAACATTATTTTAGACATTAGAGCAAAAATGGCATGGGGCTGAGTACATGGTCTGATGTCTCACTTTATTAAATTATCTCTGAAATGTTACCTAATTTTTACGCTCAGAAACTCACTCTAACTCTGTTCTGTTTTGATCCTTGGGAGTTAAAGATTACATCACATCTGCTCTTTGTTCCGAAAGTCTTGTAACAGCCTTTGGCCAAAAGCAATCCAATTTTGGCCTGACCACACTGTTGCCTGCATAGCCTTTCATTATTTATCTAAGAAGAAACCAAAAGATGTGCACTATCCCCTTGGACCTCTGAGTCATAGAATATGAACCAAGAAAACTTCCCTGAAGACAGCAAGCCTTTTAACATTTATAGGAGAAAGGGCTTTGATTTCCATCCATCTATTCATTCATTCTTCCATTCAACAAATACTTACGGAGAGGATGATAACCCCTTACCTTTGAAGCAGCCAGGTGGCCCAGTGAATAGAGCCTGGGCTTAAAGTCAGAAAGACCTGAGTTCAAATTCAGCCTCAGACACTTACTAGCTGTATTATCCTGGGCAGGTCACATAATCTCTGTTTGCCTCAGTTTCTCTTTTGTAAAATGAGGATAATAAAGTACCTACCTCCCAGGGTTGTTGTGAGAATCAAATGAGACAATATTTGTAAAGCACTTAACCCAGTACCTGGCACATAGAAGGCAGTCTAAATGCTTATTGCTTTTCCTTCTCCCTCCTCCCTTATCCCTTAAAGGTTTACCAACCACCATGCATACATTATTTCATTTGATCCTCACCACGTGAGGCACGGAAAAAGATCCCTTTTGCAGGTGAGGAAACTGAAGCTCAAGAGAGGATAATTTACTTAGTCCCCCAAGATCACACAGGTAGGAAATACTTACAAAGATTAATAAAGCATGGTCACTGCCCTGAAGGAGTTTCGAGTCTATCATGGAGATGAGGCATGTACAAAAAGAACACTTAGGACAAGGCCGACTAGGAAGAGGCAATGAGAGGTGCTAAGGGTTTGTTATAGGACATGGGAGAGTGAGAGGAAACAAGGGAATTGCAGCTGTGGGGAAACACTATCACTCCAAAAGGAAAAGAATGGCTTTCATTCTGTTTTCATGGACTTTGATGGAGTATTTATTACATGAAATGCAAGACATGGAATCTAAATTGATAGAATTTAAACAGAACCTTATCTCGAAATGAGCATGAGCACCAGAACCTTAGTCTACAACATAGATTCTTAACCTTTTTTGTATCAATATATAATGTGTATGTGTGTATTTTCAGTCATTTAGGGTTTTCCTTGGCAAAGATACTGGAGGGGTTTGCCATTTCTTCCTCCAGTTCATTTTACAGATGAGGAAACTGAGGCAAACAGGATTAAGTAACTTGCCCAGGGTCACTCAGCTAGTAAGTGTCTGAGGTCAGATTTGAACTCAGGAAGAAGAGTCTTCCTGACTCCTGGACTGGCGCTCTATCACTGCGCCACCTAGCTGCCCTACATGTGTGTATACACACATATACACACACACACAGGCATGTGTGTACATATATAGTATACACAGATGATGCACAGAGGATGTATAGATGCCTATATTGCACACACTGAAATAGATACAATATACACATTTATACACATTTATAGTGTATGTATATATATATAATCATGCCTCTATTTACACACATTTAACTCTAGCACTAAAGGTTTTGCTATCGTTGGCCGTTTTCATTTTCACAAACTCTGAGTAAGATAGCAGAACTTTCAATTAGTGTCATCAGCGCAGGGGAAATAGGTTTAATGGTAAAAGCCTGAGGATGACATTCTTTCTAAGCCTGCTTTTCCCACTGACTCCCTATGAGGACAGATGTTGCAACGAGGGAAAGTCTGACCCCTAGAAAATATTCTCTCCTTCTCTAAGCCCGATTCCCACCCCGGCCCCCCAAAGGAGAACTCTTTAAGTGTTAGGGGTATATTTCACTGCGGGCCTACCCATTTGAAGCCAGTAAAGGGAGATGTACCTGGGGACCATTTCCTGAAAAATCTGATGCCATTTATCTCTAAATATCAAAAAAGCTGCTTATGTCACTTCACCTAAAGATAGGTATCCAGAGAAGCCCTCTGTAACTGATCTTACTAAGGAGCGCAGTTAGGAAGTTTAGCATTCCCTTCAGAAATAACCACCAGGCATGGGCCAACAGTCTGGGCTAAAGCATAGCCCACTATGTCTTCAGACTGACACCTTGGGGCCAGGCATGCTGTCCTTCCCTCAAAGTGACCGCAAGTCTGATTGTCCCCAGTGGCTGGTGAGTCTATTAAATTAGCGCCTCTTCACAATTCCTTGCAGCTGAGGTTTGCCATCTCTGAGCAGAACCTGGTTCCCTTCTGTAAATATATCCACGGTGGTGGGGAGATTAAATGAGCTAATAGCTTGTGATTGGAAGTGGTACAGGGAAGAGAAGGAATCACATTAGGGGCTGTGCACTCTATCCAAGCCAGGTTAACCAGGGCAAGACTTTCCATTTAGCTTTTGTTGGATGGTTATTGAAAAGCTTCGTGTAAAATTGTAGCGATCACAAAACTAGCCTAGTTTCATGAGCTCAAAGTCAGGAAGAACTTAGGTACATGATGCAATCAGGTTGTAACCAAATGTAAATTAAAACTCCAAAAGAAAACCTCACCCCAAGGCTGGATGGATTGGGCTTACAGCATTAGGGTGGAAAAGGACCCTATAGATCATCTGGTTTAATTTTACAGATGCAGAAGTGACAAATCCCAGAGGCTGTGCCTTGCCCTAGGTCACACAGGTACTAAGTAGCAGAACCAGTATTTGAATGCAGGTCCTCCAACCTCTCTCTACTATGTCATGTTTCTGTCGCTATTTTTTTTTCCAATATGAAATTCATTCCTATTTAAAGTTATCCTCATTTTCAAAGTTGTTGCAATTGTGTTTTACTCCCAGTTCTTTGTGTTGTGAACATCAGTTTTCTTAGATAGCAACATCCACTCTCCTATCACTGCCCATCGGTCTCCTCTCTAGTCAGGGGGAGCCCTGGCACAAGGCAGAATACCAGTGGGAGTGACTTGCTAGCTCTATGATACAAGAGTCGATGCCCTCTCCCACTAAAAAAAAGGCAGAAAGATTGCAGAGCATTGAATGTTAGGGCTCAAGTATAAGCCCCTTGAGGGCAAAAACTGCCTCAATTTTCTTGAGGCAAGTAGGTGGTTCAATGGACAGAGTACTAGTATGGGAGGCAGGAAGATCTGGGTTCAAACTCTGCCTCGAGCACTTACTTAGTTGTATGACCTTGGGCAAATCACTTAACCCCTCTCAGCCTCAGTGTCCTCGTTTCTAAAATGGGGATAATAGTAGCAATACAGAACAAATGAGATGACATATGTAAAGTCCTTCACAAACTGTAATAAATGTCTGTTGATTGAATGGAAGGGATTTTACTCCCCAGTCTCAAATTATAGGTGGGAAAATTGAGGCCCAGAGAAGGGAGGTGGTTTAACCATAGGAACACACAGAGCTCGCTGGAGCAGAGCTAGGACCAACCCATGTCTCCTGTCTCATGCTACAATGCTTTCCCCCTGTACACAATTCACAAAGAAAAAATACATTCCAGAATGTTTCTCAAATGGGATAGAACCAGTCATTTATGCTTTATGGAATCAACTCTTTCTCTACAACTGGAACTCAGTACCACAGAGCCAGGACATTACAGAGCAGGGACACTCCACTTCAGAATAAAGCAGGGAGCATCAGCTCTGGAGATGGGCCCATCCATCTGTCTGGGGGCTTTGGACTCAGCAGATCCTCAAACAGGTGTTTGACCAGCGAGGGCTGATCCTCATGTTTTATCTGCTTTTTTGAGTAGTCACTTGGACATATGGTCAGTGATCATCTCGTGGTACTGCAACGTGGGTAATAAGGGCCAATGCAGCGAATCTGTACCTGCTTCCTGTTGACCATACAGAAACTCTGAGGGCCTGCTTCCAGCCATGAATGACAGAAGGGCTCATACTGATGAAGGATATTGTCGCTGGCTGGGAGGGTACATGATTCAATGAACTTGTCAGAGAAGTGGCAGCTTCTGGCTGGTGGTTCTTGGCTTAAGAAAAGATGTAACTCCAATGAGGGTTGGGAGAGAGACAGCCTCCTTCTCGAACCTGGCAGTTAGCGTCAGAGGACTTAACCAGGCAGGCCTTTCTGATGCAGACACTTCCCCTGCCAGTGCAGGTCTAGGGACAATGCAACTGAACCTCCTGACCTATCAGATTTCACAAAGGATGTGTCCTTCTTCAGGCTGCTACTTCATTATCTTTTCAGGGAAGGGAGCACAAAAGAGACACAGAGTTTGGCCTGGGGGCAAGCTTGCCTGGCGAAGTCCCCTGGCACTAGGAGTCACCATGACATTGCGGTAGAGAAAGACTCCATCCTCCCCACACCACCTAGTACAGTCACATCCCTTTTTTAAATTAATTACTTTTCAGTTTTCAACATTCACTTTTATAAGACTGTGAGTTCTAAATTTTCCCCTCCCTTCCCTCCCCCCTCCCCAAGACAGCCTGCAATCTGATATAGACTATATACGTACAGTTATATTACACATATTTCCACATCAGTCATGTTGTGAAAGAAGAATCAGAACAAAAGGGAAAAACCACAAGAAAGTAAAAAAAAAGAAGAGAGAGAGAAAACAGTACACTTTGAACTGCATTCAGACTCCATAGTTCCTTATCTGGATAGGGACGGCATTTTCCGTCATGAGTCTTTTGGAATTATCTTGGATCATTGTATTGCTGAGAAGAGTTAAGTCTCTCAAAGTTGGTCATCATACAATGTGCTGTTACTGTGTACAATGTTCTCCTGTTTCTGCTCACTTCACTCAGCATCAGACCATACAAGTCTTTCCAGGTTTTCAGAAATCCTCCTGCTCATCATTTCTTATAGCGTAATAGTATTCCATTACATTCATATACCACAACTTGTTCAGCCATTCCCCAATTGATGGGCATCCCTTCAATTTCCAATTCTTTGCCACCACAAAAAGAGCTGCTATATTGTACGAGTGGGTCCTTTTCCCTTTTTAATGATCTCTTTGGGATATAGACCTAGTAGTGGTATTGCTGGGTCAAAGGGTATGCACAGTTCTATAGCTCTTTGGTCATAGTTCCAAATTGTTCTCCAGAATAGTTGGATCATTTCACAACTCCACCAACAATGCACCAGTGTTCCCATGTTCTCACATCTTCTCCAACATTTATCATTTTCCTGTCTTGTCATATTAGCCAATCTGATAGGTGTGATGTGGTACCTCAGAGTTGTTTTAGTTTGCATATCTCTAATCAATAGTGATTTATAGCATTTTTTCATAAGACTATAGATAGCTTCAATTTCTTCATCTGAAAACTGCCTATTCTTATCCTTTGACCACTTATCAGTTGGGGAATGATTTGTATTCTTATAAATTTGACTCAGTTTTCTACATATTTTAGAAATGAGGCTTTTACCAGAGACACTGGCTATAAACATTGCTTCCCAGCTTTCTGCTTCCCTTCTAATCTTGGTTGCTTTGGCTTTGTTTGTGCAAAACCTTTTTAATTTAATGTAATCAAAATTATCCATTTTGCATTTCATAATGTTCTCTATCTGGTTTTTGGTCATAAACTCTTCCCTCCTCCATAGATCTGAAAGGTAAACTATTCCTTGCTCTCCTGATTTGCTTATAGCATCACCCTTTATGTCTAAATCATGTACCCATTTTGACCTTATCTTGGTATTAGAGTCACATCTTGTTAACTGGAGATCTAGAGCCCAGAGACCACTAGTTAGAAACTTTCTATTCTTTTAACAGGTTCACTGAGTCATCAGCCTCCCAGCTCGGCAGCCAGTTAGGATTCATCATCCCAATCATCACCATCAACAGTATGAACCCCTCATTCATGCATGGCCGGAAGCAGGCCCCCAAGGTGGCCACATGATCAACAGCAAGCAGGCAGAGAATAACTACACATGGTCCAAGAATGGCCCAGATGAGCTGATTCACTCATCTGCCATTATTAATTTAGAGAGGCAGACAGGTAGAGGGGCTACAGAGCCAGCTGTGGAGTGCAAAGACACAGGTCAATCCTGCCACTGATACCTACTAGCTGGGCAAAGCATGTAACGTCTCAGTACCTCCATAGAGTCCTCTAGCATTCTAAGTTACAGGGAGCTGCTCATTGCATACATGGAGGGAGTTTCTAATCAATCAATCAAAAAGTATTTATTAAGTGTCTTTTGTGTGCTACCCACTGAACTAAGGGCTGGGATATAAAGACAAAAAGTAAAACAATCTTTACCCTCAAGAAGTGTAAAAATAGTCAATGCTGGGAACTGTCTATACCAAATGGAATCACAGGTCCAGACCAAAACACCCCAAAGCATTATGCAACTGTTTCATCTCACTATGTATTTTCTCCCCAGTGAGAATGGAAGCTCTGTATGGGCAGGTAGCAGGTCTTATTCTTCTCTGTACCCCACATTTACAATGGATCTAGCCCATTAACTAAGGTTCTTAATAAATAAGTGAAAGCATTCCAATGCACTGAAAGCCAGCTTGAAGAGATTCTCCTTTTCAGAAGGGAATGCAGAAGGGGAAATTACAGTTTTCCTTAAGATATGTAAATAGATTCCTGTAAATGAGTTCAAATTTATGATAATTTGCCAATACCTAAAGATATTCTACTTCAACATCTGTGTGGTTCATGGAAGAGTGCATGAACTGTTTCTCATCAGTAATAAATTGTGCAGAATTCATATACCAATGCTACTGCTTATTTTTGGGTTTTTCCCATCATGCATGAACTTCCTATAAATTAATTACTCAATGAGAGGGTAGTGAATATTTTGCAGCTCTCAGCATAACCAGCCCTCCATGAGGCTGGGGCATAGGACCGAATGCTCCCCACTGACATTTGATTTTATGCCCCACAAAAGCAGTCAACAAGGTGTACAACAGAACAGACTTTTTCCAGGTGTCAACGTCTTAACAAGTAAATCTGTTTCCTGACACCACGGAAAAAGTCAATCAAAAAGAAGCCCGAGACAGCCAGGGCTGCATCATTTCCCTCTGAATTGCCCCAGCTCATGTTAATGGTAGACACTGTAATTTTTATGTCATATTTGAGAACAGATGTGAAGCAGAAATGATTGTTGTAAAGTTTTATTTTAACATGTTGCATGTCATAAAGTTGACAGGGCTGGGGGTGGGTTGTGGGTGGGTACTTGACATTTCTGAAATCCTGAGTGTCCCAATATGGGCATCATGGGGCAGCAGAATGGGCACTGAACTGAGGGTAAGAAGACACAGCTTCAGTTCTGACTCTGACATTGACTACGTATGTAACTAAGTCATGAAACCTTGGAGAGCCTCCATTTTCTCATCTGTAAAGTGAAAATAATAAGATTTTGGTGCTGCCTACTTTACAGGTTATTGTGAAGAAAGGGATTTGTAAATCAGAAAACTATCTAAAATGTGAATTGCTGCTAAGCTCCAAAATGAGAGCACCACCCATAGAAATAAATGGTTATTTTGAAAGACTAAAACTTCCAACTCCAATAGTATGATAGAAGGAGTACTGGACCAGGAGGTCAAAGACCTGAGTTCTATCCTCATTCTATCATTAAGTGACTTTGTGACCTTGAGCCACTTCCTCTCTCTGGGTCTCAGTTTCCTCCTTTGCAAAATAAGGAATCTTTAAGTCCTTTCCAGCAGTAAGGATGTATCATCCTAAGACAGGACATTCTATATTACCTTAGCCCACAATGATTTTATTTCTTTTAATGCCCAAAGCACGTATTGTCTGCTCCAAATAATTTTACTGGTACTGTTATAGAATGGTTTCTTGTGGGTTAGTCTTTATTCCTCAACTAGCTCCATGAGGGCAGAGAATGTGCCATATACTTTTCTTGTGTTCCTTATAGACACAGGGTTAAGTGTATTGTAAGAATTTAATAAATATTGGAAGAATAACATTTAGGGGAAATTTTAGGTAAAAAAAATACCATTGTCATTTACAAAATGACAGCTTTGGCTGAGCAGTTCAGGGATTTTTCTAAACTACTTTGGGCAATGGGTCCCTCTAAGAGTATAAGGGGGGGCAGCGAGGTGGTGCAGTGGATAGAACACTGGCCCTGAAGTCAGGGGACCTGAGTTCAAATCCGGCCTCAGACCAAACACTTGACACTTACTAGCTGTGTGACCCTGGGCAAGTCACTTAACCCTAATTGCCAAAAAAAAAAAAGAGTATAATGGCTAGGGAATCTCAAGCTTCCAAGTTTGCTTATGATTGCTTTGTTCATTGAGCCAAGTGCAAGAAGAACAGTGAAGGGGACGGGGCTTCAAAGACATTTCTCTCCTACTAAAAGGACTGCAAAGTCCAAGATTAGTTGGTTTGTAAAAAAGGAAGAAAAAAAAGATGGAGGGGAAGGGAAGCAGGGAAAGAGAGACAGACTGAGAGAGAGAGACAGAGAGACAGAGAGACAGACAGAGACAGAGGAAGAGAAAGAGAGAAAGGAGAGACAGAGAGAAAGGAGAGAGACAGAGAGAAAGAGACAGAGAGACAGAGACAGACAGAAAGAGAAAGAGACAGAGTGAGAGAGAGGAGAGACAGAGAGATGGAGAGACAGAGAGAGAGAAAGAGGAGAGACACAGAGAGAGGAGAGAGACAGAGAGACAGAGACAGACAGACAGAGAGAGAGAGAGAGAGAGAGAGAGAGAGGAGAAGAGGGAGAAGAGAAAGAAGAGAGACAGAGACAGAGAAAGAGAAAGAGAAAGAGAGAGGAGAGACAGAGAAACAGAGAGAAACAGAGACAGACAGAGAGAGGAGAGACAGAGAGAGAGAAAGAGGAAGAGAGACACAGAGAGAGGAGAGAGACAGAGACAGACAGAGAGACAGAGAAAGAGAGAGAGAGAGAGAGAGAGAGAAGAGAGAGAGAGAGAGAGAGGAGAAGAGGGAGAAGAGAAAGAAGAGAGACAGAGACAGAGAAAGAGAAAGAGAGAGGAGAGACAGAGAAACAGAGAGAAACAGAGACAGACAGAGAGAGGAGAGACAGAGAGAGAGAAAGAGGAAGAGGAGAGACACAGAGAGAGGAGAGAGACAGAGAAAGAGACAGACAGACAGAGAAGAGAGAGAGAGAGAGAGAGGAGAAGAGGGAGAAGAGAAAGAAGAGAGACAGAGACAGAGAAAGAGAAAGAGAGAGGAGAGACAGAGAAACAGAGAAACAGAGACAGACAGAGATAGGAGAGAGAGAGAGAGAGAGAGAGAGAGAGAGAGAGAGAGAGAGAGAGAGGAGAAGAGGGAGAAGAGAAAGAAGAGAGACAGAGAAAGAGAAAGAGAAAGAGAGAGGAGAGACAGAGAAACAGAGAGAAACAGAGACAGACAGAGATAGGAGAGAGAGAGAGAGAGAGAGAGAGAGAGAGAGAGAGAGAGAGAGAGGAGAAGAGGAGAAGAGAAAGAAGAGAGACAGAGACAGAGAAAGAGAAAGAGAAAGAGAGAGGAGAGACAGAGAAACAGAGAAAAACAGAGACAGACAGAGATGGGAGAGACAGAGAGAGAGAAAGAGGAAGAGGAGAGACACAGAGAGAGGAGAGAGACAGAGACAGACAGAGAGACAGAGAAAGAGACAGACAGACAGAGAGACAGAGAAAGAGAGAGAGAGAGAGAGAGAGAGAGAGAGAGAGAGAGAGAGAGAGAGAGAGAGAGAGAGAGAGAGAGAGAGAGAGAGAGAACTATTGCCCTAGTTGGGCCCTTTGGAGCCAAGCAGAACTCAGATCTCTCTTCTCCATACAGCCCTTTAAATACTCAGAGACAGTGACGTTGCTCCAACCCGGCCTCCAAGCTTTCTTTTCTCCAGCCTGAATGCCTTAAGTGCTGAGTGCTGTGGTTTAGGAGTCAGAGGACCCAGTTTTCACTAGCTCTCTATGAACAAGACAGAAGCAAGACTTGCTAAATGTTTGATTCTTCCTTAAACATGTTTGAATTATTAAGTGTCTGGCTCATTAAGTGAAGGACGCTGTTATAATTCTATCACTAGAGCCCAAATTGCTGTTTAAATTGAGTTTTGACAATTCAGTTAATTTACTAAGCAGGCATTATCACATCTTAATTATTATCTCCTGATCCTGGATTATCCATTAGTACAGTACAGCGTTAGGATATCAACTTCCTACATGCAAGTGGGTGTTGCTAAGAGAGTTTACCTATATTAAAGCAAGTTCTGTTGAACAATATTGTCTTATGTGCTTCTGATTTTCAAATATCTGTTAACATTTAGAAATCTGAAGTGACAATTGTCTACAAATTCCCACAGAGAGGACAGGCATTTTAATCCTCTTGGTGGACAGCAGTGCAAATAGCCATCCACACATATTTATACTTAGTGAAGATGTCGATTTCATGTATTTCACTTTCTCACAGTGTCCTCCAGTACAGATGGGTGGGCATACTATGCTTTTAGTGAAACAGGAAGTTCATAGATGAATGAAAGAATGCCTCACCAATAGGATATTAGAACGGGAAAGAATATTTGAAGTAATTTGGTACAATAATTTTATAGAAGAAATTGAGACTGAAAGAGGTAAAGGGACCACACAGTACATAGAAGTCTTAGATTTGTAATCAGGAGCTCTGGGTTTAAATCCTGGCTCTGTCACATACTAACTCTGTGGGCAATTCACTTTATCTCTCAGGGCCTCAGTTTCCTCCTCTGAAAACAAAAAGTTTGGGCTATATGACCTTTGAGGTCCTTTCCAACTCTGCCTTAGCCAAGACTGTATAGTGAATTATTTTATACCTATTTGCAATAAAACCTAAAATTACTTCCTGTCTTGTTCTTTTTACTTCACGTTTTTTGGAAATGCAATTGTCTTAAAGTGACTTTTTGGCCACAGTCAATTCTTGCTAATACCCCAAAGACCACCTGACCTCTCATTAGTCATGTTTAGAGTCAAGGAGTTATACCCAGGCTAGGGATATAGCTGCTAGATATTTTTTCCCTGCCAGTTCTGCTGAGTAAATGCCATTCCTAATTATCATTTCTCTACAGGACTTTTGAGTTATAATGATGAGCTTTAGCAGAAATGTCTGATTTTTGATATTTTTAGAAAGCCTGTTTTTCTCCCATGGAGTCCGAGTACTATGCAAGAGTTGACAAGTTTTAAAACATAATATAGCATTTGAACCTCTAAGCAAAATAAAACTGTGATGAAAGATTGCTTCCCAGCATCTGCAATGTTCATCACTGTCTCACTATGAAGACTTTCATTTCTCTGCAAAGTAGGTAAGACATGATAAATAATCAGCTTTGTGGCTGGTTTTTTATTAGTGTTCCCTGCTTATTACAAACTCGCAAACACTGACCTTGTATTTTCAGGAAGGTGTTAGTGGTTTTCCAAACTGATTTTCAGTCTAAACCCTTCTATTTCATTTTTACCAACTCCATGACAATGTGCTGTAAGAAGAAGCAGTGTTTTGTAGCAGGAAGAACACAAGTCTTGGTGATAGAAGGCCTGAGTTAGAATCCTGTGTGAGCTTGGACAAATCATTTTTCTTCCCTGGTGTTCAGTAATATGTTTGTAAAATGGAGATAATAATACCTGTGAAAAGTATCTTAAAGGGTTCTTGTGAGGAAAAAAGTTTATAATCCACAAAGGTCTATGTGAATAGGAAGTAATTATTGGCACTTTCAAGAACGGAAGACGGAAGAAGCCACTTCATCCTATACCACGGATCAGAAAGATAGAAGACCCAAGCATCGGCTGCCAGCATTCCATTTCTCTCTGACGTTACAAGAGCTGAGAATTTCCCCTTTCCTGAATTTTCATTTTAATTCTATAATGCACAAAAGACAGAACCCGGGCTATGATTCATAGATCTTGGCTGTTGTCTGACCTATAAAAGGTATTCAGCAATGACACGGGGAGGATTACAGATCATCCAGGCACATTCATTTCCTTCTCAATTAAGAGCTCTCTTCACAGCACTAACCAGCTCATTCTGTAGGAATACAACCCCCCACCACATTGTCTGAGCCTGCCGCCTACACTCTTCATTAAAATCTTCCATAGAACTTAGGAATATATCCTGTACCCAAACTCCCAGGGGCATAGTGAAGAAATAAAAAGATCCATAGATTCATAGACTCATAAAATCATAAAATGTTAGAGCTGAAAAGGACTTTAGAGATAATTTAGTCCAACCCCTTCATTTTACAGATGAGGAAATGGGCCCATGGAGAGGACATGACTCTTGTAAGGTCACACAGCTAGTTCGTGGCATAACTGCCTGGGACTAAAACCCAGGTCATCGAGTGTTTAAAGGGCTGTCTATGGAAGAACTGTCAGACATGTTCTGCTTGGCCCCAGAGTGAACTTCAAATTATTCTAGTGACAGGAGGGAAATGTTCTAGGCTGCTCTCCTGCCTTCATTTTTAAGCATGAGTAATGATGTATCTGTGATGCAGTTGAAGGAATCCTGGCCCTACAGTGAGGAGGATGTGAGTTCAAATTTGACCTCAGACACTTACTAGCTTTGTGTGACCTTGGGCAAGTCACTGAACCCTGTTTGCCTCAGTTTCTTTATCTGTAAAATGAGCTGGAAATGGCAAACCACTCTAGTATCTTTGCCAAGAAAACCCTAAATAGGGTCACAGAGAGTCACAGATATGACTAAATTGACTAAAAACCCACCACCACAAAGGGATGAATTCATCGGCATGCATCAGATGTGGGCAGTGGGAGCTGGCCGTGCTGCCCATCCTGTGGGAAAATCTCAGTAGCCTTTCCCATTCTCATTCCTGCCTGCCTCGAAGCAGGGAATAGGCAAGGCAAAGCCACCAGGAGGCTTTATCTTCTTTACAAAAATCAACTTAGTTCTGTTACAAGTTCTGTTACATAAGCAAATGGAGCTGGAGACGGCGTGACTCAGTCGAAGGAATGCTGCATTTGGAGTCGACATACTTGTGTTCAAATCCTGGCTTCACTATTTACTACACGTGTGACCTGGGGGCAAATCCCCTGATTTCTTTGGGTCTCTGTTTCTCCATCTGTTAAGTAAGGGTGTGGGGTCTGAGGACCTCTGAGGTTCCCTCTAGCTTTAAATCTATGACCTTGTGATCCCATGAATTGCAGACAACTCACACGTAGGAATACTTGCCGGAGGAAACCTGAAGCCTGAGTCCTGAGCCCCAGTTCCCAGCTGCTGGGGCCACAACTTCTTTTGGGTCTCTAGTTCAGCATACAGCAGCAGTGACTGACCTGGAGAAGTACCTTCTCTAAAGCAGATCATGGAGGTGGAGAAGTGGAGACAGAGCCTTTATTTTATGCAGAGGTACAAGTTTAGGGTGGGCAGCTAGGTGGTGCAGTGGATAGAACCTGGGTTTGGAATCAGGAAGACTCACGTTCATGAATTCAAATCCACCCTCAGACAATTATTGGCTGTGTGACCTTAGATAAGTCATTTCACCCTGTTTGCCTCAGTTCTTCATAAAATAATATGGAGAAGGAAATAGCAAACGACTCAATTTTTTTTTGCCAAGAAAACCCCAAATGGGGTCATGAAGAGTTGGACATGACTGGAATAACTCAACAACGACAGTATAAGTTTAGGGAGGTCCCTTCCCTTATACGGATTACAGGGATAAAGAGATGTTTTCACATCTCTAGCTAGCGACGTGTGCTACAAAGAGGTACCTTCTGATATGGAGGTGAGTATAAAAGGGTCTTTCTCTTATGGAAATGTATAAATTTAGTTAGGACCCACCTCTCATGAACATAGACAGGTTTATGTAATGAAGAACCTTCTCTTGCACCCCTGAGAGGTAAGGTTCAATTACTGACAAAGACATGTACCCAACGTCACACGTAATCCCAGAAATCTGCAACTCTAGTCATTAAATTAGCACTGCTGAAGATAAGCAGTTACTAACACTTTAAGGGAGTGGTTGGCACTGAGCATACACTCTTGGTTCATTCTTTATTTATTTGTGATTACAGTAAGTTTGGACTTCAGCCACAGCACATTTATTTCTCTACTTGTAAACCTTCATGTTGAAAAAAAGCCAAGAAGGGAATCCAAAGGTGGGCAAATGCCAAGAAGTTGGAGTGGCAAGTGACTGACCCTAGAGTTGTTTAAAGAGTTGTTTTCTCTGTGTGGCTCCATTTACAAAGCACACCCTGCGATATGGTCATCCCATCACCAACTAAGCCCTCTAAAAGAGAGCCAGCTATATCCAAGGAGAAAAGGGAACAGGGACAGGGAAGGTGAGAGGAGCAGGGTAAAGTTAGCTCCTAAAAATTGTGCTAATGAGCATTCCACTTAGCCAGCTGAGTACAGTATCAATATTAAAAGAAAGCAAAGTGTGGATTTTCACTTATGCCAAATGTTAATGCTCATGATAACGACTGATTTACTGGAACGTGGAAAGTTGTCCTATTGGCTACTGTGTCACACTCTGAGGAGATAGCAGCAGCTTGTAAACACAACCCGATTTCCATGGCAACAGGCAATTCAGTATCTCTTTCTTTCAGCACAGACAAAAAGGTAAATTATTTAGTTTTCTTCTTTCTCCTTTTCAGATACTAAGGCTTTGAGAGTCAGGCCATCTCTTTGAGTTAATGACTGCTTAGGGTATAGGGTGCAGAGATTTAGGCTTGTCTGTCA
This sequence comes from Phascolarctos cinereus, assembly GCF_003287225.1. Taxonomy (NCBI): domain Eukaryota; kingdom Metazoa; phylum Chordata; class Mammalia; order Diprotodontia; family Phascolarctidae; genus Phascolarctos; species Phascolarctos cinereus. The sequence goes on along the minus strand of NW_027555625.1, from coordinate 404,879,560 downwards.
ATGGTAGCTGGAGATACATCTTCCCCCAAAGGTAATCCCAGGCACATACAGGATTTGTGAAGCACCCAAGGCTGAGGCTTGTCCAAGGGAAACCCTGAGGTTTGCAGTGGCAGCCCCGGAGGGGGAATGATCTTCCAGTGTTTACTCTGGCCTTAGTCCCAGGGGCGATGCCGTTAGATATCTCCTTCAGAAGCACAGGAGGGAGAGAAATTGCTTTAGGGAGGCTGGTTTCACAGAGGAATATGTATTGTCACTCTACAGTGAACTGGGCCTTATTGTCATTTCAATCCTGTTTCGAGTAGGGTCATTAACCAGATCTGACAGCGATAGGCAGGGAATACACTTAGGTTATTATAAGAGGGGGTGCATTCAGGACCTCAGAAGAATAAGCCACCTGGGCAGAGGTTTGAGAATTATCCAGTGACTGGCACACTACAGGGCTACATTATGCTATTTTGTGCTTCTTTGGCATTTTGCAAGTAAAGAATAGCAAAAATGATGATCTTGACTTGTCTATAGAGTAAATGTTGTGAGTTCTTCATCTTTTAAAAAAAAATCTTTCTCTGTGCTTAATACCAAGTTTTGCACATAGTAGGTGCACCTAAGGAAAATGCTTGTTTGTTGAATAGCATTGGGACTATATTATACTAAGTGAGGTATGGTGAAGTATAATAGAAATAGTCACGAACTTGAAGTCAGAAGCCCCATTGCAAATACATTTGTGCCATCTTCAGAATAGACTATGCATGCTAGGGCCACAGGAATTTGGGCCTGAGATGACCAGCTCCTTAGACATGTCTATCTCGGTCTCTATAGATAGATACATACAGTAGATGGATAGATGCAAACACAATATGCGTATATATGTACACACACATGTGTGTGTGTGTGTGTGTGTGTGCGTGTGGGCAGAAAGTGGATTATATGTCATCCCTTGAGCCAACAACTTTGTACTGCTGTGTGACCTTAGGCAAGGTAGTAAACCTTTCTGGGCCCCAGTTTCCAATCTGTAAAATGAAGGAGCGGCATTAGATGAACATTATGTCACTACCAGCTATGTATCTATGCTCTTAGGAGCTATGATATCTTCATGGAGGGTCCTCCTTCTACTGGTACAGATCACAGTCCCTCTACATTCTCGTAGCTGGTATTTGTGAGCTGCTAAAGTTAAAAAAAAATTCATTATCTGGCAGTCAATTATTTGGTGATGAAGCCTTAGCAAACTTAGCTAAACTGGTCCTGGGATGAATAACACCATCAACACCATCATAACTAACATTTATATTTGTTGTTTTAGTCTTTTTCAGTCACGTCCAACTCTTTGTGACTCCATTTGGGGTTTTCTTGGCAAAGACACTGGAGTGATTTGCCATTTCCTCCTCCAGCTCATTTTGCAGATGAGGAAACTGAAGCAAACCAGGTTAAGTGACTTGCCCAAGGTCACACAGCTAGTAAGTGTCTGAGGCCACATGTGAACTCAGGTCCTTCTGACTCCAGCCCCAGCACTCTCTCCACTGCACCACCTAGCTGCCATTGCTAGGACAATGCACAAAAACTTTCCAGCTTCATAAAACCTGCCAGAGTTTGTGCTCTTCTGGAACAGCCTTTGAGGGCTTTGTGGGTTATTAAGACATTATAATCGGGTGTTAGCAGGTTGTTGTTGTTTGTTTCTTTGTTTGTTTGTTTGTTGTAAGGCACCCTTGCTGTAGTGGAAAAGAGCTGGTCTGGGACCCAGGAAGAGCTTCATTCAAGGTCAGCCTCTGGTTCAAGCTCTAGTCAAGCCACTTAAATTCTCAGTGTTCTAGACAACTCTCTAAGATTGTAAGTTGCAAAGAAGCTGCTGACCTGCAGTGCTAGAAGGAGCTTCTTCACATGGGAGTTCCCTATATTAGTGATGTCACAGGTTCAGCCTCCATTGTAATATTTTTATTCACATTACACTTTCTCATGGTTGCCATCTTTATAATATGAGGCGACTCAGCGGCTCAGGGTATGCACTGGGTTTGTGTTTCAGAAGACCTGAGTTCAAATCCAGCCTCAGATGCTAACTGTGTGACCCTAGGCAAGTCTCTTTGCCTCAGTTTCCTCAATCATAAAATGGAGATAATAATAGCACTTATCTCCCAGGGTTGTTGTAAGGATCAAATGAGATAATATTTGAAAAGTGCTTTGCATAGCATCTGGCATGTGGTAGGTCCTTAATGGATACTTCCTTCCTTGATTGACATGGGATTTGAAACAGTTGCTTGGAATTTGGTCATGGTCCTAAAGCAGCATTTTTCTTTCCATAAAACTATAACTGGCAAAAAAAAAAAAACAAGAGTCACAACTGTGACACAGGTTTTCTTAGCACTGAGATATAACCAAATGAGCCAGCTAGCCAAAGACCCTGAGTTCCCATCATAGAGGAGGTGGCTTGACGGCTAAATTACTTTGCCTTGGGAGAGAATTCAGATCTCTTCTTCTGTACTCTTTCTTGCACCATATGTCTGCATGTGTGTATGTACACTTGAGACGACAAAGACAAAGCGTGCTAAGAATCACACCGTTCTCCAGACCTTCTAACAGCATTCACTAAAAAGCTGGGGCTCTTGATGTGCATAGACATTTATGAGAGGAGATACTTTATGTTATTTGGGATATCTTCCTTACGGAACCAGGCAAGCAAGGTGTTTTGTTTTGTTTTACTTTTGCATTCACTTGTGCCCACAGTCTGTTGCAATATGGAGAGAAAGCGATGAAGAATGTGGCAAAGAGGATGAAAAAGAGACTGGAGAGGTAATGGAGAGAGAAAGACCTACAGGCTGGATTTGGGAGGTGGGAAAGGGGAGACTTGGGTATAGCAAGGGACAGTCACACCAATTCTACTTATATTTGGCAGTGCAAGGGATTTAAACTTGATTGGAAGAGAAAGAGAAAAGAACACACCTACAAGGAATCAATAATTCAAGGAAGCATTGAATCGTAAATCTTAATTGCTCTCTGTCAGCACTGGCTCATCCCACTCTCCAGTCATTTTGCACAAATTGGTCAGGGCCAAACACATTTAAAGCACTACCCTGTTATCTATATCTGAGTACAGTGTTGCCCCCTCCCCGAAATGCTCCTCTGTAGACCTAAGAGCTCCAAGTGAAGGCACAATTTGTTTGAAAATGAATAAGAGATACATTATTTAAGTGAGAAAAAAAATCACTTTAGATTGGGGGAAGTGGCAGGGAGAGGGAGGTCTCCCCCAAATTAGGTTAGGAGGCTATCAAGCCCCACATATGCAACAGGGTAGAAGGTGGGGGAGGGTGGCAGTGGTTTAAGCAAAGGGAATGCTCTAGCGCTATGATTCAGCTCCCACAAGAAGACCTGTAGGACAGGACATATGCGATCAATGAATCTTAGTTTACTCCAACCCCAAGGTCAACCAGGTAATAAGCCATAGAGGTGAGATGTCATTCACTGAGCTCTACTCCAGTTTATGGAAGCTCTAGAAGGAAAGGCTTCAGGTTCCATTCATTTTAATGGCAGTTATTTACCCGTACATGAAATAGTCACATGATAGAATGTTGGGTTAGGTGGGGGGAAAGAAGGAGGAAAAAAATATCAGTGATGATATGCAATGTAGGTGAGACAGAGAGAATAAAGCTGGCCCTCATTGGTTTGACCTAACAATGTGTTATAGGTTACCCATGAGCACAGATGACACCCACAACCCATTCTTGCTGAGGCTGGCTAGCAATAAACTAACTCTGCCCACAGTACCACGGAGCTCTTAATCTAGTAGGTCAATGCTGGGCACAGGTAGAACGGGGTATTTCTGCTGTATCTGGCAGATTGCAGAGATAAAACCTGACACGGGTTCACATCTTTCTGATTACTATGTATTGGGTTTCTTACATCAGCAATTTTGGCCCATCTCCAGGCATATCTTGCTGTAATTACTACTGCAGTATCTGACATTTCTTAAGCTATTCAAGCAGGACTGAAAGCACCTGGAGCAAAGCATATTATTTACACAATTAATAATTTTTCTTATTAAATTAGTGGCTATGTAGTGGTTAATTTCAGAACGTATAAAATAGAAACACAGTCATCTCTCTTCCTCCCTAACTGCACTTTCATTTCTACCTTTACCATTCCACTTGAAATTTTCTAAGACTACTGATATCCATTCTTCTACTCAAGTAGCTATTTTCCTCTTAATTTTTATTCTCAGTCTCTCAAGGTACATTATACCCTGTTGATAACTCAGTCCTTGACTTCTTTCCTCACAGCATTGCACTGCCTTACTATAATTTTTGTCTTTTAGAGCAATATTTCTTCATTTGCATTTCAATTTAATGAGTAGTTCCCAAGGGCCTACTGTGTGTAGAGTAGTGTGCTAGGTGCTGGAAGAGATAAAAATATAAATATGACAATCCTTGTTTTCATGGAATTTCAGTTTAATAGGGAAATATAGCACATATATAAATAATTATAATGCAGAACGGAACAGCATTAAGTGTATAAAAGAAGTACAAAGTATGTGTAAGGTAACTGTTGACCTTTCAGAGTTACCATGTTAGGAGACAGGCAAACAGACAGGCAGAAAGACAGATAAGACAAAACATTTGTCAAGTGCTTAAGATGTGTTTGGCTCTGCGCTAAGTAAACCCTGGGATACAAATAAAAGCAAACAAGACAGTCCCTACCCTCAAGGAGCTTACATTCTAATGGGAGAAGACAATAAATAATGAGAAGATGAAAAGAGAGAGGTTAAGGGTACCCACTTAGGGTTAAGTTGCAAGGCAACTCTGAACTAGGTATTCAGTAATCAGAAGAGCCAGTCTCAGGGAATCTTCTCCAAAGTGGAAAAGGTGGCTTGTGAGGAAAGGAAGAAATCTGAATTCTGAGTGGAGTGGGAATGCATTCAGAGCTATGAGTATTGTCATTAGCAAAAACACATAGAGATTTAGGGCCCAAACGAAATAGTTTGAAACTGCTATCTAACCACACCTTCCTTATCCAGTACCTGGGTCATGAATGCAAGACTGTACATGAATTCCTAACATTTTTACCCTGCCAGATTCATACACTATTGCTGTTACTGTGTACAATGTTCTCCTGGTTCCGCTCATTTCACTCTGTATCAGTTAATATAAGTCTTTCCATGTTTTTCTGAGAGTAACTGCTCATCATTTCTTATAGCACAATAGTATTATATCACAATCATATACAACAATTTCCTCAATTTCCAATTCATTGCCACCACTAAAAGAGTTACTACAAATATTTTTGTACACACAGATCCTTTTCTTTTTCTTTTTTTAAAAATCTCTTTGGGATACAGACCAAATAGTGGCATTGCTTGGTCAAAGGGTATGCATAGTTTTACAGCCCTTTGGGCATAGTTCCAAACTGCTCTCCAGAATGGTTGAATCAGTTTACAACTCCACCAACCATGTATTAGTGTCAAATGCCCTTTTCATCATGCCCTTTTGAGGCCATACTTCTGAAACTTATAGAAGACTCATTCTAATTAGACCAATGCTAGGCTTTTCACATCAATAGTAAAAAGGCTAATTTGACAGCATTAACACTCTCTAGTCATGCAATAGTGAGATGGGGTGACCACAGAAAAATCACTTGCCCTCTTCCAAGCCTCAGTTTCCTTTTTTTTGGTAAAATCAGAAAAATAATATCTTATTTATTGAAGACACAAGGTGCTATTTAAAAGCTTTATCCTTACCAGGGTATCCAGTAAGATGTCAAATACTTTGAAGCAAGAGACTATCTCACTTTTGTATTTGTGAGAGGGAACAGCTAGGTGGCACAGTGGATAGAGTACTGGACTTGGAGTCAAGAAGACCTGATTTCAAATCCTGGTATTTATTAGTTGCACGACTCTGGGCAAATCATTTAACTTTCTCAGCCTCGGTTTCTTCATTTGTAAAATGGGGATAATAATAGCATCTATCTCCTTGCCTTGTTAAAGGATCACATGAGATAATGCATGTAAAGTGTTTGGCAAGTCTTAAAGCCCTGTATAAATGGTGGGTAGTTTTATTATTCTCATCATTAGCATTATTATCATCCACGGTGCCTAACACACTACTTGCCTTATAGTAAACACTTCATAAATGATTATTGACTGATTAGCTCCTACATTTGCCTTTGTGCAGAAGACACTTAAATCTTTTTAGGGAGCCTTAATTTCTTTCCTATATTCTAGACTTTCATGGCCATTTGCCCACTGGGCACCTCCATGTAGATGTCCCACCAGCATCTGAAGATCAATGTGTTCAAGACAGAATTGATTATTTCCCCCCTAAACATGCCCCTCCTTCCAACTTTTTTTTTATCTCCGTTGAGGGCACTGTCATCTCTCCAGGCAACTTAGCTTCACAACCACGGAGGCATCTTTGACTCTTCCCTTTTCTTCACCCTCGCTCCCCATTGTTATTGCTATCATTCTCGTCAAATTATCTTATATTTATTTTATGTGTATACATTTTGTCCGCTCTGTTGAAGATAAATGTTTTTGATCAAGGGGAAATGAAAAAGGTGTATTTATAAATATGACAACCAGCCAGGTGTGGTAGTGCATACTTGTAATAGCCATTAGTCAGTAAGCATTTCTTAAGTGCCTACTATGTGCCAAGCACTGTACTGAGCACGGTACAGATTGCAGCTCCCAGGGAGGCTAAGGCTGGCAGATCTCTGGAGCTCAATAGTTCTAACTTACAGGGCGTTCGGCAGTTCTGCTGTCTGTACCAAGGAGAGCCTCTGGCAGAGAGGGGCCAGTAGGCTGCCTAAGGAAAAACACACTGGCCCAAGTCAGACACAGAACAGAGTCAGTAGATAGATTAGTCCATGAGTGGCCCCTGCACTACAAGCCTGGGTGATACAGGGAAACCTAGTCTTCCCCACCCCTAAAAAAAAATATAACTAAAAATTATAGTTGGCCCAAGGTAGGCTTAGTTTCTGATGACCTTTTCCAGATAGGTGAGCTGTGTTCCATGTGGTTTTTTTTTTTGTCTCCCACAAAAAACTCTGAAGTACTTTGTTACTTTGTGAATGCCCATATCTAAGTTAGACTGTACAAGTGGTTGTTCACAAAGATAGTGATCAGATTAGCCAGCTGTCAACAATTTGGGGACTCTCGACCCCAGACAAAAGCATAAAAATGATACTGAGAAAGAGAATATATAGCCTTGTGGTGTGCTATGTAACAACCAAAGAATTTCATTTCTGCTTTTGTATTCCCTGTACCTAGGACAGAGTAGGCACTTCATAAATGTTTGTTGTATTTAATCTGTTGATTTATTCACCTTCAACGGTAGCTTCCCAACAGAGACTCTTCTGCTTCTCTTGGTCAGAGATTCATAATTCATGGTTTAGCAGGAGAAGCCCAATGATTGTAGCTTACAAGATTTTTTCAGTTCATTATTACAGATTAAGCCTTTTCCTCTTTCTCCAAGGAAAACAAATGAACAAGAAAAGGGCATACATAACAGAGAGAAAGAGAGAGAGAGAGAGAGAGAGAAGAGAGAGAGAGAGAGAGAGAGAGAGAGAGAGAGAGAGAAAGCGAGAGAGAGAGAAGAGAGAGAGAGAGAGAGAGAGAGAGAGAGAGAGAGAGAGAACAAAAAGAAGTCTAATGTTGGAGAGATAGTGGTTAAATTGATAGGGAAATAATCCATCTACAAAATGACTGAAGATTACCTGGTAAGACTGAAGCATTCACTGTATGATTGGACAGGAACAATTTTGTCTGGATTTGATCTGTTCATTTTCAGTTCACGGAGCTTCTGGTGGGAGTAGTTACTATTACAGTCTCAAATTAAAGAGCTGCAGTTTGGCCCCGGGTACGCCATCAATCCACCAACTGCATGTCAGGCTGAATAGAACACCAGGAGCCCCCAAACTGACAGAAAATGTTTATATGAAGATGGTTTTGTTAATTATTCAGGTCTTAGCTGTCCTTTTGTGGAAAGGCTTTAGATCTGCCATAATGACAGTGGGGAGTTTGTTCATTTTTTAGGCAGAATGGTATTGCTAATAAGAACCTTGGCTCCCTTAAACTGAACTTCAACTTGATTGAATGGAGCTGAGGAGATGAAATGGGTGTTCAATGAGAGCCTTAATAGCTATCTAGGAAGTAGCCAAATGATCCTCAAGATTCACAGTTTCCTAATTCTCCTCAGGAACAAATGAATTAGAAAATCTGCCCTACTTTAGAGTACATGGTGAGATGTGACTTTCCAATGTGATGCTGAATTGGTCACACAATGTTCTCTCTGATGGCCAGAGAGAGAGGAAGCACAGGCCAAGTTGGGATAAGTGAGATGGAAGGGGAATGAAGGATATAGGGGTGTGTGTGTGTGTGTGTGTGTGTGTGTGGTGTGTGTGTAGAGATTTTTTGGGGGGAAAGCTATTTTCTATTTATATTTAAAAGCCTTTCCTGCCCACAGTCTGATTTCTATCAGTGATGACCTCATTTGCTGCCAGCTAAGGGCCTTAGGGTCTGTACTAATGTGCATGACTATTGTAAATCTTGCCCCTGACACTGACTCATCATTATATGTAGTGATCCAGCAAGGATTTTCTGGGCCTGGGGCTCCTCACTACTAAGATGGGAGTAAAGCAGGTGAATCTGCCTTATTGTGTTGGAAGGTTGGGCTGGGGGGAGGAGAGAAAAAGAAGGGGGAAAAAGGAAATGGATGGGCTAATTACTAATTACCACGTCTTCTGCTGATGCAAAACCTCCACCTGAATGAGAAATGGTATTACACAAGCTCCATTTTGCCAACTGCAATATTTCTACTTGCAAAGTCAGAGAATCCTCAGAGGAAATAGCAGAATGCTTATTCTGGCAAAACTTCCCTCCTAGCTCTCACTTCGAGTGGTTAAAGGATGCAGGATAAAACTCATAGATCACAGAGTAGAATTAGTAGAGATCTCAGAAGTCTTCTAGTCCATCCCCTCATTTGACTACTTAGAAACCTGAGGCCCAGAAAGATTAAGTCATTTGCCAAGGTAGCACAGTGGATAAAACACTGGGCTTGGAATCAAGAAGACTCATCTTCATGAGTTCAATTCTGGCCTCAGACACTTACTAGCTGTGTGACCCTGGGCAAGTCACTTCACCCTGTTTGCCTCAGTTTCCTCATCTGCGAAATGACCTGGAGAAGGAAATGGCCAACCCCTCCAGTATCTCTGTCAAGCCAACCCCATATGGGGTCACGGAGAGTCAGACGTGACCGAAATGACTCAACAACAACAAGCATAGCAAACTATGCAGAACTCAGAACTCAGGTCCCCTTAATGTGATTTCTCTCCACAGCATCGCACTGTTGTTGTTGTTTTAAGCCCTTTTGGAAACATGTTGTACAAAATTCTATAAATAATTGAAAATAGAATCTTGGATATGTCAAAGAGGGTTTGCAAAAATGATTAGCAAGTAGGCTATAGGCCCAGCATGGTCTGAAGATAATGTATTGATTTAAAGTTAACTCTGCTGGTGGGACCATTAATTGGTTCGACCATTCTAAAAAGCAATTTAGAATTATGCTAAAGAAGTGACTAAAATTATGACCCAGAGAGATGCAAGTGCTCAGCACACACTCTGAGAAGGTCAAGGACAGAGAGATATTATAATCACCCAATATTCATTACAGCACCTTTGATAATAGAAGAAAAAAGACACAAAGTAGATACCATTGATTGGGAAATGGCTAAAACAATTATGGTACATGAATGCAATGTAATTTCACTGAACCATAAAAAAAGATGAATACAAAGAATTCAGAGAGGTCAGAGAAGTATGGGAAAACTTACATGAACTGAAGCAGGGTAAAGTCAGTGAAACTAGTAAGACAATATATGCAATGACAACAATGCAAATGGTGGCAAGGACGATGTATCTACCTGGTGTGTCTCTTGTGTGTGGGACCTATTTCTGTGAGTGTTAGAAGCTGCTTGAGAGCAGGGACGGAGTTATCTTTTTCTTTGCCTCTTCAATACTTACATGCTACCTGACGCATAATAAGTAACGCCTTAAGAAATGCTTGTTGTTTTATAGAAAGAATAACAACGACAGCAACGACAAATTAAATTGAATGCAGTGCAATTATATTGACCAAACTTGGCCCCAAAGAAGAGATGAGAAATGTGTCTGGCGGAAGTAAAGGGATGTGATTGTAGAACATAGCACATACTGTCAGAATTGGTTCATATGTTCACTAGTTTTTGCTGAACTGCTATTTTCCCATTTTTTTCTTTTGATCTTTGTAACAATGGATGGCTGACTGGGTGAGGAGGGGGCAGTTGAGACAGACATCTTAAAATTTCAGATAAATACAGAAGATAAAATTTTTTAAATGAGAAAATTACATAATATTAAAGTGATTAAATAGATCATCAGAGTTAAAAGAGACCTTAGAGATCATCTAGTCCAACCTCTTTATTTTACAGATAAGGAAACTGAGGCCTTGAGGAGTGAAAAGACTTGTCCAAACTTACTATGGGGTTGATTAAGTGTCCAAGCTAAGACTCAAGCCCAGGTTTCCTGACTTCAAGTGCACGCCGCATTTCCCCCCCACCACATTAAAACCATCAAAGTCAAACTCAAGTGGCCTGCAAATTGCTGTTAAGCTTGGAAGAAAGTGCCCTTAGCCTTGGACCGAATTAGTTCCTTCGGAATCATCTCCCTCTCCAACCAGCCCTAAGCTGAAGTGAAGAAGACTGGGAATGTTTTCTGTCCAGCAGCTACGGTATGAAAATCCTGAGAAATGGCCCCAAAACTATTATAAATCAGCATTCCCCAAACCTTACCTACTCAAAACAGGGAACCCATGTTTGACCAACACAAGAATTCTGCTTTGATGGCGCAATCAAGCAGATCAAGTAATAGCCTCATCCTGACAGACCTGATACAGCACCAGACATGTTGTGAGAGAGTTCTGACCTTCTCTAGTGAAGCAAGTCTGGTTCTTCTACCTAATTTCTATCCTAAGGAATACAGGTCTCTTGATAGTCTACCTCATCATCATCATAACAGCAATTTGCGTTTTTGTAGCGCTTAGACAATTTACAAAATTACTTCCATGTTCATTCAGCTCAGTTTAATAGTTAAGCGCTTACTATGTGCTGGGCACCTGGCAAGGCCCTTAGGATATGAAGATAATAAATTACACATTATCTCATTTGTCCCTCCTAAGAATTCTGTGAGGTAACCAAGAAAGATATCATTATCCCCATTTCACAGATTAGGGAATGGAGGTTCAGAGAGGCTAGAGGTCTTCACCAAGGGTAAGTGACAGAGCCAAAACTGAAATCAGGTATTTCGATTCCAAGTTCAGTATGATTTCTATCAATCAATCAAAAAGCATTTATGAAACACCTGCAACCTTCTGAGCATCATGATAGGGCTACAAATCAAACTGAAACAGTCCTCGCTCTCGAAGAACTTGCACGCATTCTCATTATTCTAGCTGGGCATTTCTATGGCTCTGTCAAGGTGACTAAGTCTCTTAGGTTACTTTTGCTCATTTGTAAAATAGAGAAGTTGATTTCATTTGAGGCAAAAAACAGGTAACATTGATAACTTTGCATGGGGTCAATTGTTATCTTCTTTGACTACTACATTTTTCAGCTTCTGTTTTAAAAAGCAGCATGACATTAAAAAAGAAAATAAAATAAAGAGAACTAGGTAGGAAAAGGCTATTCATTTTGAGGAAAAACTTACTTTTCAAAAGCAGATACTAAGAAGTATTCATTCGGTACCATGATGTACATTACACTCTATTAAATTCCTACAGAACTAACTCTACTCTTTATCTATCACTCACCCAACCAGCGCCGATTAAACACCAACTATACTCAAACAAATCTGTGACCTCATCAATTCAGGAGTTCCATTTAACAATGCAAATTACAACCTCTCCACTTACCATACTTCAGTCTTACCATGCAAACATCTCATCTATTCATTCTGCACTCTTTGAACTAAACAATGGGAATACAAATATGAGCAAAAATTAAGATAGTCCCTACCCTCAAGGAGCTTATATTCTAACGAGGGAAGACAACACATTAAAAAGTAGTTGAAGAGGGAGGAAGACTGGAGAAGGGCAGGGGAAAAGTCTGGGTAGACAGAAACAGAGCCAGGACAGACATGAGCCACATCTGGTCCAAAGACTTCCTCAAAGGGATGTTCTCTGCAAGAAATCACCAATGAGTGGGCTGGGGTAGGGTGGGAGAAGGGTGGACTTAGGAATGGAGACATCTTTTCAATAAAAAGGACAATGGGGAGGAAGTAGAACAGGCTAGAGAGTCAGGAGCAGAGGCAGGAGAGAAATCCTTTGCTCAGGTACATTTTTAAAGTTCCTCACTGATTATATGATGTAGCCCGCTCACACCAATCACATGCCTTTTTTGGGGGCGGGTAGGCAATGGGGTTAAGGGACTTGCTCAAGGTCACACAAGTAGTAAGTGTCAAGTGTCTGAGGCTGGATTCGAACTCAGATCCTCCTGATTCCACGGCCCATACTCTATCCATTGTGTCACCTAGCTACTCCTATCACATGCCTTTCTATTCCCCTCTGTGCGATACTCATCAGAGTTGGTCACATCCCAGATCTTGCTACCATATAGTAATATTGTTTGTATTTAAAAGATTGGCCTCTTCTATTAAGGGAAATTTGGCACTAGTAAAAGTGTTTTGCTATTTCCATGGAGCAATCCAGACTTTTCTCCTTCTCCTTTTAAACTCTTGACCCAGATCACTGCCCATCTGTATCATCTGCCCTGACAGACAAGTTTTTATATGGTGCAGATGTGTGGTGAAATCTGGACAGTAGACATTCTTACTCCATTTGGTCTTTCCCATGTGGATGAACAGGCCAAATTCTTTTGAATCATTTACAGATCTCTTCCAAGAGGCTCTGCAATGTCTTTGGGTTTGATGTGATCCACTTAGTATAATGCTCCATCCAACAGGAGCATCCAGAAAGTCTCAGCATCTACAGAGACACAGCAACCACAGGAACTCTCTCCTCAACCTCAACTCTCCTCTATGCTTGAGACTACATTAGGGGTAGATGAGCCTACAACCACTATATTAGACTGGAAAATATTTTGGGCAAGCACATAGCTCCTTATTTTATGCACTACTTAATGTTTCTTATCAGAGGGTCACTGAGCAGGATCATTCCTGTTGTTACATTTTCCAAAGAATCTTTATATATCGATGGGACACACCTAGTCATCAAAGACTCTCTAAGTCAGTATTTCATTCTACGAAGTTGAATGGGGTTTTTTTTTTGTAATCAACAAATGTTAAGCACAAAGGAATCATATATTCTCCACACCTTTCAGTCAATTCTGAGAATGGTAAGGATGTGAGCCATTGTTGAACATCTTTTGTAAAAGCTTGATTACTCCCTACTCATACCCTTATCAATGACACCCTGGATCATATGCGTATGATTCTTATAAATATTTTGTATAGATGGGAGAGTTGATATATAGCTTAGTAGATGCTGATTTTTTTTGGTTACCTTTAAAAAATTTTTAAAGTTCCTGGATTTCTTTTTTCATGTTTTATGTATCTCCCCCTCCTTTAGATACTTCATAAATCAATCCATTGATGCCCTTACAATTGTACTGCCTCCATTACAGACTTCCTCTCTATACAGTTGATCTAATCTACCAGATTTTCTCATCTTTGTTCTCTTTAAAGCAGATTCTACTTCTTTTGTAAGCACTGTGAGGACTGTGATGTTGGGGTCCAAGTGTGAAAAAAAAATTGTTTTAATAACCTTTGCAAATCTTTTCCATTTTTCTTCTGTTTGTACCTCTTTCCATTTATACCCTTGAATCCCCTTAGGATGACTTTGCTTACTTTCGGTATCTTGCCAAACTTTCTTGAGACTGGTTTTACCCTCCATCATTTCTCTCAGCTTTATTGACAATACTGTATATAATTATATCAATCTTGTTCATAAGGCTATGCAGATGAGTTTATATTCTAACTCAGTGTCGCTTTGACAGCCATACATTATTTGGCAAGTAAACCAAATGTTTGCTGCCTAAGGTATTTTCTGGGTTCTTTTGGTATACTTGTTGCAGTAACTAATTTATATTGATTTAACTTCTGAATGAAATTACTATAATTGATATCAATGTCATTTGTATTATAAATTCCACATTTTCTTCTACAAAAGTTCTGCTTTGGTGTCTCATGGTGCTTTTCAAAGGCTCTGCCAGCACAGCACAAACTTTAGAAGGTTCTACCATGACAGAAAGGCTTTGAGCAAGGCCCCAGGAAGAGACCAAGTCAGTTTTCCAAAGACCAGCCTGGCTAATCACAGAGAAACACTTCATCAGTAGACTAGACACCTGGTGATGAAATGTTTGTGGCCATGACAGCTTGTGAAACGTGGTGGGGGGGACATTTAATGTCCCTCAGGCCTGTGTGGTGCCCTTCTTCTTAGCATAGTACCTGGCAGGTTCTTAATAAGTGCTCAGTGATATTGATATTCATCCTCTTCCATAATAGTGTCAGAGAAAATAGGAAGAGGGAAGAAGATTTTAGACTATCCACAAACTTTTAATTGGACTATTAGTATTCTAATGGTGAGATCTTTGGTCAACGACCAAAGAGCAGACATATGGCTAGAGGAGCTGAATTAATATTAATCTTGACATTCTCGCTATAAACAAAACCAGAAGAAAGACAGTAGAGGCAGCTAAAAGGAAAAAATGGGTCACAGGTACTCCTTGGCAAGACAGATAAAGAAGCTGGCAGAGTGGATTTGATCATACACCTAGAGACAGAAAAATATTATTTCATGAAATATTTATTCATCATGAATAACTACTAATGAGAAGCATTTGCAAAGAAAGATGACAATGAAAATTACTGTATCCTTTGTACCCACATAAGTTGCTGAGGACGAAGTGGTAGAGAAATTCTATTAAGAACTTGATAACAGCCTCCAAGTGAAGTCAGCCTATTGACATTTGTCAACTTTGATGCAAAGGTGGGAAAAGATGAGGGTGGGAGAAAATGAGACAGGCCAAAGACACAGACTTGAAGCTTTATACTTCTGTGTCATGAATGCTTTAAAAAAAAAAAAAGAAAAAAAAAGTGGAAGGAGCTGGACATGGTGAGCACAAAAAAAATCTCAAAAGAATGAAACTGACAACATCTGTAGAGAGAGAAAAAAAACCTTGCTATAGATATGGGAATTATCTTTGAGTCTATGCATAGTCAAGCTATCAGCTTATCAGAATGGAGATCAGAATTTAGAATGAACAAGAAGAATAGTAATGTAAAAAGATGCAGTACTCTGAATTATTTAAATGAGCTATTGACAATCAATAAAGACAAAAAGGAGAGCACCTCAGCCCTCAAGCACTCTTCATTCTACTGGGGGGGGGCATCACAAGAAGTAAACATATAAGCAAATGATCCATACAAACTCACTAAAAGGGAGAGAATAATAACTGGTCAATGTCAAGCAAGAAAGCTTCATGTTAAAAAAAGAAGAGGATGATTTAGTCTCAGACCTTCAGGAATCGTTATTGTGTCTCTATTTTATCTGGAGCAAACAGCAACGAAAGTTCCATGAAAAGAAATCTCAGGAATGAGAATTGTAGTTCACTGTTGTTTTATTTTTAAGTTCAGACAAGAGATCAAGAAGTCTTTGGTAGAGGATGAGATCAAATAACTAGAAATGACAACATAGCATACAAAAAATAGAATAATACATAGCACTTGTGCTACATATTTAATTACATTAATTATATAACATTATAATTTTATTATAATATAGGCAACTAGGTGGTGCAGTGGCTATGCAACAGACCTGGGGTCAGGCATACCTGAATTCAAATCTAGTCTCAGACACTTATTAGCTGTAAGACCCTGGGCAAGTCACTTGGCCTCTGTTTGCCTCAGTTTCATCATTTGTAAAATAGGGATAATTATAGCACCTATCTCCCAGGGCTATTGTGAGAATCAAATGAGATAATGATTGAAAAGCACTTAGCACATTTCCTGGCACGTAGAAAGTGCAAGGTAAGTGTTAGTTACTATTATTGTTATCATTCACTTTTAAGGTTTACAAAATATTACCAACAGCCCTTTGGGGATAAATAATATAAATATTATTATTCTCCTTTTACTGGTGAAGTTAAGGCTTAGAGAGATTGTCCAAGGTCACAAACTTTAGACCCAGAAGGAACCTTATAGAGTCATCTAGTCTAGTGGTTTAATTTAGGAAACTGAGGCCCAAATAAGTTGTCATTTGCCAAGATCACACAAGTAAGAGTCAGAGTCAGAGCCTGGATTCTCAACAGTTTGCCAAACTTGAAATTCAGTCCTTTTTTTCGGTAACACAAGAATGCATTTGGCTTGACACTTGATACAAGCTGACACCAACCCTCAAGGAGAGTTAGCTTTTCTCTCCTGGGCCCAGACAAAGAAAGCTCCGGGAATCCTCGGGTGGAGGTGAGAGAGGGAGAATAGTGCTTTCATACAGCTCATGCTAAGCTTTGACATTAAGCTAGGAGGCTCTCTTGTAAACCCAGAAGAAAAGCCAAGTTTTAGCCATAAATAGAGACAAAATGGGAGCGTGAGTGGGGGTGGGGAGGTACTAAAATGAGCAGAAGGCAGATGTGCAATGAGGGTTATACTGTCTGTCCATCATATACCACTGGACCTAGACAATCACCTTTTATGAAATCAGCAGAACTCTTTGGGTGAATTATAGCTACGCAGACTCATCAGTTACCTACTGTAATGACTTGAATGTGAATTGCAATGATCAGCATGAAGAGCCGGGCCTGATATTTCATTTTTCTGGCTCCAACAATGTAAATGGTGACATTCAAAGTGAAGGATAGAGCACTAGTCTTTATCTCACTCCTGGATCTCAGACCTTCAGCCAAACCTCTCTTAATTCTTGTTTTCTATCAGGGAGAGATAGAAACCTACGCAATGACACCGACATTATAAGAAGAAAGCTGTTTGCGCGGCCCTTACTTTTTTCATGCTAGCTCCACCACACAAAAAGAAGGTCCTAATGCACATGGTCCACTCTGAGCTCTAAATCAATGGTATTGATGAGGAGACTTGGCTTTACTTGGAAACAACCACATACGTCTTGATTTTGGGAACAGAAAGAAGGCCCCAGTACTCAAAAATAAATCCGCTAAAATGTTGGTTACTGCTTGAAACATTCCAATTAATGCTAATTGCTTTTTGCTTAATGGTTTGGTCTCTGTTGAAATGAAAATACTCTGGGTAAATATATACGAAGCTATTATTTTAGTCATTTACAGCCTAGTATGAAGGAGGGACCAGAGGGAACTAAGGGAACTATATATATATATTGACAGGGAACTAAGAAAGAAGAAACTATAAACGAGGAGGTTGGCACCGAAGACAAACAGCAACCATTTTGTAATTTTGTTTCTAGTTGGTCTTGATGCCACAAATTTTTTAAAAATCTGAACTGAATGATTTTTTCCCCTCACTTAAGGACTTGAAAGTGATGTCTGCGTCTCTTGACTTTGTTTTGTTTTGTTTTGTTTTGCTTTGCTTTTGTCAGGCTAAGCAGCGTATTACTAAACAATAGAAACTGAATTGGGTTCTGATGCTACCATGTAAATTGACACCTATCTGTGTACTCAGGCTTAAAAGTAACACACACACACACACAGAGCAGTCAAGCAGTCAAGCACACAAAAAATAGAATAATATATAGCACTTGTGCTACATATTAAATTACATTAATTATATCACATTATAATTTTATTATAATATAGGCAACTAGGTGGTGCAGTGGCTAGTGCAACAGACCTGGGGTCAGGAATACCTGAATTCAAATCTAGTCTCAGACACTTATTAGCTATATGACCCTGGGCAAGTCACTTAACCTCTGTTTGTCTCAGTTTCATCCAGAGCCTTGCTTAACTTCTTGCCACCTCTTTTTTTGTTTCTTTTCTGTAAGTTAATACTGGTGAGCAGGAATAAGTTTGCAGGAACCCACACACATTGGGTTCCTATCTGGCTGCAAGTATAAAGAATGGATTTCTTAAACCTTGGGGTGTTATGAAAAGAGCAATGGCCCAAACATCAAGACACCTGACTCGGCTCTGCAGCTGCCTCACTGTATGACCCTTGGCCAGTCACTTTACTTCCTGGCCTTTAGTCCCATCATCTGTAAAGTGGTCAGATAAGATGATATCTAAGGTCCCTTCTGGCTCTAAAATGAGAGGAATTTAGGGTTTGACTTTAAGAGGGGATGGAGAGATAGATAAAAAGAGAGAAAGGGGTAAGGGAAGAGAGTGAAGGAGAGTCTACAGGGTGGCAAGAATGAAGGGAGATGAGTAGGCAGGAAAGAAGTAAAAGAAAGAGAGAGGAAGGGAAGAAGGAAGGTAGGAACAGAGGCAAGGAGGGAGGGAGGAAGGAAGGAAAGAAGAAAGAAAGGAAAAGAGGGAGGGAGAGGGAAGTAGGAAGAAAGGAAGGAAAAGAGGGAGGGAGGCAAAGGAAGGAAGGAAGGAGAGGAGAGAGAGAAAGAAAGAGAAAGGAAGAGAAGAAAAAAGAGAAGGGAAGGGAGAGAGGGAAGGAAGGAAAGGAAGGAGAGAGGGAGGGAGGAAGGAACAAAGAAATGAAGTGAGAAAGGGAGGAAAGGAGGAGATGCTGACGCACTGAGTATTACTTGAAATCATTTTTGCCCTGGGATTCTATACTCAAATACACACCCTCTAGCTCAGACACCTCAGTCCTGGACTTTCTCATGGAAGATGACACTTTTCTTTATTTATTATCTCACTTCTGCTTCTAAAATGAAAAGGAGAAGCAGAGGGGAAAGACTACCATTAGCACAATAATTCCTCCTCAGTTACAATTGGGATTACTTCCCTGTCACAGTACCATTTGGGAAATGTGTGTGATGTGGCTGTGAGGGAAAGTCCATTCCGACATGAGGATTTTATGTTTGCTGTCATCTTCAACTATCCTTCCCAAATGAAACTTATTATAGATACTATCTCCTCTCCACTACTTTCCACAAGTATGGCGCCTCTGGCATTTTACATGTGCCAATGGGCAATTATAAACAATTCAATAATACTCGGTAAGTGATGCACACCATCTCCTGTATCTTATCTAACAATCCACTTATTTAAACATGAAAATATATCATAAATTTAGAGGCAGATCTTTAGGGACCATCTGGTTCAATTCCCTTATTTTACAGATGAGGAAACAGAGGCCCAGAGAGGGTAAATGACCTTGCCCAAGGTCACATAAGTAATAAGTATCGGGGGCAGGATTTGAACTCCCATCCTCTGACTCCAGAGCTATCTTCATTGGGTCAACAAGGCTTCTTTGTATCGCAGTGTCAACAAGGGATACTTTGCTTTGATACTATCCAGCAAAGAGTAATTTGTAGTGCAGATTAGTGCTTAACAAGGCACCATGTCATCATTAAAAACAACAACTTATTCCATGGATATATGTGGTCTAAATAAAGAGTAAAATCTTTGAATTTCATCTAGGGGAAACTTGGGAACTCCATGTTTTGTCACTATTAAGTTCCGAGTAGAAAATGTCATTAGAAGGGTCTTTCTCTACTTGGGGAGATAAGAGTCTAAGAAATCTGGGGGGGGGTGGTAAGGAAGCAGGTGTCACACAAAATGTTGCGTCATTCAATTAGCACTTGTTGAGCAACAAGTACTTGCAGTCAGAACTCTGCTAGGTAGGGTGGAGGGGAAAAAAAGAAGCCTAAGATACAGTCACTGCCTACAAAAACCTTATGATCCAGCTGGGGAGGGGAGAAGACACATGAATCACAGTGTAAAAAATGTGAAACAGCAGCCAAAAGCACCCAGACTGTCCAGGCACCTCAGCATACTTCAGGCTGAGGACTGTCTGCAGAAATGCTGGGACTTAACTTCTATAACGTCAATTGAATGGGGTTTTTCCTTAGGGGACAAGCGGTGACAGCCTCTGTGTTTCTCCTGGCCCTAGCCTTTTTCCATTAAATGATGCTCAAGAGCCCAGTGGTTGATTGCCTCCCTCTCCTCCCCCCACAATGACTCCACATACACATGCATTTGGGGAGAGAGAAGAGAAGAGAGGGAGAGATGGGGAGGGGTAGAGGAGAGGGGGAGAGAGAGAGAGAGAGAGAGAGAGAGAGAGAGAGAGAGAGAGAGAGAGAGAGAGAGAGAGAGAGAGAGATTAAAGATCTTCCTTATACTCATCAAACAATACACCTTTGAATTCCTTCAGCCTCACATCTAGGCCTCTCAGTCTCTTCAACCTCAGACAAAAAGAAATAGTGAAACAGTATGACTGAAAGAAAATGAAAGAAGGGATAAGAACTTCCACCAAACAAATAACAAGGCCTCTCTTCCTTGGTGCAGACACAGCACAGTGAGGAGAGCAGTGAATTGAGAGTGAGAGTATTTAAGTTCAAATTCCATCTCTCCCACTTAGAGCCCATGTGACCTTGTCACTTCATTTTCTCCCCTTCCTTTGCTCATCTATAACATGAGGAGGTTGGACTAGATCAACTCTAAGGTCCCTATCAGATCTAAATATAGATCCCAGGCATACCCCAGCACAGAATATTGAAGAGCTCAGGCACCTTAAGAAGAACATGTTAGCATGGGAACTAGGAAAATTCAGCAGAGCTGTGGAGGGGAAAATAACAGATAGAGTTGCCTCACGAGCAATTGTGCTACCATTTCCAATATATAGAGTAGGTATTTAGTTAGGGAATTTAAGGAGATGGAAGGATGATTACTGCCATTCTGATGCCTTTGGCCTGATTTGGATTAGCAGTGAGAGAAGAATAACCATTATCATCACTCACCTTTATAGAGTGCTATAAGTTTTATAGAATGCTTTCCCTATTATAACCCTATGCTATACCCAGGTAAGTCTGCATCATACGGAGCAGGATACAGCTGTGGGAAGGTGGTTGGTTGGTCCAGTGCCTTTTCTCTTGGGGTGATTATGTAGGCTCCACAGCTTCACTGGTCTTTAGGGAGGGCGATTAGGAAGGAGGGCAGCAGGTAACTGTGGCCCATCAGTCATCAGTCAATAGAGATTATTAAGTACCTACTATGTGCTGGGCACTGTGCTAAGCACTGGTGATAGAAATGAAGGCAAAAGATAAACCCTGCCCTAGAAGAGCTCATGATCTAATTGGGGAGATAACATGCAAACAACTATGTAAAAACACACTATCTACTGGAAAAATAGGGAATAATCAAAAGATTATAATTATAATTAATTATAATTGAGGCATTATAATTAAGAGGGACTGGGAAAGGCTTCCTATAGAAGGTGGAATTTTAACTAGAATTTGAAGGAAGCCAGGAGGTAAAGGTGAGGAGAGAGAGCATTCCATACAAGGGGGACAGATAGTGAAAATGCCCAGAGTTGGGGGGTTGAGAGTCTTGTTTGCATAACAGTAAGGACAGTGTCACTAGATCAAAGAGTTTGGGGGGGGGAGTAGAGAGAGTGTAAGGTGTAAAAAAGATTGGAAAGGTGGGGGAGGGAGACTTTAGGAAAATTACTTTAGTGGCTGAGTAGAGGATGACCTGGGGTATGGAAAGATTTATGTCAGGAAGACCTACCATCAGACTATTGCAACAGTCTAAGTGTGAGGAGATGATGGCCTATACTAGAGTGGTACCATGTCTATGCCTCTCTTGTGCTTGATACCCACTTTAGAACTAGGGGAGTAAGGGTCAGCTCAGAAGAAGAAAGAGTCTGTAGAGAGCAACTAATTTAAAATCATCCTGGACCACTCATACACATCCCTAGAGGGATGTGTTTACCTCTGTCAGAGATCCTGCCTAGGCTGAATTTGAATTACCAGGTCATCAGATGCCTGAGCAGAGGGAGAAAGACAAACATGATATGACTGTTTCCCCTCCAACCCTCCTAGAATGTCAGCACACTGGAGAAGCCCATAAACTACCCACAGGAAGAAAGGCACCAGCTCATCCACTCAGCTAGAGCTGTTTCCTTCCCCACATGCCAAAGGTCAAATGGGTCAACTTCTTTCTCATAACTAACCTAAATTGGCCCAATTCCTGAGTTCTGAGCAGTCATACAACCATGATAGTAAGCCCTCCCTTTATTTTTCCTAGCTACATTTCTCTTTATGTTGACGTGGTAAGGTACTTTCTCATGAAGCAACTTTACCTAGTCATTCCTCTTCCTAGCTTTCCTGGGTTCCTTGATTCCCCAGGGAAAATATCTGTGCATTTCACAAGGCGCAATCTGCAACTTCTTCCACCTTCATGGCCCTCCCATTTCTTTCTTCCAATTATATTGACAATGCCTTGTGAAAAGACATAAAAATTCATGGACAAACCAAGGCAACCCATAAAAGATGGACTGAAGTGTCCTGGTATCAACCTCATCCTCAGATATAGAGTTAGCCACTCATGTGACAAACGAGATAAAAAGTGGAGATGGAAAGGGGGGAGCTGGAGTGTTTGTTAAAGATTTGGGAATAACAGGACGTTCTTTCTGCTTTACAGATGTCAAAATGGACACAGGTCAGTGGTACTTAACCTGGTCTTTCCCCCTCTAGGACAAAATGGATTATTTGATAATTTTTACTTTGTAGGAGACCAGACTACAAATCCACCAGCACTTCTGACATTTACCAACCCATTCACTATTGCCAGTCTAGTCAGGTGAGATGGATTCTTCAAGTAATCTGATGACTCACTGGCCCTTGACGGTATATAATAGACTGAGCTCACTTGTGATGATCGTTTATCCTGGGATACTGGGAATATAACCAAGCCATTAGTAGTAGTTGGAAGGGAAATATAATATAATATTAATTGCAAAGGGCGGTTTCCTATTTATTTATTGTAGTTTTATAGCAGTGTTATTGGGCTCTCAAAAGACACTTTCCAAGAGGAATAAGTTTCATGTGTTTGAGGGAAAAGAGAGATCATTGAAAGCCACTATAATCTTTCTTCTTGAGAAAGACATCTGAAAATGCTGGAGAGAATTAGATAGGGGAAAGATTTTACTTAAAAGATGCTCAAGAACTCTAAGAAGGAAACTAACAATTAGAATTAGCACTCAAATATTTTTACTGTCTTTTTGTCTGTATTTCAGCTCAACAGTACTCTTCTTGTTTGCCTTAGAGTCACTTTTCAACACAAATAATTTCTAGCTTTACTAGTCTGGTTATTTTATATCAAAGTAATTCAAATATCAAGAAAATACCTATGCCATTTCTTCTTAAAAGTGGGGATGCAGCTAAAATTCCTGGGAATAGCTGCTGATTGCTGTCCAGGTGCTGAATCCAGCATGAACTTGCCCTGAGGCTGCAACGCCTCCTTTAACTGTCATCTATATCAGGACGCAGAAACACCCTTTCCCTGCTGCTAGCACAGGTCAAAGGGACTACCTAGGAAAAGGAGCAGTGGAGGTCTTAACAAGTGGAAACAGCTCTCTTTATTTCCTTTGCTCTTCTCTCTGTTATCCGAATCTTAAATACTTGTCATGTCACTACCTTTCCATCACTAAATCCTGCTCTCCCTCTTTTAACCATTAGGGTTCTCAAAATTCACGCCATTCATGGCACAATTTCCACTATGGACACATTACTGCACAAGCAATTGCTGGATGAATGAGGCAAGCAGGTCAGACCAAACCACTATCACCTATGACAACCATCAAATGCCAGGGATCATCCTTTCACAATGTAAATGTGGCTGCCTTCAGCCTCCTTTCCTTCCCAGTAGGGCTTGAGAAAGAAAAGCAATGAGAAAACATAGGAAACAAGCCCTAGCGAGGTTCTGTGTTGTCCCTGCCATATATCAGGCTGATAAGTAAGGTTAAGACAAAACTGAAGTTGTATACAAAAAAAGGTTATCTGCACACTCAGGATGAGTGGAAGGAAACAGTTTCCATCAGGATCTGCAAAGCTCTATAAACTCCAATAGCGCATTCAGACTCTCACAGCACGTTAATGCAGTAGTAAAAGTATAGTTGTCCTTTAAATGTTTGTGTCTGAAGTTATGACCTGTTTCAAATGGCAGGAAACTAGAGACAGTGCTTTAATGGTTATGAATACATTTAGAAAAGAGACTTGTTTTCTAATGATGGTTGAGAAGGCACTACAATTGAAGAACAATTTACTACCAGGAAATCAATTTGAAAATTCAGAATTGCTATACAAGATTATCACCCATTAAATTGTCTTCCTTCAAAAATGTAGCCACTAAAATTTTACTTCTGGACAAAGAATTTTACAAACAATAAATGCTAATTAAGTAATCTATTCAAATGAGCTGATTGGGGGGAAAAAGACCTACTTCCTTTGGAGGGAAAATACACACACACATACACATACACACACACACACACACACACACGCGGAGACACTGGTTATTGCTACTGATGTTTTCAGACATTCTTTACTCATGGAACAGTAGGTGATTCTAGGCAACACCTTTAACCTTTAAATGCCTCAAGTCTTCCTATCTGTAAAATGAATAAATGTTCCTTTACGTCTACCACCCAGAACTATTATGGGGGACAGAGATGTAAAAGTGCTTTGAAATTTTGTAAGAACAATGCTGTCTCTATCTTTATATTCTGCATGAGAAAAAAACACACACACCACTATATATCTATATCTATATATCTATATCTATATCTATATATGTAGACATGTAGACATGTCTAAATTCATATAGTTTTCAGATTTTATAGCCAGGGATATAAGAAGATAGGAACAGATGCACCGGGCAATGAACGTAAGCCATTTGAATATCTTGCTTTTTTGATAAGAGGGATTAAAAGTAGAAAAAAAATTAATACAAAAGCAAAGCAAGCAAAAACACGATGTATAGTTAAGCTGCCTAGAGGTTCCTTGCTTAAGTACGTGCACCTCCAATCCTAGTCCCGAAAAGGAAAAGTAAGACATGGGAATAGGAGCTAGGTTCTATTCAGTGAGTAAGACAGCTTTATTTTACAAGCAAATATGAATAACAGCATGATCTCCAGCTGCAGAAAACCACAGAAGCAGAAGAGAGAATGAATACTCATATTTTCTCATACTCACATCCTTCATAACCACAATCATCAAAAGTCTTTTGGTAAGAACAAGGTTGTTTTGGCTGCCTCACAAATATTTTTACAGAGACAAATATAATCCTTGTCCTATAAGAGAAGAGATTACATCCTTTAGAACTAAAAAAAAAAAAAGAATACAAGAAACCAATACTTACTAAGAGAGGAGTATAACCTTTGACATGGAAAATATCTAGAAAGGAAAACAGAACAACCCATAAATAATTGGAGCTATATGGCATCCAGTACTCTGGGATTAGGGTAAGAAGAAGGCTCAAGAGCCATCTTCCCTAATGGTCTGTTGAAATAATGCACTCATTCCGTCCAGAAGGAGAGATCATTCCCTCAAGAAACCTGTCAGTGCAAGACATTTACAAAGAACAAAATCTGTCTTCCTGTCCAAAT
Source organism: Phascolarctos cinereus (assembly GCF_003287225.1). NCBI lineage: Eukaryota > Metazoa > Chordata > Mammalia > Diprotodontia > Phascolarctidae > Phascolarctos > Phascolarctos cinereus. The sequence goes on along the minus strand of NW_027555625.1, from coordinate 404,854,053 downwards.
AGTACTGGGCAAAGAGATGGCAGCCACATGGTGGGATTGATGTGAGACAACATTCCCAGCTAATTTCAGGAAACTTTCGACCTTTAACTTGAAAACAGACGGAAAAGAATTGAATATTAGCATTGACTTAACATCATGTGAAATTAGGCTTGAAGGGCATTATGTCCTCATAAAACCTAATTACTCCTAAAGTTTCATCTCAAATTGTCTCATAGGAACTCTTACCAGCAGGTAATAAACAGACTTGGAAAAATGTCACTGACCACATTAAGCATCTAGCAGACTGGGCATGTAGGGCAATTTTTGTACAGAGCTGAATATTGCAGGCACCATTCTTGGGACTAATAACTGTACTGTCTTAGATATCCTGTGAAGTCCATAACATGAGAAATGCTGAAGAAAGCATTATAGAGAATCAGTTTGTACAATTTTAGTGTGTGAGGGAAATGTAATACTTCTTTAATGAGGATCTGAAAAAAGAATAAAATTCTTAAATTAATAGTATTCTTATTTTTTTAAAAAAATCCCTTTATTCCATACATACCCAACTTATTAAATAAATGAACTGTCAATGGAAAGTAAAATGAAATTTTAAAAAACACTAATAGAGGAATAAGCCCAGGGAAGAAATGATATCATGGAGATTTTACACATGGAATCGTCCCATCCCTGCTACTTTTCCTTCATCTATCATCAAAAAGAAGTTCCAATGTACTCTTTTCTTGAGACCCTGGAGGGATGACAGTCGTTCCCTGGGTCAAATCCCCAAACTTATCAAGGGCTCAGAAGCTTTGCCCAGACCAACTCACCTGGTCAGGATGACAGATGGCTAACAGACCATGTGATGATACACCAGCTGGGTCTTCTGGAGAGAGACACTGGTCAATAGGGTTTATATGGGGATGGTCTTATCTAAAGGCAGGAAGATGCATGAGACAACCTCCAAAAGGTTCAATACCTGACAGTTCTGTTAAACCATGATTTGAAACTCTACCCAAGGGACCACTGGCCAATGTCACCATCTTCCCCAATCTAGTAACCAATGCCATCATTATTAGTCTTCTTCTGCTGCAATGCCATTAATGCACTGCACGTGTAAAACCTGTTTCTCTTGTGTTGGAGAGTCAGTCATAAGCTTCTCTAAGCAAAACATACCATGTTTACAAGAGAATGAGGTGGAAAACAGGTCAGTGATGTTTTATGAATCAGCCCTGCCTGCAAAAAGGGAAGCATGTCTCCAACTGCAAGTTGTGCAATCAATCTGCTGATTTTTTTTTAAAGTTAAAAGACCAGGTAATAAATCAGTGGCAGGAAGGCATGTTTTCTGTTATTGGACTTGTTCTCAACCACAATTCCAAATGTCTTTGCTGTGACCTTGTTCTTGTATTTTAGAAACAACAAGAACAAAAAGTTTTCATGTATTCTATAGAGATAACACAGTGTGACTAATAGAACTTCCACCTTTTCCACAAATGAACACTTTTAGCAATGACACAGCTAGTTACGGTGTAGTAGAAAAAGTAGCAAACTTCGAATCAGGAAATGCAAGTTTGAGTCCCAGCCCTACTGCTACTCAATTGAGTGACCTTAGGTCAGCCACTTGCATTCTCTGAACCTCAGGTACTTCTCCAAAAAACGAAGGAGTTTGTAGATTTTGAGTTAAAAGGAGTCTTAGAGGTTCTATTCATCCCCCTCTATTTAAAAATAAGGAAAACAACATCCATACAGTTTAAGTGAGTAATCCAAGGCCACCCGGTTGACTGACAGCCAAGGTGAGACTCAAATCTGCATCTGAAGTCTCCTCAGTCTTATGTATCGCCCAAGGCCACACAAGAAGCCAGTAGAAGAGCCAGATTATTGCATAATGGAAAGAGCATTCTCTGGAGTCCAAGACCCTGGATTCAAATCCCACTTGACACTGATCACCTGTGTGACCCTTGGTGAGTTACTTAACCTCCCTGAGTCTCAGTGTCCTCTTCAACAAAATTAGAGGCTTGAGCTAATGGACCTATGAGTCTCTTCCAGCTCTAGAAATACGATCCTATGATTGTCTGACTTCAGATACAGTCCGCTTTCCTTTTGTCCATGCTATAGCTCTTGGAACAAAATAAATGCATGAACACAAAATAAACCCCACTTATCTCACACAGTCTTGTACTCTTTTATCAAGTCCTTTTCGATAGGATTTCTGTTGGTCTTTAGCCTTGGATAGAGTTTGCTACCTAATCTGACTCTATCAATTCTGTGGCCCGGCTCAAAACAGGTAACATGCTTTGTATCATGAATGGATTGTGCCTCAAACAGAATGACTTGGGTCTCCCAGCCCCTGCCCAGCCCCATAACAAGAGATCTCCTATATACACTGTGCTCTAAAGCAGTATGTGGGATTGATATGGGCGTTGGAGAAGAGCTGATCTTTAAGGTCCTTTCAGGATCTGCAATTCTGATTCTATTTCATTCTTACTTTGCTTTAATAATAGTTTTTATTGGCGTCTTTTGTTTTGACATCATTTGGATTTCTCTTCCAGAAAACCAACGCTTATGTATTTTTTTAATTTAAAAGAGGAAGAGAAATTTTTTTAACAAAACTGATGGACACATTGGAAAAAAGTGGATAACAAGCAATATTCCACAGCAGTGTGAACCGTCAGCCTCTGCAAAGGAGTGGAAGGATCTCTCATTCTTTAACATCAGTTTTCCCTTCATTATGAATAGTTGGACTCAGTATGTGTTTTGTTATTGCTGCTGTTGCTGTTGTAATCACGCGTTAAGCGGAAGGCTATGCGAGCCAGGGGCGTGGTTCAAATCATAAGTCAAGGCAACTGTGAGTCCCACTAGTCATGCAAATGAGCACGATTAATCTTATTAGAAATAAACGTGAAGGGCCATCACCATCATAGTCAGTGTAAACTTGCACCAAGTGCTGAGAGAAGGGCACTCTGGTGTCATTCTGAGTTATAAAAACAATGCTATTGGGGAAGCTGAGTGGTGTTTTACAGCTAAAACTTCCCAAGAACAAATTATATGCCCAGGAAAGAAGAAAATGGAGTGATTGAGCTGCTGAAGAAAGCAAAGAAAGTCTAGGAGAAAACTAGGGTTTGGAGACAACAAAATGCCCCAACACTACCAATAATTCACTCTAGTCTTTCATCCTACAGTCAATCCCTGATTTAAAAGGGCATAAAGACCCAGTCACCTCTATAGCATAAGAACGTCAAGGCTTGTTTCCCATCCCACCTTGGTTAAGATATTAAAGTATTCATCTATAGAGAGTGTAACACAAAATGAACAGTACTTTTCTGAAACACAAAATCTTTCCCTGGTTTTAGTGTTTCTTTTTGTTTTCTTCTCATTAAGTTATACATATCTTTAATTTTGATCTATTGTTATAATTCCTTCTGTTACCTACGTGCTTGGGGTATTTTTTCCCCAGAAGTGGACAAGTTGATCTATACAAATGGTTTCACCTAGAATCATAGTCAGAGAATATTAGAATTGGAAAGGTCCTTGAAGAAGTCATCTATTCCAATCCCTTTATTTTATAGATGAGGAAACTAAGACGTAGAGAAGAAAGTGAAAACAACATGTCCTTAAAAGATACTTGACCAAGGTTAGTTTATTACCAAAAAAAAGTAAAGCAATCTCTCTCTTTCTCTGTCTGTCTCTCTCTCTTTCTCTCTCTTTTTCTCTCTCCCTCTCTCTCTGTCCCTCTTTTTCTCCCTCTCCCTCTCCCTTTTTCCACATATATAAATACATAGACATTGTGTGTATGTATATATATGATATATATATATATCATATATATACACACATCTATGCACGCATACTTGTATATATCACATGCATGTACAGATCGATGCACATATGTAGTTAAAATGATATTTTATAATGCTATACAAATCTCCCACACAGCATACCTTATTTATTTTCCTGGGCTTTTAAAAATCCTCTAATAAATTTAGTTTGTTATCAAAGGACTGGCTATAAAAATAAAACCCAGCTTAAATTAAAGGTGAAGCTATTAACATTTGTTCTGCAGCCTATCAACTCTAATAAGTCCCTTTCTGGCTTTAGTGAACTTAAACCTTTGCTGAAACAGGGATGCAAACTCCACTGGGGTTTCTCCCATTTGCTAGCTTTATGTTGTTCATTAACAGCCAGCACTGCAATGGCTTATTCCACCCTGCCCTTCCCCAATATTCTTCATGAGAAGACTGAGTGAAAAGAGATGGGAAAACAACAATGCATTTCGAATTGGATGCATTTTGAACAGTGCTAAATGCACTAGCAAGAAAGCCCTACAAAGAGTAGGTGATGAGAAATTCAGCTTCCTAAAACGACTGAAACAAATAAGCAACATTAAACTCCCTTGCTATAGCAGTCCAGATTTCACAATTTAGGCCCAAACAATGAGTGAAGAGTTCAATGAAATAGAGACTACTGCTTTCCTTCCCCCACCCTCTGGGTTTAAATCACTCAGTCAGAAGAGACTGGAGTTCAAAAATTGGTTCTTATATTTTCTGGATGCATGACCTTGACAAGTCACTTAACTACTCATATCCTCAGTTGTCTTATCTGTAAAATGAGGACAAAAGTATTTGCAAAACCTACTTCACAGAGTTGTCCAATTCAAATGAACATACATTTATTAAATACCTGCTATATGCAAACTACAGCTCTAGGAACTGGAGATGAAAACACAAAAATGGATAATGGTCCCTGTCTTCAGGGAGCTTATATTGTACCAGACGGAAACAGCAGGTACTCAGACAAGTATATCTAAGATAAGTGGAATTTGGAGAGACCACTAGAGGGATCATGGAAGACTTGCCTCAGGAGGTAGTGTCTGAGCTGAACCTTAAAGGAAGCCAGGATGTCTAAGAGACAGAGATGAAGATGACATAGACACAAGGCCGGAGGAAAAGCCTCTGCACAGGTACAGAGCTCAGAGACAGAATGTTGAATTTGGAAAACAAAAGTGTAGACCATTTTAAATGAAAAATACGGTGTATGAAGCAGAATCACATGAAATAGTTCTAGAAAAGTAAACTGGTGATGCCAGGCTGTGAAAGGCCATAAACAGAAGTGTCTGTATTGGCTCCTACAGACACTAAGCAGTCACTGAAGAGTTGGAGTGTGGGTTTACACGGTCACATCCAACCCTCTACAGTGAGATTATTCTGGTAGGTGTGTGGTAGATGGATTTGAGAGGCTGAAAGACTGGAAGGAAGGAAATCAATTAGGAAGCAAGAGGACAGCTGAGAGGTGATGAGGGTCTGAACTATGGCGGGAGACGTGTAAATGGGATGAAGGAAATGGAAACAAGAGAGGTTGCGTGGGTCAAATCCATTAGGCTTCTCAAACGATTGGATGACTCAACTGGGTGATAAAGAGTATAGAGCGAAGGATGACTCTGACGGTGTCAACTTGGATGAACTGATGGAGGACGATGTCTTCATCCCTCCATCCCTTTATCTGATAAGCATTTAATAAGTTCTTTCTGTGTGCCAGGCAAATGCCAGTCACTGGCAAGATGACAAAGGTGGAACAGCCCTCATCCTCAAGAAGTTTATATTCTGTCAAACTAGGACAGTTAAGAGAAGAGGCAATGGGACATTATGTGGGAATGCTGCGAGTAAAGCCTTTTGTAAGTCTTGAGGCTCAATTCAAACATGGCATTAGTGTTATTCCTACTACTATTATCATTCATCTAGTAAGAAGTGCATAATTATACAATAGGTAAGTCAGATATGTAGTTTTGTGAAAGTCATCACAACTGAATGCAAAGTTTAGCTTTTTATAGGTGTTTTTTTCTCTCTTCCTATATCACCCCCAAGATAGCTCACCATTTACATATGGTGCAGTACAGTGGGAAAAGTGGAGGACTTTCAGAGGATACAAAACTGGAATAGATCTCAGAAATCACCTAATTCAGCCCCTTCATTTTACAGTTAAGAAGACTCTGGTCTGTGGTTCACAGATGCCAGGTGATTTGCTCAAGGTCACATAGGTATTGAGGAGTAGAGCCAGGATTTGAACCTGGGACTATTGATTTCCAAATCCAGTGCTGTTCTCACTACTGTACATTACACTTCTACTCCACCTTAAGCCTCAACATGTAATATATCAAACATGAAAAGGTGACAGCAATAATAATAATGATTATTATTATAGTTAACATTTATATAGTGCTTACCATGTGCCAGGAACTATGCTAAGCACTTCGCAGTTACACTCATTTGGTCTTCACAACAATTTTGGAAGGTAGGTGCTATTATTATTCCTATTTTACATTTAAGGAAATTGAGGCAAACAGAGGTTAAGTGACTTGACTGAGGTCACAGAGTCAGTAAGTATAATTATTTAAAATTACAATAATTAGTACAATTAATAGTAATTGTTTAAAAGAGGGTATAAAAAGATACCAGCTTTGGTTGCAGTTCCAACTGGGATAGTCAGTTTATCAAGAGATATTAGTGACTAACCTCAGTAACTGAAAACTTAAGAGTTCTCACTTAGATGAGGCTCACATCTCCACCCACCCCTAAAAGGAACTGAGGCAGCTTATAGATTGAAACATAGTGTAAGACATGACATTTATAGCTAAAAAGAGAATAGATTGTCTGAAGGAAGCAAAGGAATTAGATGCTTTCAGGAACCAGATTGAGCAGATTCCAGCATCTGACCAATAAATAATAACTCACTTTATATAGTGCAATGAATTGAGTTCTACGTTCTCTGGCAGCTAAGGCAAAAAAGGAAACATCAGTTACATAATTTTCATTTTTTGACAACAGAGGCAATACAAATTCTTTTGCAGAAACAATTTTTTCTTGAGTTTTCTTTTTTTTTTCATAACGGTAACTAAATTCAAAACCAGACCTCATTTTGCTGTCTGATGTATGTCCTAAAAGCCCTATCCTTATAGTTCCATAAATGGCAATTTAGCAAGGGTCTTTTAGGAAATCTTGGTCTGGTAGAGGAGATGACAATAATAATAATAGATTGTATGGATGTAAAATTTCTCAGTTCACAAAACAATTTTTTTTCCAGAAAAATTAGGAGAGTTAAGTAGTACAGTTATTCTTATCTACATTTTACAGATGAAGAAACTGAGGCTGAGCTGAAGTAACTTGTACATAATCACATATGTTGATGAAGCTTGGAAATGGTCTAGTCCAACTGTCTAATTTTAAAGACGGAGAAGCTAAGGCGCAGAGAATTTAATTCAGGGCCTCAATCAAAGTTATACAAGCAGTAAAAGTCATAGATGGGATTCAATTTAAGCTTAATTACTCCCAAATCTTGTGCCTTTCCCACTACACTACATCGGTTGTCAATCTAAAAAACAAAGATTGCTCACCACAGACATAACAAAATATGGCAGTTATTGGTTCTGGAGCAGCTAGATAGTACAGTGGATATTCCACGGGGAAGGAGTCACAAAGACCTGAGTTCAAATATGACTTCAGATGCTTGCTAGCTGTGTGACCCTGGACAAGTCACTTAACATCCGTTTCTCCCCCCCCCCATTTCTTCATCTGTAAAATGTAGATAATAATAACACGTACCTCCCAGGATTATTGTGAGGATCACATGGGATAACAATTGTAAAGCTGCTAGCAAAGTACATGGCATATCCTAAGTGCTATATGTTGTTATTGTTCCGTTGTTTCAGTCACGTCTGACTCTTTGTGAACCCATTTTGGGGTTTTCTTGGCAAAGACACTGGTGTGGTTTATCATTTCCTTCTGCATTGGATTAGGGCAAATAGAGGTTAAGTGACTTGCCCAGGGTCTCTCAGTAAATGTCAGAGAGCAGATTTGAACTCAAGAATATCAGTCTTCCTGACTCTAGGCCTGAAATTCTATCCACTGCACCACCTAGCTTCCCAAGAGCTATATAAATGGTAGCTATTATAATTTTTTCTCTATAGATTTAGTTTGATTTTCTGTTTCAAGGCTATATGAAAAGTGGTCCTGAGATTGTTATAACCTAGGTTAGCGCCAACCCTAAGATAAAGACTGGGCTACCGTTTAAGAATACAACAATAGGAATGAGTTCTAACAGTCTAGTGGGGGCAGGAGAAGGATTTTGTCCTCTCTGATACACTGTGGAATCATCTCCCAGCATGCTCAGGGTCTGACAACCTGGAATCATTTATTTTTGGAGACCTGACTTAAATCAGTCCTCAAGGAAGACAAAACATATCATGCATAGAAGCAGTTGGGAAGGAAATTCCAAGATCCCTGAAGCGCTCTGCTCAGAAGTTCTGTGCTATGATGGGTACTTAGTAGTTATTTGGGGGTTAATAAACCCACAAATTGGCTATAAATAGTATTACTGATAGCAATACCACTGCTGCTAATAAACTTAACATTCAGTGAGCTCCAGCACCGTGCTTCATCCACAGCCAACAGAAAGCTAGCTGTCGTTGCCCGTCTAAATTACTGGGATCTTAATTGCCTGAGGAACCATTACTAGGGAAAAATCAATTGGGATGCCCCTGTGGAAATGAGAAAAGGATAAGCTGATAGACTCCTGGCATCAGCCCAATCAGTATCTTGAAGGCTGGGATACTTCCTTCCACATACCATGAAGGACAATGTGCAAAGAGATACCAATTCCTTTATTATTTAACTCCTTGATAGAAGCAACCCAGGCAAAGAAAAACCAAAATAAAACCCTAATTTCACATTAAAGAAATATAACAAATCCCCACATTGCCGACATCCTAGAATTCATGTCTCATTCAGAGTCCATCTGAGTCCATCACTTCTCTATCAGCATGTGGGTGGCACGCTTCATCACTGATGCCTTGGAATCACAGCTGGTTGTTGTGATGATCAAGTTCTTAAGTCTTACAATTTTTTTTCATTGTTGTTACTGTGACCAGGTTGTGCAATATAGTGTATTAGTGATTACACTGGATTTAGAGTGACAATACCTAATTCAAATCCCAGCTTTGCTACTTATTACCAGTGTGACCTTTAGCAAGTCAACCTTTCTGAGCCTCAGTTTCCTAATTTATAAGATGAAGGAGTTGCACTTTTACCTCTAAAGTACTTTATAGTATCTTATAAGGTGATAGATCAATGGTCTTAGTGCCAAGGGATTCAGACCACTATTTACCTCCCTTACTCCTTAGAGTAAGAAGTTAACAGATAGAGCTAATAGTTAATGTTTATTTAGTGCTAATTATGTGTCAGAATCTGTTTCAAGCATTTTACAATTAATTTCTCATTTGGTCCTCACAACAATCTTTGGAGGTAGGTGCTATTATTATTCTCATTTTACAGGTGAGAAAACTGAGTCAGACACAGGTTAAGTGATTTTTCTAGGGTCACACAGCTAATAAGTGTGCGAGCTCAGATCTGAATCAGGTCTTCCTGATTCAAGGCCCAGTACTCTATCCACTATACCACCTGGCAACCCCTCTTTCATCCTCTGGATTGTCAGAATTAGCATGGTCTCCTTCTGCAGAGATTTTTTGTGTGCATGCCATTACTCCATCCCACCCTATTAAAAATCTAGACAGACTGCCTCTCCTAGGGCCAAACTAAACTGAAAGTTCCTCATTGCATTAATTCATCCCAAACTAATCTAGTTATTTATATAAACCCTCTCTCCTCTGGATTCCTATAACATTCATTGTCAAGGAATTGACAAAGAGATCATAGTCACACACTGCCTTATGGCACTAGACTGGGGGGCTTGAGCTCTGTATTCTAGCTGGTCCTAGATACAATATGATATGATGTGCCAAATATTTATTAAGTGCTTAATATTTCAGAGCACCTACTCAGCTAAATTCTGAGGAGAAGCAATTTTACATAAGACATGGTCCCTGCCCTCAGGGAACTTACAGTTTAATAGGAAAGTAAGGCACACAGATAAGTATAAGTTACAAGTATGAGTCAGTCAGTCAATCAGCAAATATTTATTAAGCACTTGCTGCATACCAGGTAATATACCACGTGCTGGGTATACAAAGAAAGACAAAACACACTTCCCTTGTCCTCTAGGAGCTCATATTCTACTGGAGGAAATCAGCGTGTGAATATCTAAGTACAAATACACTTGTGTCGTTGCCAAACAAAACCTTAGCTAAAGGTATTGGACAAGTATTCATGAAGAAAGTGAGATCTGACTTTAGTGTCGAAGGAAGCAAGGGTAGCTAAAAGGCTTTTGAGCTCTTAGTGAGAGGGCAGAACATTCAGGGCACATGGGATAGCCAGGGAATACAAAGGCATAGAGATAGGGTGTCATGTTTGGGGAAATGCAAGTAGGTCAGTGTTGCTGGATGACATGAAGTTCAGGTTCTAGCTGACCAGTAAGGTCTTTATGAACTCTAATGTTTCATAACTCTATAGCATACATACTATTGTGTTATTGAACAGTTCTCTATTGAATATGCTATTATTTTTCCCCAACTAGATTGTAAGCTACCTGAGATAGGAACTAGATCTTACATTTTATATCTGTCATAACATCTTCTATCAAAAGTTTGCCTGAGTTTATGTTTTATGTCCCTAATTTGATTTAATATTTATTAAATAAATCGCTTTAGGCAATGTGTTACGTGCCAGCGATATAAAGATGAAAAAATCACTGCTCCTTCACATAATTGCAGGTGCTCATTAAACATTTGCTGATCAAATTACATGGAGCTCTGTTTCTTCAAATGAATGGCTCTTCCCATGGTGAGGAGAAGAATATTCATTCTGCAGTCTCTGAGGGAGAAGGAAGACACAAAAAGCCAGCAGAATGATAAGCTTTTTCAATGAGACCATCACAGCAACAACTAGGGAGAGGTGCCTTGTTTCTTTCACTCTTCTAACTCTATAAAAGGTAAAGATACAGCATTCCCTATCCTCAAGGAGTGTAAGTTCTTCCATTCTTTCAACTCGGAAAGTTTAGAGGAGAGGCTTCAGAGAAGGAAGTGGAGCTGGCCATTGCATACCATCTGGTGCCTTCTATAGTAGATAAAAGCCCCCACAGAGGACTCAAGAAGTCATATAATATGTAGATTCCATCCTCAATAGCTAATGAGTCTGGATGATTTAAAATCATAAGAGCACAGCTTATGGGGCAGTTTAAGTTTCTGCTACCCGTGTGACCTTGGGCAGGTCATTTAATCCCTATGGGCCCTAGTTTCTTCATCTCTAAATTAATGAGGTAGAACTAAGTGGTCTCTAAGGTTCCTTCTAATTCTAAAGCCTATGATCCTATGAATTACTCATTGATTACTTGATAGAAACATGGTTCTGTGAACATACCATTGACGACATCTTTGCAAGCATTTACAATTTCACTCAGGAGACAAGACCGAGCCACAATACACTTAAGTAATGATATTAGACAGTACATATTAAATGCTAGAGAAAATCGCTTTTAGGGAAAACTAAACAAAAATCAAAGAAAGTAGGGAGCAAAAACTTCTAGAGTAGGAAAATGCATAAAGTAGACTTTCAAAGGGGAAAAAAGCACCTTTCCATACATCATAATGGAATACTAAAGAACATTGCTTTTTCTTTGGCAGTTCACCTTTGACAGCAATATCTTTCTAATACACAATGTGGTACACACCAAGCTTCCTTCCAGTACAGTCATATCAAATGAAAGCAATCTCAAACCAGAGGCCTTTGCCAACCTGCTCCCAACTCACATCTCTGGACGGCACCTACAGAGATTAAGACAATTATTCATATTTTCAGTTTCTGATCTTTCAGCCCTACCATTGTCAACTGTGCTCCTAGAGCCCACGATTGCAATGCCAAGGCTCATTTCCCACGGTGCATTGACAGCCATCAGTTTTTGCAGTAACATTGAACCTTTCTTTCTAGGTGCAGTGCGGTTTTTTCCAGTACAGTTTCATAGCCAGTCTGGTGAGGAAAATGATGATGAGGAGAGGGGAAGGTAATAACATTGGCTTCATTTTTCAGATGAAGAAGTATATCATACAATGAATCTCCACATCAAGAAGTCTTTGTACTTTAAAAGCCGTGTTTCATCCATTATATCATGTGGTCTTTCTATCCTTTGAGACCAGCTAAGTTTTCATTTGGAAATGGCACAGCCGTAACCAAATATTTGTGCCACTGGGGCCTCAAAATTTTGCAGATTATAAAGGATATACCAAAAGCAATAGCATCCTATAAGGAAGAGGATGGCAGGTGACACGGACACTTTTTATAAGGGAAGTATATGTCTCAGTTCTGCTGACAACATGCTTCATTACTTTTCTAAATTTCTTTATCCCAAAAGGTTATCCACCCTCCTGTTAGCCTGTCCCTTAATTTATAAGATAGAGACTTTGGAAGAAAGTCTTCTTTTGTTTAAGTTAATATTCCAAATTCAAGGTAAAGAGGAATTCCATGTCTTTTTAATGTTGTCCTCTCAGTTACAAATTCATAGAATCTTAGCTTTGGAAGTAGCTATAAAATTCATCTGGTCTAGTCTTTAGCTGAAGCACAAATTATCTCTAAAATATCTATAACAGATGACCATCACACTTTATGTTGTCTACCTTCATCAATGGGGACTTCTTACCTCATAAATATTCAGCAACTTGCTATTTGACCACTCCAATGAAAACATATTTTTATTTTGAGTCAATAATCTACCTTTTTCCTCTTTTACCACTGGTCCTAGTTCTGGTGTCTGCACGAAAAGCACTCTTTGTCTCTTCTCTGTGAGAGTCATAGGACCATAGATCTAGAGATGGAAGGGTCCTTAGTGATCATCAAGTTCAACCCTCTCCTTTTACAGATCAGGAAACTGAGGCCCAATGAAATTCAGTGACTTGTCCAAGGTCACACAGATAGGATGTAAACCAACATTTGAACACAGGTGTATTACTCTAAATCTAGCAATCATTCCGTGACCTTCAAATATCTGAAAACAATGACCTGGGTTTTCTGTCCTTCAAGTTAAATAACTATTTTACTTGACCATTCTTCATTTAACATAGTTTACTGACCAAACAGATATTACCTTTCTCTGACACTTGGAACTAAAGTTTTAGACATGGGGATTCTTTCTGGATCTTTATTCTTTATACTACATGTACTGAAAAAGGCATCCTTGATATCAGGTTTGGTGAACACAAGTGTTCCAGATAAAATCCAATCCTTTCTAACAATTCAAAATGATTAAAAAAGATAAATGTTAGCTTAGGCCTATTAGACCTAGAATGAAATTAAATAAACTGAGAGAGTTTTAGGAGAACTACAAATTTTCAGGATTGCAGAATTATTGATTTTGCCAAACAAGGTGGACATACATTCATTGGGAAAACATAATGACTTCTCAGGTCAAAGATATTGAATTGGGAAAGACCTCAGATTAGCTAATCCATTTTACAGGTAAAGAAATTGATGCCCAGAGAAAGGAAATGACACCCACGATCACATAAATAGCAAGCAGGCAAGAAACACTGTTGAAATGTGAAGCTAGTTCCTCTAACAACAGATCTTACACACTTCCTACTGAAACATGTGACGTAGGGTCATTGATCCATCTATAAGAGTGTACAGCCAAGATCCTGGCATGAATTTTGTGTTATCTTTATAAATATAACTCTTAATGCCAGATAAAAGGAATGGTGGTGAAGGATACAGGGGAAGATGCCCTATACTGAAAAAAGGAAGAGAGAACGCCAAGAGACCTTTGACTCTCATTCTCAGACTATATTTAAACTAGTTGTAGAATATGCTATAGAAAAAACTCTTGTTAAAGTGTGAGTTGGACTAGATGGTCTCTGTGGTCCTTCCACCTCAAAAATTGTGTGGCTTTAATAATCTTGATTTTCTTCACTCGGAATTCCAAGATGAATTAGTATTGATGATGATGAATGCTACAGCATATTTCTTTCTGATCATATCACTCTCCCACTTTAAAGACTTCTCTGTCTCCCTGTTACCATACAGACAGTACTCAGAGAATTCTCACATATGTTAGCTCCAGTTGTACCTTACAACTATTCTGTAAAGTAGTTAAGGCAGGTATTATTACCTACATTTTGCTTTAATACTTTGATGAATACGTTATTTCATCAGTTAGGTAGAGACCACTCCCACCCCATCCCCTGGGATATAGCTCCATTTTAGAGACGGGTAAATTGAGACCTAGAGAGGTAAAGTGATTTACCAACAATCACGAATGTAAATAGTGACAGTGCTAACTAACATTAGAACCCAGGTCTCTTGACTCCCACCCTTTCCACTATGATAGGAGCTGTTCTGGACTAGGGCTGAAGAGTCCCTTTTCAAACTATCTTTACAGCTTGCTTGTAGATAAAGTGATATATGTTACAGCTGGTAGAGATGCCAAACAGAATGAGTGAGCATGTGCATAAGCATCTGTAGCCAAAATTCTTCAACAGGAAGTAAGGGGTTATAAATCACATAAAACCTCACTACGTGTCAGATCTACTATTAAAGAATGTGCTTGGGACTGGAACTAAAGGGTTAAGGTATGAGGGACTAGGGTCATGGAAAAATACTGAGCATTATTGGGAGAATGTAATGATGTTGCCTTTCATCAAGAGAAGGAGGAATAGTTCACTGCTTCTTGTCTCAGGGACCGGAGGTTGTATGGGGAGCTCATTAATTGATGGGATGGAGAAGAGCCCCTAGAAAAGGTCATGCCTGACCCCTCTCCATCTTGCCTTGCCAAGCCTGAGCCCTTGTGGACTGAGGTAAAACTAGAGTTTCACTGTTCCCAGGCTTGATTCTCTTCCCATGTATTTCCCCTCTTAAAACAAAAGCAAGCAAGAAAGAAGGGAAATGTCTATTTAAATATGAACTTTTATGTGTCCCTGTCTCAAGTAACATCTGTGTTCCTAGCAAGATATGTTATAGGGATAACTCATCTCTTAGACAAATACCACATCGTCATGTCACATGAAATTTAGACCTGCTCCTTCATACTGAATAGTATGTTGTGTGGAGCAGGGAGGGAGGGTTGGAACCCACCACCTCTCAAAACAATGCCTCCCACTTCTGAACATCTCTAATTGTTAACAAGTTTCTCCTGACTTTGAGACAAATGTGCCTCTTTGCAACCTCCACTTGCCTGTCTTCTGCATGACAAAGTGCTCTAGAAAAATCTGAGAAGGAAGAGATCACTCTCAGATGGGGAGGCGAGGGCAAGGATGAAGAGAGGCTTCAGAGATGAGGTAGGCCCTGAAGGGCACAGCAGAGCAAGGGGCTCAGAAAGAAAACAGAAGGAAGAAGATTAGGGACACAAAAGGCACATGTTGGGGATATTGAAGGGTGATTACTCTTCAGATGCACACTGGATTAAACGACCTCTGAGTTCCCTTCCAATTCAGAGGTTCAGTGATTCTGTTTCTATTCTCCTCAAGCTTTAGAGAAATATCGGCCTACAAGGAAGACCACAACACTAAACCTGGAAAAAGGACTTCTTTTTAAAAAAGAAAAGAAAAACATCTGACTTATTTTTATTTTTTTTTATGCTCTTAATATCACTTGATGTTGGATAAATTATTCCATGGAGACTACTGGGAAAATCTGGCCTGGAATGTTGTTTGTTGCCACTGAGTTTATTTCATCCCTGATAAGTCAGCCCATAAACCTTCCCTTTTCCCTTCCCCTTGTGAAAATTCTGCAGTGTAGGCAGCGATCCAGAAACAAGAAAACCTTAGTTACAGCTGCCAGCCAATGTTAAGTGGAACTGCAGCAGAGGGGAGCTTTACTGCACTCTGGGAAGGTCTTCTCTCTCCAACAGGGTGGGTTGTCCAGAAAATCCACTCTCTGGAACTTCTCTGCTGTCACACACCCAAAGAGCCTCTGCTGGAATGTCAGCTTCAAGTTCCAGATGTGAGCTCTCCTGACCTACCAAAGCAGCATGCTTCTTCTATTAGCCCTTCCAGACTAGACACACTTTAGGAGTCACTTCATACATTACAGATCTGAAAGTACTTTGAAAAAGCTACAAACACTACTGCAAGGTGCAGCATCAGTGAAATAATTTTTTATTATTTTCATATCTCATATCATTGTGACTTGCCATATGGGAGGGAATACAGGTCTGGACATGGAGATACTCTTCTATTCTCATTATTTTTTACACTAGCTATGTGACCCAGGGTAAGTGAATTCACCTCAATGTGCTTCAGTTTCCTCAACTATAAAATGAGGATAATACTAGCACCTACCCTCCCAGGGTTGTTGTGAGAATCAAATGAGATAAGATTTATAAAGTGCTTGGCACAGTGCCTGGCATATAATGGGCACTTAATAAGTACATTTTTTTCTTTCCTTCTTTCCCTCCTTCCTTATTTTCTTTCCTTCCTTCCTTCCTTTTCTCCTTCCTTCCTTCCTTTTCTCCTTCATTCCTTCCTTTTCTCCCTTTCTTCCTTCCCCCTTCCTTCCTTTCCTTGTCCCCCTTTCCCTCCTTCCCTTTATTCCTTCCTTCTTTCTTTCTTTTCTCCCTTCCTTCCTTTTTTCCCCTTCTGACAGTCTTTTGTAGTCAAGGTATAAACAAGGATTAGAAAGAGAGAGCCCAAGTAGAGAAGTAGCCGCAGGAAGAAAGATTCCCAAAGGAGGGTTTTTTGAAGGCAAAAATTGGGGAGGGGGTTCTATCTGAGCATACTTAACACCATCCATTACCTTGAGTCCCTTTTTTCCCTACAACCATATTTCTCTCTGCCATGTCCCATGCTGTAACAAGAAAACACAACGACATCACTCTGTGGGTCTGTTGACAGAATCTCAGAGACAGAAGAGATCTCAGAGTCATTTAGTCTAATCCGTGGTTGTGTAGGGATCCCTTTTGTAACAGCCCCAGTGAGTATTCATCCATTGTCAGAAAACCTCCAGGGAAAGGGAGCCCAGCACCTACCAGAACCCCAGCTCCAGGGTGATACCACCAAACCATGCTTTAAAGAGTGCCAAGTTCTTTATCTTGCTGGAAGGAGCCACTCTCTTGATATCCTTTAACAGCATAGTGAGTCAAATCTCTCTTCAATGAAGATTATCTAAGATGGTTTATGGAAAACTGCCAGAAAGATGTGTCAAGTTACAATGAACAGGAAATACTGGGGAAACCTGAAGGAGTTAATGTCAAAATGCTGATAAATTTAGAGATAACATTAGTCCACTGCTCTTTCCTTCATGATATGAAGGTGGAAGTGTCAGCCAAAGAATGCATCAGAGAGCAGTAAATCTTGCCCCCTGGGAGGGAATGGGTTTGATGTGACCTTTCAGAAGCAAAGCCCACCAGCCTCAATTCTACTACCATGAGACGAGTGGAAAGTATGGTGCAAAGAAAGAAACCTACAGGGGAGAAGAATCAAGTTACATGTAGAAGAATAAATTTGAAGTAGCAATGAGATAATGACTAAACCTGGATCATCCTTCATGCTGGCACCTACATACACTCAACCCTGAAAGCCATTCACATCAAACAGTTAGTAAAGACAAGCAGCTGCAGCTGCAGAAGTGGGAGCGAGGGAGAGGAGGAACGAGCAGGAGAGAGCACGTGATCAGATGCCATTTCTTCCCTGGCTTCTTTGACAGATAAAAATAGAGGGCTGGAAGATATGGAAATACAAGAGTGGCAAGCCCAGCCACGTGAGGCCCTTTGGGAACAAAGCCTATGCCAGAGTATAAGACCAAAGAAGAGTTTTTCGGTCTTCACCATTCTAGTCGCTTTACTCTGCTCCTTCAACAATTCCATTTGTGGATGACCTAAACCACTCTCTTAGCAAGGCATTATGAGAGTCAGCATTCCCCTCATTATTTCTTGGATATGCTAGGGGCTATCTGGGGTTTAGCTGAACTAAAAATTAATCATCCAACTGCTATCAAAGTGATGGAAACATGTCCTAGTCAGAGAAAAAATAATAACAATTGATAAGCATACAGTATTTTAAAGTTTAAAATATACTTTAGCTACATTCTCTCATTTTATCCTCATCACAATTCTATAAGGGAGGTGCTAAAAGTACTATTATCCCCATTTTATAGGTGAGAAAACTGAGGCTGCCAGTGGGTTAAGTGACTTGTCCATCCATACTCACAATACTAGTAAGTGTCAGAGGTAGGATGTGAACCCAGATAGAATTGATTTAGGATCTCATTCAGGATTACATCTGCCATGCCATACTATCTCATGTCTGTAGCTAAAGGAACTCTAAAGATAGAAATTTCTTAAAGCCTCTCTGTGCCATTACTGATCCAGTGCTCAGCTTTGGACTCTTCCCTCACCCACCCCTACTTTTTTCTTGTTCCCCAAATCTGGCCTTGATCTGGTTGATCAGAGCTTGCTTTAGACATAAGGAAAGAGTAAGGACTGCATATAAAATAATACTTCATGATTGTCCTGTTATTATAGCTTGCCCATGGTCACAGTTAGAAAGTGTCATAAGTGTGTTCGGAACCAGATTTTTGTGATTCCAAATCAAATAACCTTTCAAATAACATCACACTGGAGAGGCTGATGCAATACACATCAATAGTCCAACTACACAGACCACAATCTCTGAAAGCACTGGACACCAATCAACATTTGCTAAATGGGATCTTGCAATCAAATGAATTATTAAAACCACCAAGGCAAAGGCAAAATGTCTGAAAACCACAGAATGATATTCTTTTTCTTGGAAGAAATTCTTGCCAGTATAAAAGGTAGAATATCTTGCATGGGTAACTGAGTTGACTTGAAATTTCCTGGACAGATATTTAAAAGGAAAACATTTAAGTCAAAAGATTTGAACAAATAGTTCTCAAAAGAAGAACTGCTAACTATTAACAACCATAGGGAAGAATTCTTCAAATCACTAATAATAAGTGAAATGCTCATAAAATAACTCTCAGGTTTCACCTTACACCTTGAAAATTGGCAAAGATCCCAAAAGATGGGACTAATCAATGTTGGAAGGGTCATGGGGAGGCAAACACATGAATACAACACTGTAGCTATGAATAGATACGATCATTTAGAAAGTAATTTGAAATTATACAATAAAGTAATAAAACTATCCACACTCTTTGATCCAGAGATTTCGCAGTTAGACTATACACCAAGTTGGTCAAGGATGAAAAGAAAGACTCCACATATGTGAACAATTATAACAATATTATTTTATGGTTGGAAAGAACTGGAAACAAATTAGATGCCAAAGATGGAAGAATGGTTACATTATTAGATATGAATGTCACAGAATATTAAGAAATGACAAATATGAATACAGAGAAGTCATGAACTGATGCAAAATGAAGTAAGGAGAACCAGAGAAGTAATAATGACTACAACAATGTGACTGGAAAGAACAAAAATAATAACTAAACAATTGAAATGGAATATTGTGAAATTATGACCAAGCTCGGCTCCAACTAACAAATAGAAGATATCTCATTCCATTTCTTTACAGGATTGGAATATTGCACATAATGCACTTTTTCAATATGTTTATTAGTTTTCATGAATCATTCCCTTTTCCTTCCTATTTTTAAAAATAATTCTTTATTATGGGAGGGATTGGACAGGAATGAGGAAGAAGTAGGCTAGGTTAAAAAATTGTAATGAAAGCTCCATGAATCCTGTTTCCTAAGTCAATCAATAAGGTCTATGAAAAAAAATACTGATAATTCAGGAGACTCAAATATGAATTCTATCATTGACTAGCTGTGTGACTTTGGACATTTCACTTAACTTTGGTAATCCTCCGTTTCCTCATCTGTCAAATGAGTGTGTTGGACCACATGATCTCTGAGGTCCTTTCTAGCTCTAATGAATGGTATGATTCTGTTTAGGTTCTTATTAAGTGCCCAGCCCTGTACAAAGCACTGTGGGAGACATAAAGAATCCAAGCTATGGTTCCTGCCCTCAAGCAACTTGCAATCTAGCTGTGTAGAGAAAACCAACATCTAAGAAAAAAAAATTCAAAATCAACTCAGTACTAGATTATGTGGTATTAACAATAGTAGGGGTTCAGTAGAGGAAAGGAGCCATTGTAGACTGAATTCTTCAAGGGAAGGTCCAAAGAGAAGCTAGACCTTGAAAGATGTATAGGCTTTAGAAAAGAAAAGGGGAGACAAAAGAACGAGATCAGCAAAGGCACAGATAAGAGAAGGTATCTGATTTTGAGACAGCTGTGTATCTAGACAGTTGAAGTGGGGAAAGTATGTGCATTCGCCATACCAAAGCAGTTACATATTAAAGAATTATAGAGTGGACATAGGATTCCATATGCCAGGATGAACTTATCTAGGGCCTTGAAAGCCAGCAAAGAGAGTTTGGATATAGGATTTATTGTGGTTTCCGAAGTAGGGAAGAAACAAAATGAAAGCAGTTGGTTTTTTTAAGAGAGATTACTTTCCCCCATCCCTCCAATTATACTTAGCCATAGTGACCAGGTGGTGAGTAAGAAAAGAATAAAAGATTTGAACTTTCTTATACATTCGCTCTTTGTGGATGTAAAAATCCCAAATGGTACAAATTGATATAATGGTGTCTGTAGAGATATTTCCATAACAATATATCTTTTTGGACACACACACACACACACACACACACACACACACACACACGCCCATGAGCATAAATTCTCAAAAGAGTAAGATGCTAAAGGACAGGCATAATATAAATGTAGCAAGAGAATAGAGATGAAATATTCTTGGTAGAAGAAATAGGCCATTTCTGTGAGGTCAGAAACAGTCTTGTCTAAACTGGGCATCTCCCCTAGCACTTAGCATGGTGCTCTGAACAAACAGACACATTATAAATGTTTGTTAAGTGAATGCTCTATGAATTCAGTCAATCATTCAAAAAATATTTATGGAGGGCATATCCTGTACTATCTTGTGCATAGAAATGTTCTGGGTACCCTGTGGAAGCTGAAGCATGACAAAATGAATGAATGAATAGATGGATGGATGAATCAGGTAATCAATAAGCATATATTAAGAGCAGCTAGGTGGTATAGTAGATAAAATGCTGGATTTGGAAACCGGACTCTGATGGTTACTACCTCTCTGTCCCTGGGAAAGTTATTTTACATTCTGTGCATTTCCTCATCTGTAAAATGAGGATAACAGTAACACCTACTTTACATGGTTTCTATTAGGATTTAATAAGATAAAGTATATGAACCTTACAAAGATATATAAATGATTGTTGTTCTTGTTGTGTCCCATTTTAGTGTATGGCCCTGGGAAAATCATTTAATATCTATATGCTTTAGTCAACTATTTATGACTATAAGTTGAAGAAAAGGTGCTAACCTGCATTTGTAGAGGGCACTCCCTCACCTGGGAGTTCTCTCTCTCTCAATTCAGTCAAAGCTCCAGTCTCTATTCCTATCCCTATGTGCCCGGCCCTGTGCTAAGCTCTGGGTATACAAAGTAAAATAGAACATAGTTCCTGTCCTTAAGGAGTTTACATGCTAATGAAGGAGATAAGGAGTAAATATATTGGCATATACAAGAAGCCTTCACCAAATAACCTTAGATTAGAAGTTATTAGCAGCCAGGCAGACCAGGAAAGTTCTCTTGCAGAAGATAAGCTGAGTCAAAAGAAGCCAGGGATTCTAAGATACAGAGGTGAGGAGAAAAAGCAACTGTTCCCACATGAAGTTACTCAGTGTCCCCTACTACCAGAGTGAAAAAGGAAAGACTACTTTGGGAAGTCATATAGAGTGAGTCTCACCTGAAAGAAGGCTGTGTCAATAGATAAATACAAAGGGCCAACTGAGGGAAGGAAACAGATGATCACTCTGCCCACTCGACCAGAGTTGCCTCACCTAGCAAAAATGTGTAGGCAAAAAGATAAACAATCTGGTTTGTATTCAATAAGCCTATGATGAAAAGGGCAGAGGATAAGTAGAAGCAAAGTGATAACTCTTAGCCCGAGCATGGCGCTGTGACCACCACAGAAGCGAGATCCTGGAATCAAGCCAAGATATGAATTAAGTCCAAATGATGGAAGCCTAAGGCATTTCCTAATCATTAATGACCAGCTAGGAGTGTTTGATATCCTGAGGCATTCTGGAGAGCTGGTACCTGCAGTCAGACACGCCTCCCTCATAAATGTCCTGTGCAAAGGTCAAAATGGGCATTTGAAGATAAAAAGCAGGACAGGAATACGGAATATTTTAAGATGGGAGATGAACGTTTAATTAGCCCATCAAGGGCATCCATAGGAGACTAAAGCGTCCTAATTAGCCAGATGACTCAAATCATCATTCAATCTCTACCCATTACATATCTGCATGAGGCAGCTAGGTAGCACAATGGATACAGCACTGGGCCTGGAGTCAGGAAGACTTGAGTTCAAATCCAGCCTAAGACACTTACTAGCCATGTAAAGCTAGACAAGTCACTTAACCTTAGTTTCCTCATGTGTAAATGGGCATAATAATAGCACCTACTTTCCAGATTGTTATGAAATGAGATAATAATTGTGAAGTGCTTAGAGCAGTGCCTGACCCATAGTAAGCATTATGGAAATGTTAGCCGTTATTATTACTATTAAATACAAGATCAAGTTCTTCTTGGCTGGGGAGGGGAGAAAACCTAAGGATAGAAAGTAATATTTCTGATCTACATACATTCGTCAGGAGATGGATTTGTAAGTCTAAAATTATGGTAGGCATTGAGGAAGAAAATGTGGAGGATTTAGAAACCCAGTGATCAAACTTGCAAGTAATAATCAACACTTCAACAATCCACAATATTTGCAACTCCTTATCTCCCAGGTTGAGTACCCATGGGGATAAAGTGAGTGAAGCCAGTATCCTGTGGCATCAGGAAATGTGTGACTGGGAAAGCCTGTGGCAGGTTTCACTCCTCTAAAACTGAGGCCCACATCCATGAAGCCTGGCTATCCCAAGGGGAAGATTGAGACTCCCAGACACAGACACCAGTAGAAGGGGTGGAAGGGGTGTCGAAAGGTGGGAGTAGTATGGAAAGTACAAAAGGAAACAAACGATAACTATCCATTATGGAAATGACAACAGGGGAATCAAAAAGGCAGACTGAAAACCAGCTTCAGACAATTGTTCTTCCCACAGAAAAGAGACAGAGTTGCTATGTTGGGAGAATAGGAATGATGGAATCATATACCCAGAAAGAAAGCAAACTCAGACCTGAAACCATTTTTAAAAGGGAGAGGGAATGGAGAGACAGACAGAGACACACACAGAAAGACAGAGACAGAGAGAAAAGGAGACATAGAAAGATAGAGGCACAGAGATAGAGAGAAAGACAGAGACCAGGGCTCTGTTTTAGTGTTCTTACAGGCAACAGTCAGTTGGATCCAACATTGGGCAAAGCCCCCTCCCCAGGTAGATAAATAGGAGTCCAATAGCCCAGTGCTGACTGTACTAACAAAGCTGTGGGCTGCTCTCTGTGGTGTATCTAGGTTTCAGCCTGGATTCTGGACAAGCTCTGCTTTTCTGGGGGTTGTATGGCTGGTTAGTGCTCATTTTTGACCCCTCATCCCAGAGAATTCATCACATTCCAAGAGTAGTGATGGTCTAAGCCATGGAGAAGATAAGAAATATCCTTTTGGATAAAAGCAGCTAAGAAATGTAGGTTCTAAGTCTAAGTTGACTGAACTTTTATTAAAATTTCAAATTAATCCTACTCTAAACAGAAAAGGAGATGCACTACCTCAGCCGTGTTTGGGAGTATTCCCTCCCAGATTTGCTTGGCATAGGAAGCCCAAGAGCTTTGTAAAATGTACAATCTCTCTGGGAAAGTGATGATCTTAGAAAAACTTAAGCTCTTCAGGTTGAACAAGTATTTTATATAGCAGAGAGTGGGATGTTAGGAATATTCCTCATCTCTTTGTGCAAAAACAGAGGGTCTGATATTCTTCCTTAGAAGGGTCCTCTAGCTCTTTATGCTAAGGAGATTTCCCAGACCTAACCCCCTGACTGAGCAGATGCAAACCAAGACTGTTTCAATGACCAGAGAAACTCTGAAGAAAAGGCAGAATCCCTATGATTGGACTCATCCCTAAGACATTGAGGTCCAGCAAATCAAAATAAGCGGCTATCTTTGATATGAGTGTCCAAATGGGCCAGTCAATGGGGCTCTGGGTTTTCATGCTGGAGGGACTCCAAACTCTTGCATATAGGACATCCCTCTGCTCTGTCCTTCAATTCATAAAGACCTCCAAGGGAACAAAAGCTCAGTTATGTCCCCCCCCCCCCAAAAAAAGCTTGTCATTTATCTTTAGCAAAATCAACAGGAACAATTAAGAGCTGTCTAATACAAAATTAGCTACTGCAACCACGATGACAGGGTCAGCAGATTTAATTGGGGTGTTCTGGGCATAATGGCCTGAATGGTCCAAACACATCTGTGCTATGTCCCTTAGCATGGGCATGCTGACTTGCTAAGGAACAATATGCCATTACTTCAGACATTCTACTGAATAGAAATTATAAGTCCTGTGGCCGAAAATAAGAGGGGAAACAGAGTACATAGGAGCCCCATGCTCACCTACATCTGTTGTCTTTTCCCTTTCAGAACCTGCTCACCTGCCTATCCCTGCAAAAACTGACTGTCTGATCTGGAACCCCTCCTGGAGGTCACAGGGTTTATAGTTCTTTTCTTAAAACCATCTGGCTCCCCAGACATGGTTAGCTTTGTACCAATGTGAACCAGAGCAAAGACTACACAGCAGAGACTGTTCCCTCTGAATCCCCTTCTCGGCTTTATTCCAGTCCTGGTCATGCCCCACGGGGCTGTATGAGGCTACTTGGGAAGACAAGTTTCCACCAGTGAATAAAAAGGGAAGGAACATGATGGAGAACAATGGCCCCAGAGGAGGAATTTCTGTTTGACATGAACAGATGTGCTACCCCAGGAACATCATGTCATTTCAAAAGAGCAAACACCTCAGTTGTTTGTTACACTGCCTATTTACACTCCATGCAGAGGAGACACACTTAAGAGGCTGGCTGTACCACACCTGAGCCAACCCCTACCAGGGAAATGAACTAGATATTCCAAATGTAACAGAATCTACCAGGAATTCACTTGTCATGGACCTTGAGATCACTTCTATTGTATTTTCCTGATCTGTGTGAAACAGAATGACAGACTTCCTCCAGGATCTGAACAATGTGATACCAATCGATACCCAGACCACCAGCAACTTCCTTAGATTGGATATTTGACCATTAGAGTAACTCAAGTATTTATCTAATTAGCAACTAGCTCCATGATGAAAAAAAAAGTTTAACTCTGGAAGAAACATTAGAAATAGTTGTAGAATAAAATCTATAGACTGGGGATGGCCAACATAGCAATCCATGCAATCAGGACACTTTGTCTTCTCCTCCACCACCTCTGCTGGCTATTTTTGGCATCTGGGGCTTTGTCACCAGATGCAGCTCGAATGACTTAATGCAACATATCAAGGAAAAACTTATAGTCCACAGACCTTCAAAGGAGGCTCGATGGCCCAGCAAAGCATGAAAGTGAGACCCGTGCTCCTGAAGCGGAACAGTCTGGATTCAGTGGATTTTGTGAAACAGCCCCACCACCGCAGAAGCAAATCCCAACAAGTCCGTTTCAAGGACGATGGAGCTTGTAAGAATCAAACTAGCCTGGCAGAGATGGATGTCCAAACAGACCAAGACTCCAGCCTGACGGGGAAGGTGCAGGCGTCTCGGCACCATCACCTGCCCAACTACTCCCTGTCCTTCCCCAGGTCCCAGAAGGGGGGGAGCATCCGGAACATTGCAATCCAAACTTCCCCCAGCCTTAGGAAGCACTTCCCTGTTTTTAAAAGGAAAAAGCTCACAGCCAGCAAGTCACTAGTGGAAATGCCCACAGGGTCTAAAAACTCCATCCAGGTCAATGGCAATCTCTCAGAGCAGGACATCATGTCTTCTGATCTTGCCTACTTACGGATCACTAGGCATTTAGATGACGTGCCTCACCGAGGTAAGAAAGCGCATCCATTTTTTCCCAGAGTGTCCAAGGCACAAAGCAACGGGCCTGTTAGCATCTGCTTTGAAGCAGATGCTCTGGGGCCCTCAGAAAAGGTGACGGCTTCTATACAAGTTCCTGATGATATATGTCATAGCCCTCCATGGGCTACCAAAGCCCCCACTTACAGCATGGACAGGCCTGGTGAATTAAGCAATGAAATACATCCTTGTGCTAATACATGCCCAGAGGATGTGAATGGCAGGCTGCCATCTAGTTCAGAAAGGCCCTCCTCCTGCTTGAGTACTGCCAGCGGTGCTCACTCCTTGCCTGGCAGAGATAAAATGGACCCTGAATTGCTTTTGCCCAAAGACACATCTGGCATGAAAGAGCCAGCTCCTTTATCACCTCCATCAAAGGGAACTTGCACTCCTTCACCTCCACAGACTCATAGCTCCTCGCCTTGTTTCCTCGGAGAGTACAGACAGGCAGCCCCTCCTGAAACTGCTTTTGACTGTGCTACACCGAGTCATGATCACAAGGACCTAATATCATTGACAACTAGCAACATGACAAAATCTGCTACTGAGTGTCGAGAGGAGACAGAGAAAAATTCCAGCCAGGCAGATCCTTTGGAGTTTAAAAATTGTTTAGGAAGCTTTCACCCCCAGTCTTCTCTCCCAAGGAGTGAAATCAAACCTCCAACCAACAAAGAGATTAAAGGAATTAATCAAATGCACCTGGCACACAGTGAACTGTATGACCTCCAAGGAAGACTGCAATCCGTGGAGGAATCTTTGCACTCAAACCAAGAGAAGATTAAAGTCCTTTTGAACGTAATTCAAGACTTGGAAAAAGCCAGAGCCCTCACTGAAGGGTAGGATGAGTTTTGATATTAAAATTTTGTTAAGTCATTTATCAAAAAAAAAAAACTTGCAGTAATGGGTTTCAGCTATTAAAAGATCTTAGTAATTCTCAAGGTGTTGTTTTCCCAAGTCATTGATCCTTGAAATTTTCAACCCCTGAATGAACTTGAGTGATTAAAAATAATAATAAAAAAAACCCAGATAGCATCTCTGTTACAATACTGGGATTTATTTAATATGGAAGCTTGGGGCAGGGGGTTGGGGACTCATATTGGTTCCCTTGATATTCTCCTCTCTTTAGCAATGAATTGGGAATGGGCAGGAGCAGGACTTGGGAGGGTCCAGATTTCACAGTCTTTATACAGGTACAATTATATTGTACAAGTTCAATCAGTGTGGCAATAGTGGAAAGAGAACAGGATTCTAAGTCTGAGGCTCTGTTTAGGCTAAAAAAACCAGCTCTCTTATTCACCATCTGTGTGACCTGGATATATCTCTTCTTAGGACTTCATTTTTTCATTTGTAAAATGAAGGGGATGAACTGAGATGGTTACTAATATCCCTTTCAGATTTTAATTTATGACTATCTATGGATGGTGGGTCTATAGATAAATCAAAGAGACAGGAAATGGGGAAGTAGAACGTCTTGCTCTCTCCTACCTCCAAATATTAGTTACGCAGCTTTAAACTGGTTTAAACTAGTATTGAACTAAAGTAAACCCCACTTCAGTCACCTACGTTCAGTCAATGGCCCAATGAAAACACAAGTGAAATGAACAGCCAACTGAAAGCAATAGAGGTGGAGTTAGAGGACAGGATGTATATGGGGAGGATTCCGTGGTGGAAAATTCAGTAAGAATATTAGATGGTACAAAAAAAAGAACACTGAATGGAGTTTGAGGACATAAAGGATTTACAAGAATAGTCTTTGAGGGAAAAGTCATCTATTTCCCTCTCTGCACTGTGGGCGCCCCCAAAGGTGCAGCTCTAGGCCAAATTAAGATAGAGCCAGTGGTAGTGAGCATTTGCTTCTTTAAGTCAGAATGAATGTTACCTTGGAATAGGAGGTGGGGGCGGAGAGACAGCAATGAGATACATTAGATTTAGAGTAGAGGCCTGAGATTAATCTCCATGATTCCACTACTTTTGATGTATGACTCTGAGCAAGACATAATCTCCCTCAGTTTTCTATCTAACAAGCGGGACTAAAAATACCTGTCTTACCTACCTCATAGGGCTGATGTGAGGATTAAAAGGAAAAAATACAGATATAAATACATTCTTTAAAAGTTAATAGTATAAAAACAAGATACTTTCAGTATATTTCATCTATTTATTTATTATTTATTTTTGGGTCTTGATCCACGCACTTTGGCTTCATTTCACCAGTTAATGCGGGTAGCGCACTGTGCTTTACAAATGGAGTGAGCTGGAAAAGCAAGTGTGGGCTCTGTCCATAAACTCACCCAGCAAAATGCTTTGTGTTGCAGACGTAACTTCTACCGAACTGGCCAGGACCTCAACAACTGCAGCACTTGTCAGAACACAGCATGCATCATATACAGGTACCTCGTTGCAACACAGGTTGGTGGTTGGCACCTAGAGAGCACAGAGGGCCAAGGAACCTTGACCTTCCAAATAAACTCTCTTCCCATATGCCCACAAGTCAGACTAGAGGAGAGTAGATTTTGAATGCGTGGGTTTTGAGAATTGGGGTGGTAAACTTCCAATGGCATAATCATATTTCATAGGCAGGTTAGAGCCTGCTGAGACCTTGTCATTCAAAATGCACACTGTCTGTATGAGTCTTCTTGATTATGCTGCATAATACCCTGACCGGGCACCAGTGGGTACGTACAGTATCTCCTTTGGGAACAAGTTGGTTGTCTCTAATGAAATGGATTTTACAAGAGACAAAAATCAATACTTCTCTAGCTGGGAGCTTACTTCGAGAGGTAACTGAAATTAAAAGTTACCAATGGATTCCCAGAAATGAATCTCTGGAATCTGGTTTTCCTTGAAAAGGCATAAACAAACTTCAACCTCCCATCTTTTTTTGAGCAGGCTGAACCCCATGTAGAGTGCTTTGCTCCATTAAATATCTCCACTTATGCAGCCATTTCATGAGGCATCTAACCAAAGGGTCATGTATCTTACAGTCAGTGCTGCCTTCCTGGGACACACACTAATCATGCAGGGTCTTCGAATGGAGAATTGGGGAAAGAAAAAATGACTTTTTCATTATCTCTCTAGAAGCTATCTATTTCAGACAACCAAGATCAACTCTGAATCAAGTTTTTATTGAGTGACATGGAATTCCA
Organism: Phascolarctos cinereus; assembly: GCF_003287225.1. Classification (NCBI taxonomy): domain Eukaryota; kingdom Metazoa; phylum Chordata; class Mammalia; order Diprotodontia; family Phascolarctidae; genus Phascolarctos; species Phascolarctos cinereus. Next base: position 404,824,950 of record NW_027555625.1, on the reverse strand, counting down.
TAGAGTGGGCAGAGAAAGAAACTGAGACCTAGAGAGGGGAAATGACTTGTCCAAGGCCAAGATAGTAGTAAACACCTAAGCCAGAATTTGAAGCCAGACCTTGACTCCAAATTTATTGCTCTTTCTACTTTATCAACCTCATTTCTCTTACTCTAGAGATAAACTTATAACCTGAACTAAGCTTTGCTCACCTTCACTGATGTTCTACTCGATGCTTCATCATAACCTAGAGATGATCCTGGATGCCCAAAGGCTATGTAAGCAGAGTACCAGCTCCCATGGGTCCTACCAAACTGGAAAGGCTTTGTATATGAGCCCAGAGGCAGACTATGTGTTTGACAGGGGATCATCACATTTAGATACTCAGTGTACTTTGGAGGTCATCTAGTCTAACCCTCTTATTTTACAAATGAGGAAAAAGAAAGAGAAAATGAATTACCTAAGGTCTCACAGGTAGTAGGTGGGAAAACAATGATTCAAAGTTAGGGTTTCTCATTCTAAATCCAGTACTATTTCCATACTATGTATCTGTATTTGTTTTATTCTTCATATCTGTCATTTCTTATGGCACAATAATATTCCATTACATTCATATGCTATACAATTCACTCAGTCATTCCCTAATTGTTGAACAGATGGGGTGTTTCCACTGTTTTGCTATTAAAAATAATGCTATTAATTTTAAACAGAGAATGGTTTTTTTTTCCTCTTCATTAAGATATTGAAGGAAAAAAAGAAAAAAAAAAGATACTGGGGGTATGTTCCTTCTGGTCAAATCCTAGGCCAAGTGGGTGAAAAGTGTTGCTGCTTTTCACCTATCCTTTATGTAGTAACATAAAGACAAGTTGCTTTCCAGAGCATTATATTGACAGGCATGGTGGAGCATGCTTATAATCCCAGATACCAAGAAGGATGAGGCTAGCAGATCTTTGAGCTGAGGAGCTGTAATCTGTAGTGGAATAAACCAATCAGTGTCTGCACTAAGTTCAATATTAATATAGTGAGCCCTGGGGAACAGGAAGGTACCAGGTTCCTTAAGGAAGGCTACACCAGCCCAGGCTGGAAACAGAGTAGATCACAGCTTCCAGTTGTTCAAGTGGGTTCAGACTCATGAGTAGCCCCTGACTTCTAGGCTGGCCAAGAAAGTCTTTAAATTTACCAAAAAAAAAAAAAAGCACTAATCCATAGTTCCACCAACAGTGTAACATCATATGGATTTCTTCACAGTTTCACCAACACCAAATTTACCATTTTAAGTCAACCCAGTCAATTTAATGGATTACAGTGGAATTTATGAGGTCTATTTTTGTTTTTATCTTTTTTATCTTATTTTGGAGAGCTAAACAGTTTTTCAGGTGGTTATTAATAATGTGTTTCTTCTCTCTATGACTACCTAGTTCTATCTCTTGACTACTTATCTTTATATTAGAAATTTTCATCTTTTTTTTATATTTTGCATGCTACAATTTTATCAGAACTAAAAAGAGGAAGAATTTATCCAATGATTTCTGAAACTCAGGTAGTGGTTGAGCTTTTCCAATTTTTTGACAGAGGCCGTGACTAGGGTTTTCCAAAAGCAGAGGGCTAACAGAAAGACCATCTTCTCTGGGTATTGAGAAATAGGAAGAGTGGCAGCTCAATGGGTCAGCCTGAATCACAAACTCTAAACATGGAACTGGTAAAAGAGGGTGAAAAAATAATGACCATTTTCATTCATTAACCAGGGTTAAAATTTTCCCTATAGGCAGTGGGAAGCTACAGAGTGTCCTTTTCTTTCCTTCTCCCTCCCTAAGGATAACAACCATAATTAGAGTGGGTTGAATGGTATGATTTAAGGTCCAGGAATCTAACAGGTAGTTGTTATCTCACATGGTGGGTGGGTGGACATCTAATATTTTAATAATAACATCAACAAAGTTTACTCTAATTATCCAACACATATGAACTAGTAGGACAATGAGGTCTAACCACATGATTGTCATTACCAGTAAATCAATAAATAACCATTTCTTAAATAATTACTATGTGACAGTCACTGTGCCTTATAAGACTAAGAATACAAAGAGAAAGCAAAAATAGTACTTGCCCTCAAGGAGTTTACATTCTAAGAGGGGAGACAATATGTACATAAATAGGTATATGCAATAAATATATATATACACAAAGAATATGGAAAATAAAAATCTCAGAGGGGAAGACATCAACATGGAAACAAATAGCTAGGACACAGGTGTCCTGCTTGTGTAGCATCATGTTATCACCTCTATTCACTTGACCTCTAAATCTACAGATGCAGCTTTAATATCTTCTCTACTCCAGCCTCACATCAATCAAAATCATTCCATTCAAAAATTTATTATATGTGGCACTATATACTTTCATTCATTTATTTTCAACATTCATTTTTAAAAAAAAAACTTTTGAGTTCTAAATTTTCTCCCTCCTGCCTATTCCCTTCCTTCTCATTGAGAAGACGGGCAATATGATATCAATTATATGTTCAAAGTCATGCAAAATATATTTCCATATTAGCACTAGGCATTGGAAATGCAAAGAAAGGCAAAAATCATCCTTCATGGAACTCACCTTCCAATGAGAGAGATATCATGTAAATAACAATGTCCACACAAAATATAAACAGAGCACCTGTCAGAAGGGAGGTAAGAGCAGCTGTAGGAATGAGGAAAGGCCTCATGCAGAAGCTGGATTTTGAGTTGAGGCTTAAAGGAAGCCAGAAAAACTAGGAGGTGGAGGAAAGAAGAGAAACATTTCAGGTATAGGAAGCCATCAGATCAAAGGGACAGAAGTGAAGGATGGAATATCGCATGCAAGGAATGATAAGGAAGCTGTGTAGCTAGATCCCATAGTGTGTGGAGGGGAATGAAGTACAGCAAGACTGGAAAGGCTGGAAAGAGGGAAGAGAGGATGAAGGCCTTAACTTCATAAGTTATGAAGAGCTTGACAAAAGCAAACTGAGTATTTTATACTTTGTGCTGGAAGTAATAGAGTAGTACTGGAGTTTATTGAGTAGGGAAGATGGGTGAAATGTTCAGACCTACATATTAGAAAAATCACTTCAGTATCTGAGTGCAGGATGGATTTAGAGAGGGGAGAGGTTTAAGGCATGAAGACCAATTAGAATGTTATAGAAATAGTCCAGGCAAGATATGATAAGGATCTGAACTAGGGTGGTGGTGGTGTGAGTGGTGAGAATATGTGAGGTGGATGAGAGTGAAGAGTCAAAGATCATGAACCTAATGACAGGGAGCATGGTAGTGCCTTCAACAGTAACAGGAAAGTTCAGAAGAAGGGAGAGTTTGGGGCAAAAGATCATGAGTTCTGTCCTGGACATCTTGAATTTGGACCAGATGTCCAAAAGGCAATTGGTGATGGTGCTCAGAAGAAAGATGAGGGCTGCATATGTAGACATGGAAATCATTTGCAGAGATGATGATTAAATACATGGGAGCTGAAGAAATCACCAACTGAGATAGTATAAAGGGAAAAATTAAGAAGGTCCAGGACTGAGCCTTAAGGGGCATGCAGTGGACATGCCATGGACCCATAAATGGGACTGAGAATGTATTGTCATACAGGTAGGAGGAGAACCAGCAGAGAGCAGTTATGAAAACCTAACTGCCTGGTGGATAATTCCACTTAACCATCTCAGAATCTCAAACTCAACCTGTCCAAAATAGAATTTATTATCTTCATTTTCAACCAGCCATATTTCAACAAAGGACATTACCATCTTTCCAAGTCACTCAGGTTCATAAACTATGAGTCCCATCTTTGGCTCTTCCTTCTCCTACAGACACTGTGGCCAATCAATTACCAAGTCTTATCTTTTCTATCTCCACATCTCTCTCATCTTCCCCTTGCTTCTACTCTCAGGGTTACCCTAGTAAAGTCAACTCATTAAGGCCCTTATCACCTCTTCCCTAAATTACTTTTGTTGTTGTGTTGGACTCTTTATGACCCTGTGGACCACTTCTATCCTCCACTACCTCTCAAAGTCTGTCCTAGTTCGTGTTCATTGTTTCCATGACACTATGTATCCATTTCATCCTCTGCCACCCCCTTTTCCTTTTGTCTTTAACCTTTCTCAACATAGCCTCCTAATTAGGCCCTTTGCTTCCAACCTCACCCATCTCCAAATCATCCTCCATTCGAAGGCCAAAAGAATGTTCCTAAGTCTCACCATGTCACATACCTGTTCAAAAGTCTTCTGTGTCTCCCTATTGCCCTTAGAATCTAAGTCCAACTTATCTTTACTTCCTTTTACCTGACCTATATTCTGGTGTAATAGGTCTAATAAAGATTCCTTGACTTCAACAGTCCATTACCTCTTCCCGTCTTTTTGCCTCTACACAGACCATCCCTTTTCTGTAATACAATTCAATTCAATTCGACAATATTTATTAAAGAGCTCATTACCGGAAGATTGGTTACCAGGTGATACTTTCTCAGGGGCTAAAACTCAAGAACCCTTCTGTTAAGGCATGAAAAGTTTACCACCTATGCATCAGTCGAGGAAATACCCAGATCAAATAAAATATTTTCCATCTTTCTCTTTTGTTTCTGGTTTTCTCTGTCTCTATCTCCTCTCCCCCATCCCCAATCTTTGACATGACTAACGTAGTCTATAAATCAAGGAATGGTCCCAGAACTGAAGCAAGCTTTCTTACAAATGCCCTTTTCTAATTTTGTGCAAGCGGCAGCATGCAATAAGAGGACAAAGCCTTTGGACTAGGAAGCAGAAGGTGCAAGTTAGCATATTCACTCTGTCATTAACTTGCAGTGTGCCCTTGGCCAGCTCCCTTCACTTCTCTAGGATCACTGTTTTGTTCATTTTACGCTGAGAGGAGTGGACTTGTATGACTCCTAAGCTTCCTTCCAGCTCTTTTATTCAGTGAGTGCAATGAGTCAGTAGCTTAATTCATGGATCTCCCTCATTACCATTCAGAACAACACTATTTTTAAAGTTCCCTCTGTCCCAGAATTTGAGCCATTGCAAAGAAGGGGCAATTAACTTGATGAAAGGAAAGAGATCAGAACAAAAGCCCATCACCTCAGCAGTGGGATGAGGAGAACTGTCATTTTTACATTTCAAATGACTTCAAACCTTGTGTCACATCCTGGAAAGTCATTTCTTACAAACTAATGAATAAGTGATAAGAAAATGCTTCCCTGGACCTCGTTAAGCAATGGTCTCTATAATGATGGATGAATGTGGTACACATTGCAAGACCCAAGGAACATAGAGACACGATGGATTTCTTTGGGGTCTGTTGCTGGTAAACTAACAATACAGGAAGCTTATCACTTACTTAATTCTCTGACCAGAACTCCAAAGGAAAATTCACTGGACTTTAGTTGCAAAATTGCAATATCTTTTAAATGGAGAGGAAAGAGGATTTCTCCTAAGTCTCCCATCTGTTTTTTTTTTTAATTTTCTGGTGTCTAATTTAATCTGCACCTAAATGAGAACCTTCTCTACAATAATCCCAAGTGGGTTTCTCAGCCTCTGCAAAGAATTCCAGTGATTGGTGGCACTCTCTAGAGGTAGTACATTCCATTTTTGGACAATCTCAGTTTCTAAGAAGTTATTTTTTCCCCTTATCTCAAGCTTATTCTCTCCTTCCTCATCTCCATTTCTCGGTTTCCTTGGCTTACTTAAAGTCCCAGCTTAATTCCCCACTTTCTGAAAGAAGCCTTTCCCAATCCCCCTTACTGCTTTTGCCTTCCCTCAGTGGATTATCTCCAATTCATCTTGTCCATATCCTGTTCATACATAGTTGTTTGCATGTTGTTTCCCTCATTAGATTGTGAGCTTCCTTGAGAGCAGAGGCAATTTTTGGCCTTTCTTTCTATCCTCAAGTGCTTAGCACAGTGCCTGGCACATAGCGAAGTCTTAATAAAACTTGTTGACTGATGGTAAATTTCACCCATTGCTATTTGTTCTGATCTCTGAGGCCAGGCATCAGAAGTCTAAGCTTTCTTCTACGTGGAAAAACCCTTTAAATATTTAGAGTACTTGAGGTTATCATTTATTGACCTTCCTTAAATGAGATAATATTTGCAATGGACTTAGCACATTGCCTAGAGTATAGTAGGCACTTAATAAATGCTTTTTCTCCTTCCTATAAATCTTCCCTTTTTCAAGATATTTTGCTCTGCAACTAACCCTTGTATCACATGGTTTTAGTACATTCACCATCCTGCTCACCCCGTTCTGGATGTGTCATTGACAATGTTTTAGACTGTCAATGACCCTGCTAAAATGTAGCATGAAGAACTAAGGATGAGATGCTAGATGGGGTCTACCCAATGACTTGGGGCAATCTCCAGGGATAGTAGTTCCACTTTTGGAATACATGTGCAACCATGGGTAAGTCACTCATGGTCTCCATGTTCCCGGGCAACTCTCCAAGAAGCTCCTGAGCTCCAGCTGATCCACATCATAGAGGGAGTTTCCTCACTGGGAGTTCTTACAGCAATGAAATTACAAGTCCAGTCCAGTTTATTATTTATTTTTTTATGGATTAGCTTTTGGGAACTGCTATATCTTGCCTAATTATACAGTTTTGTTCTGTTTTGTAACTATTTGTGCAAGTAATAGTCTTGCAGAGCTGCCTAAGGACACTGAGAGGCTGTAACTTGCCCAGGGTCTCACAGTCAGTATGTACCAGAGTTGAGAATGGAGCACTTCTAGACTTCAAGTCTGACTCTGGCATGGTGCTGATTCTCTTCAAACTTAATAAGGTATGAAAAAGAATGTGCACTACATTCCAAAGATTCACTTAGAAGAGGATAAGTCATTGTTTTTCTAAGTTTCTTGATGAAATGAAAATACCCATGGAAGGGTAATGGCTAACTACTAATAAAACTTCAAAGGAGACATTAACTTTTCCGGCTACTTTCCATGAAAGATGGCTCCCTGAGAGCTTCTGAGGGAATGTGACAAGGAGTGTATAATAAATTTTGATAAGCAGTGGAAGGGAAGGATAAGGTGGTAGGTCATTGCAGGTTGTATCAGCCCAGGAGTGGCATGACAGGTATTGGAGATGGGGACATTGAACAGAAAGGTGAATTTGCTGAAACCTTGCCAAGGATTCAGTGACCTCCTCCCTGGTCCTTATGCCTGCTATTAGCACTGGTTAATTTTAAAGTGCCTGACCTTTTCTACCTTTTACCACTAGCTTTTATCACTCTAAGGTCTGCAAAGTGAAGTATATACTATTACTATCCCCATTTTACAGAGGAGGAAACTGATGATTAAAGAGGTCAAGTAACTTGCCTAGGGTCACATATCTAAAAAGTGTCTGAGGCTGAATTCAAACTCAGGTTTTCCTGACTTCAGATCTAGCACTCTATTCACTCTATCACTTAGCTAATTGAAAAAGAAAGTTTTCTTTCTAAGAAACTACCAAGAACGTTATGTAACTCTGCGTGACTCTGGCTGTGTAGAGGTGTTCTAGAAGTCCTACCTTGATAGTGGAAGTAAGAGCAGGGACAGAGCGGATGGAAAGAAGAAAAACACAAAGGGGAACTGCCTCCTGAGCAGACTTGTGTCCTGGTGTTCCCTAAGCCCAAGCAAGAAGAGAGAATGAGGCTCCATAACTCCACACCAGGGGCCTCGGTTTGCATCATGCACGACTTCTGGGATTCATCTGTTGCCTCTCCTTTCTCCCCCACTTCCTGGCTCCTCCAGCATCATCTGAGCTCAAATACTGAAATGGAAATCCACCCTCACATTTCTCCTCCAATTAAAGTTGAAACCAATTAAATCCTAATTTTGCTCCCCAATCAAAAGTCTAAATGCTAAGAAAGGCCCATGGCAAATCCCTCAGGATCAATTAAAAGCACCTGAACAAAGGGATTGATGCAAAAAATTGCTGACCACCATCCCCCACCCACCCCCACCACAAAAAGAATGTTCATAAATGTGTCTGTGAACAAAGAAAATAGAGCAAAATGACTGCATCATTTCATAGAGCTCCTAAGACGGCAGGACTCTCTCATTTTCTCAGACTCTGGACCAAGAACTGCTTCTTCATCCTTATTAGTTCATACATTGATAAGCTGCAAAACTGTAGAATCACGGCATCTCAGAGCTTCAAGGGACCTCAGAGGCACTTCAAGACAAACACAGGGACCTATCCAGGAATTCTCCCTATAATGTGCTAGACAAATAGTCATCCAGTCTTCTCTTGACCTGCAGCAAAAAGAAAGCCCTAACTCCTCAAGACAACCTGTTCCTTTTTGTGCAGTTCTAATTTTTAAGGAAGGTTTTTTTTTAACCTTGTGCCTCAACTTACCTCCCTGTAATGTCTACCCTTTGCTCCTACTTCTGCCCTGTAGGACCAAGCAGAAGGAGTCTAAGCCTTCTCATAGGACTGATACTTTTAGGTCCACAGATCTTCTTTATTTGAGGCAAAAGATTTCCACTTGCTTTGGCCCGTCCTCAGGGCACGGTCCCCAATCCCTTCATTCTCTTGATTGCTTTCCTCCAGCTTGTCAATGTGCTTCCTAAAACATGACATGTTGAACATGATACTGACCAATGAATATTTTCATACATTGCAAACATTAAAGCGCTATATAAATTCTAGCTGTTATTTCTGTTATATCCTGTAAGTTCACCAATGAATGTATGAAAATATTCTTTATAGAATAACAACTACAATTTGTATGTCACTTTAATATTTGCAAAGTGCTTTATTTTTATGATCTCATTTGATCTTCACAACAATCCTGTGAAGTAGTTGTTATTATTAGCCCCATTTTATAGATGAGGAAATTGAGACACAGAGAGTATAAGACTTGTCTGGGGTAACGTAGCTAAAGTGTCTGAGGCATGATTTAAATTCAGGTCTTTGAGACTCTTAAATCCAGTGATCTATGCACAATCTTCTTACGTGTTCCACCATCCACTACTGTAACATCCTTTTTCACTCAAGGCAACGATGTGTTTTATCTGGGACCTCCTCGTATCGGCTCTTGGTGGTGAGGCTTTAAGAAGGAGATATGCCCCGGTCTTGGGGTCAAGGCATCGTTTCCAAGTATACAGAAAGGGAACGACATGTGGTTATGTTATAATTGAGGAAACTGAGGCCAGAGCAGGTTCAGGGACTTGAATAAAGTCTCCCCGTCAGATAGCACTCAGAGCCCTTGGGTTTCCTGTACATGGTGCAGCTGTCAAGCCCCTGGACCTCACACATTTCTGTCTACCACAAAGCTATTAGCCAAAAAGAAAGACCATTTTGCTAGAAATGCAATATCAACACGTAGTCCCATGAGTTTTGCTCCCAATGTTTAGCTTAAATTATTTAGTACTTTCCTTTTTGGTTTGCTCATGGCTCTCCCTCAGCATGGAGACAGACAGACCATGAGCCCCTCACCCCATGCTAATTACAATTTTCTCCCTGGGTAGCAATGAAATTCACAACAGAAACAAATTTCTTTCTAGTCATAGTTTTTTAATCTTGTTTTGAGCTATGAAGTAACCAATATTTTATGCCTAGTGTAAGGAGTAAAATAAATGACAGCAAAACCAAACCACATTCACATACAGACCAAATACAACAAACTCAAGTTACCTCCTGAGCCGTAGTACAAGGTCATAGTCATGGATAGAGGGTCAGCCTTTGAGTCAGGAAGGTTCTAATTCTGCCTCTGATTGATATTGTCTGGGTGACTGTAGGCAAGTCACCCAACGTCTCCAGGCCACAGGCAACTCTCTAAGACAATAAGCGATGGGTGAGTTGCCACGCTGCACCCATGAATGGAGATTCCATGCTGAGGGTTCCCCCAAACTGATGAAATTACAAGTTCATATTCACTCTAGCCCCCCAGTTCCCAAAAGTGATCTCCCAGGGAAGGAAGCTTAAGATTTGGAGCATCCCACAATGCACATCATCAGCCTTCTGTCTACTCACGTGGTTGTCATCACCCTAATTTAAGCCTTCATCTCTCTCACTTAGACTATTGCAAAGCTTCTTGCTTCGTCTGTCTCTACCTGCTTCTATCCCCTTTCTTCTCCAATTAATCACCCACAAGTTGTCAAATTGATGGTCCTCAACCATAAATTTAATTATGTCACTCCCTTGCTCCAGCAGTTCAGATGGCTCCCTCTTGCCTCCAAATGCAAATACAAACTCTACTTTTGCATGTAAGCACTTCATAAGCCGGAAGCAGACTACTTTTCTGGACGTATTGCACATTACTTTCTTTCACATATCATCCATTCCAGCCAACGTGTCCTCTTTGCGGTTCTACTAACAAAATATTTCATCTCTTACCTCCATGAATGTGAATCCCTCATGCCTGGAATGGACTTTCTTCTCATCTTTGCTTCAGATTCCCTGGCTTCCTTCCAGTTTTACCTCAAATGCTCCTTGCTACATAAGACATTCCTCAATCCTTTTAGCTGTTAGTGCCCTCCCCAACACCAGAAATGCATTTGTATTTATTCCAGACACTTCAAATTTGCTTACCTGTGTATAGGCTGTTTACCATCCCCATAGAATATAAACTCTTTGAAGGCAGGAACTATTTCATTTTTGTCTTTGCATCCCTAGCAGTGCCTGCAGCATAGTAGGTACCTAATAAACGCATAGCAAATTAAAGAATGGTGCTACCAAGGACCACTGCCTTTACTTTCTGCCTCTCACAATTTGCCTTCTGCCTTTTCTTCTCGCCTATGTTGTAAGCAAAAAGAAGTAGGATTTACAACTCTGGAAATGCATAGGTAATAAAATAGATGGAATTCATTTCAATGCATTAATAGCTAAAGGGTTTGAAACACAGCATAAATATTTAAGAAAGGGATTAACAGAACAATACAGGGATGGCTGTCAGCATAAATGCCATAGAGGACCACAAGAAGGCCCTCTTGTATATTCTCTTCCCTCAGTATCTAATGTACAAACCCCAAATCTTCCCCATCTTTCAATTCTTTCTTCTTCTTTTGCCTTCTGGCTTGCCTAATTTTTAAGTCAGTACACATGCCAAGTATTCACTGAGATGGGAGTACAAGGGTTAATGAAGAAAGCACTTACTATATGCCAAGCACTGTGCTAAGTGCTTTGCAAGTATTATCTCATTTGATCCTTACTCAAAGCAGCCCTGGGAGGTAGGTGCTGTCATAATTGAGGAAACTGAGGCAGATAGAAGTTAAGTGATTTGCCCAGAGTCACACAGACAGTACATGTCTGAGGCTAGATGTGAACTCAGGTCTTTCTGACTCTAGGTCCAGAACTCTCTCCACTGTTCCATCTAGCTGCCTCTGGGTAAAAAAAGTATTCCTTTCTGGGACAGCGAGGCTGGAGTTAACATGCCAACTTCTTAGCTTAGAGTTATAGTTCTCAAACTGAAATTTATTACAAAGGGTGACAGAGATTTCTGAAGCTCAGTCTCCTGCTTATTTATGGGCTGAATGAACCTGTGATTCTCAGAAGGCTCATCAGAATACAGATACCCTGGGAGGAAATGATGAACTTGCCAGCCCCAAATGGCTGGCAGTTGTGAAGCTGAAAATTGCACTCTATAAATAATCAGGAAACTGGTCATTAGGAGAAAGTTTTAGGAACATTCTCCCTCTGGGCTGAGAGATATGTGTTTGGAGGAGGGGGAATCTCCCACTTGCCCAAACTGTAATTATTCCCTAAAGGTTTGTGGTTTCAATAAAGTTTTGCTTTCCAAAGTGTTCGTGATCTATTGATATGGACAGAAACCAAACTACCCCCTTATATAGCCATTGATTCTTACAGCTAATTTAGAAGAAAGTTCCCAAACGTCAATAAATCTGAGAGCACCTGGGTACCATGGTGATAGGTGCTATGGAAATGCACTGGCCAACAGGCAAAATTAAAAAAAAAAAGACATGGGGAGAAATTTGGAAGATGTGCTTCCTGCAGGGTGAGAGAATATATCAGTCATTTCTCAGTCCACTCATGGGGACACTTCCCTCTACACAGTTTATTATTGTTACCTGGCTGCATTCCTTTTTTTAAGAAAAGGTGTGCCCACTTTCCTCTCGTATCTGCCCTTATCTCTGAGTGCACCCACAATTTGCCCTATCAGAGTATGGAGGAACTGAACTAGAACACCAAGAAAGGGCACATGCCTACAGGGACACAGAGTCCTAGTATGATCCTCATAAGAACAGGCCCTGGGTATAGAAGCTCCCCACTTCATCTGTGATGGTGAAGGGAAATACATAGTATTGGTCCTTTTCCAGGAACTCTGAATCTAAAAACCTGCTGTCCTATGCTTTGGAAAGACTCACAGGACAATTACACTGCAATAAAGTTGTCTCCATCAGCCCTCCATGCTTTAGTCCACAGTGGGATGGGGTGGGACCTTTCAGGAACTCTGATTTCCTTTTATCCCTGTGCTGGACCAGACACCCCAAGCTTAGTTTCTTCAATCAAAGCCCAGGGGGAAAAATCCTATTTCCAGTTGAAAATGATGCCCATTTTATCACCTTGCTTTCTCAGGACACTAATTGTCCTGGCCCAATTTGATCCAGCTTCCCTCCCGCTGCCTCTAAATCTGTTTAAAGTTAAGTGTGGGACAAATTACTTTCTTTCCCCACCCCCTCCCTTCTCCAGCTCAAATGCTAATACATTTGCTATTTGTTTAGCCTGCTGATGGTGTGAAGGGAATCTCAACTCGGCAGATCTCACAGAGTATTGAGATCATAGTGGAGAGAGTCCGAGGACACTTGAAGCTGTAACACCAGGCATATGGATAGTGGTATTGTTTTGGCAAACCACTCATTACAGCTTACTCCGTCATCTGTTTTTTTCAGAGTATGTTCACTGTCTGGAGCGCAAGTCTTTTTTTATGCTTTTGTCTTTTATATTTCCAAGCCCCCTTTGCAGTTTGCTTTCCTACACTCTTCTTCTTGGCTGTGTAACACCTGGGATTGTGGCCCATCCCTCTATGGTGAAATCTACCCTTGCTTTCTAAAGCAGTGACTTAGCAGTTGCATTACTGAAGCTGTCTCAGGAGGTAATAGAAAGGATTAGTAAGGATTTCATTCCTCCTCACTTTGCTTTCCAACAAGTCTAAATATCTCCCACCTCCTTCATCCCTTGCACTAACCCAGACATTCTCAAATGGCCTTTGCAGCTTAGAATATTAGAGTTGGAAGGAACCTCATAGGTCAATCTAGTTCCACTCAATGATCAGCACATAGATAATATTCAGTAACAATTATGATGACCTTGGGATTCAAAGCCCTTTAACAGCAGGTAGTCACAGAGAGCTACAGCTAGGTGGTGCAGTAAATAGAGAGTCAGGCCTGGAATCAGAAAGACCTGAGTTCAAATCTGTCCTCAGATACTTATTAGCTGTGTGATCATGGGCAAGTTGCTTAAACCTATTTGCTTCAGTTTTCTCATCTGTAAAATGAGCTGGAGAAGGAGATGGCAAACCACTTCAGTATCTCTGCCAAGAAAACTCCAATGGGGTCATGAAGAGTTGGACATAACATCACACAGAGCCAGGCTTAGGCATTCTTAGGAAGAAGATGGCATGCACAATACACGTAATCTGTCCTTAGGATTTCTTAGAAATTTGGTGACTCTTTTAATATCACTTCCATTCTATTTCTCTTACCCAAGAACTCTCCACATTCTAAAGTAAGCTGGTGAGACAGTGCAGTTTTGTGAATAGGGCACTAGATATGGAGTCAGGAGGACTTGGTTTCAATCCTATCTCATACACTTACTAGCTGTGTTACTCTGGGGAAATTACTTGACCTCTTCTGGGAAAGTCGCTTCCCCTCCTTAGTTTTTGTCTGTGAGATGAAGGAGCTGGGTTTGATGGCTTCTAAGAACCCTTCCATCTCAAAATCTATGATCCTTTGATCCTGTGTTTTCAAGGATGCTGCTTAGGAGAAATCCCAAACAACTACGTCAAAGAAGAGCAGTGGAGGGTGGCAGCAAGAGCACTAGATTCAGAGCAAAAAGACCAGGTTTCAAATACCTCCCGACATTTAACCAGCTGTGACCCTGGCAAGGTCACTAAACCTCTCTGACTCAGTCTCCTCATCTGCAAAATGTGGATAATTATTTGTTGTTGTGATTTAAGTAAGGTAAGGCATGTAAAATCACTCCTCACATATTAAAGGGCCCCATAAATATCAACAGATGCATGTAAAGGCTGCGTAAACACTACACGCAAGTCACCAAGTTCCCTTCATATTGTATCTTTAAGACAGATTTAAGACAAAAGATTCAGGTTTTCCTAAGTATTCTAAATAATGTTTGCCTATTCATCTTTCCAAACATAAGTCCTCAATTTATAAACCGGCTATTTTTTTCAGAAGTTCACAGAATCATATATTTACCATTAAAGAGAACTTACGGATCATCTAGTCTGACTCCCATTTTTTAGATGAGGAAAGTGAGACCCAGAGAAGTCAAATGATTTGATAAAAGTCAGTAAGTGGAAAAGATAGGATTTGAGCTCAAGCTCTTTGACTCCAAATGCAGTGTTCTTTCAACTACAGCTTTCTTCTACATAGTTCATAGATGATGTTTTCCCAGTTCAGACAATACTTTCCCACAGAAACAATAGATGTTGGGTCCTATAATCAGTGCATATATGCATAGGTATACACACATTCGCACAAATGCTCATTAGTACCATGAAACACATCATGTGAAATGCTGCATTTCAGTTGCATTAAACAAATACATAATAAGGTAAAGAGGCAGTATAACATAGGGCTGGTTTTAGTGTCAGGAAGACCTGGATTCTACTGCTCAAAGTCAATCAACAAGCATTTACTGGAGATGTATAGCATGATGGGTAGAGAGCTGGTCTTGGAAGTGAGGAAGCCCTGTGTTCACGTCTCACCTTTGACATAAACTGACTATGTGATTCTGAGCAACTCATTTAACTTCTCAGGTCCTAGCGTAAATTTCTAAGGCTCTGAATTGCAGTGGCAGCACCTACCTAGAGGAAATTTCACCAAATGGGAACCTTCTTTATCAATGAAATCACAGGTCCAGTTCCTATCCCTACAATAAAGTAAGTCTGAGAGTGATTTCACTAAATCATACCATGAAAATTGGTCATTACCCCATATAGGCAAATCTGCAATTTAAAAAAAAGGTATAACATAATACTGTTAGACTGCTAACAGACAAACAAAATAAAACTCTGTTGTCTACCCACACCTGCTTGAGAATACCCCCTATCACATCTCCATCATGTGGTAATTCACTCTTCACTTGAATGACTCCAGTGAGGAGGAACCCAGCAACTTTCGTGGCATTACATTTGTGTGTGTGTGTGTATACCCTATAACAAATATTCCCTGAATTTTCAAAAAATTACCATTCTTTTCATTATCCAGGTTCATGACCATGGAGTCATTCTTGAGTCTTCCCTCTCCATCCTTCATATCTTATCAGTTACCAAGGCTTTTATGTGAACTCTGCCTCCACAATACATCCCTAATCCTTTCCTTATTTCTATCTACACAATCTACCCTCACTAACACAGGTCTTCATCACTCTTCACCTAGATTATTTCAATAATTTCCTAATTCATCTCTCTGCCTCTACTTTCACCCATCCCTGAACCATTCTCCACAAAGCAGCCAAAGTGATTTTCCAAGAGCACAGAATCTCCAGTGCTTCAAAAAAAACCCAAACCTTCTTCATTTGACTTTTAAAACCCTTCAAAACCTGGCTCCGACCTACCTTTCCATGTTTATTATACATTACTTTCCTTCCTACACTCTATTGCAGCCAAACAGTCCTACATGCTATGTGTTCAATCTTATTGTGACATTCCATCTCCCACACTTTATACAGGCTGACTCTCATATTGGAACTTTTTCTCCATCAATCCCTCCTACTCCCCACCCAGTTTCCTTCAAAGCTTAGCTCAAGTGCCAGGAAGCCCATATGGATCAGGAACACACCCCCTTTCCCCAGTGCCAGGGGTCTTCCCTTCCCCAAAAAAATTTATTTGTAAATATTCTGTATGTAATTTTTTAGGTCTTCTTTATTTTTATTTTCCTTAGTTCATGGACTTGCCTACAGGAGGTTTCACCAGATGTCTTATTTTTTAATTTTTCTTTCTGGTCCAATCTTAACTTTAATCTTTTTAATTTTATTTTTAGTGTATAGAACAAAACAAGTATTTCCATAACATAGTATAATAAAAAAGCTGATTACACATGAAACTGCAAATGTATTGTATACAGCTTGCTAGTCCTTTTAAATATATAATAAAGTTACCATGTAAATTTCTTTTTCTTCTTTTTTTACTCCCTCCCCCACCCTAGAGAATATATTAAACACAAATAGGGGTGTGTGTGTGTGTGTGTGTGTGTGTATACACACACACACACACACACACATACACAGATATGTAAAATTATTCTATACATACTTCTATTTATCAGGTCTTTCTCGGGATGCAGACAGTGACTTTCTTCATATGTACTTTATAGTTAATTTGGTACACATGTAATTTTTACCTATTAGAATGCAAACTTCTTGAGGTCAGGGAAGGTTATGTTTTGTTTTTGTATTCCCAGCACCTCATACATGATTAACAAGATGAAGCACTTAATAAACGTGTGTCCAATTGAACTGACTTGAATTAAACTCGTGAACCCTTTCAAAGTTCCAGTGTATGTAGAAGGATGGTTGAGATTCCAAACTCTCCACTGTACCATGCCTGGATCTATTTTGCAACTACCATCAAAGGTACATTTTAATTCACTGAGCTTTTCAAAGAAGCACAAAATCTGAGACGGAATCATCTAGTCCAGGGGTTCATAACTAGGTAGATTGTAGAATTTATGAATTTTTTTAAGGCAATTGGGGTTAAGTGACTTGCCCAGGGTCACACCGCTAGTAAGTGTCAAGTGTTTGGTCTGAGGCTGGATTTGAACTCAGTTCCTCCTGACTTCAGGGCCGATGCTCTATCCACTGCACCACCTAGCTGCTCCTGTGAATTTGTTTCTTAAAAAATATTTTGATAACCACGTTTTAGGATAATTGGTTTCCTCTATAATTCCACATATTTTATTTTATGCATTTAAAAGATCATGAGGAGTCCGTAGGCTTCACCACATTGCCAAAAAAGTCCACGATACAAAAAAGGTTAATTAAGAATCTCTGTTCTAGTCCAATACCCTAATTCCTTGGATTTTCTGCCGGATTCCCCCAGGTGGCACAGGGGATAGAGTACCAAACCTGGAATTAGGAAGGTCTAAGTTCAAATCTAGCCTCAGATACTCACTAGCTGTATAACTCTGGGCAAGTCATTTAACCTCTGTCTGCCTCAGTTTCCTGATTGGTGACATGGAGATAATAATAGCACCTTTCAGGGTTGTGAGAATCAAATGAGATAATATTGGTAAAGTACTTTACAAACCTTAAATGCTAGCTATTATTTTTGTTATTGTTACCACTCCACTCATTATCTTTCAGTTTGCCACAAGATCTAGACAAAACTCAACCACTTACTTTAGCAGAGACACCAAAGTCATGCCTTAATCTTGGAGAATAGAGTTTATACATAAAGATTGATAGGAATTTCAAGACACTCTCAAAAGAGTGATTGGGACGCTCAGAGCAGAAATACAAGCTTGCTGCTAGGTTTCTGTATGTATATTCTCTGTCTCCCTGAAGGATGTCATATGCAGTGATGGGAGAGTGTGACACAGATTTTTGTGTAGATTGTGATATATTGATTATTCCAGGATTTGCCTTTTATTGAATAACTATGATATAATGATTATCCTTGCTTTTATCTTATTATTAAGTAAATATTTTAGCTTTAAAAGCTAAAAAAAAGGAAGAAGAATCAGAAGTACAATCAAAGAGCCTGCACATGTCCTTCTGCAAAGATTTCAACTGCCAAGCCTTTCTGGCTTTATAATTTAGAGGTTTTTTGCCAGGACTTGCCTCAGCCTAGCAGAGTTTGGTTAAGTAGAGAGAGACCTGAGTATAGCCTCCCCACACAAAACTTCAGTGTGAAAAACAAATGAAAATGAACCCTTCTTTTTGTAAAAAACAATATGTGTTTCCCTTCAGTACTGCCAAGCAAATAGTGATTTTTCAACTGTACTAATGCATGGGGGGAAAAAGTCATGACAATTTCCCTTTATGTTCATAAAATTGCCTTGGCCTAAAAAAAGTAATGAATTTCCCAGAGCCACATATGTTTCTCCCTACCCTGTTATTTACCTGGCTTTGAAAAGGAAATTCATTTTCATGCCTATTAAATTATCAAACTAATAAAGGGGAGGGGGTGCAATGGGGGTTAATTCTCAAAATTATTATTTTATGTTATTTTATAGTTATTATTTTATTATAAGTTATTGGTATTCTATATTATAAAGTGATTGCAATTGGATCCTGCTGTGAAATCTCTTTACATTACTTAAGGGTCAGTGTTTCCATAGAAACAACGATTCTTCCCTAAACCTGCACTGAGGGGATGGGGAGAAGAACATCAATGACTTTCATGGCAGAACCGAGGGGACAAAATGATAAGGTGATGTTTAAGCCTGGTGCAGCGAGCGAAGTCACAAATGAGAAGACAGAGGGTGTTAGTGGAGGAAGGAAATGCAAAAATGTTGTCTTCTTCTAATAAAGAATGGGGTTGGCCTCACTCTACCATTTCACTTATGCCATGGAGTCTAAAAATCAGTTTCTTGTGAGTCCAGGAGGGTTAGATGGATAAGAAAAAGTTCAAGATGGCCCCTGGCCCTACTGAGATTCCTAGGACCTGGGAATAATAATAACACCTACTTCAAAAGGTTGGTAGGAGAATCAAATAAGATAATATATGCAAAGCACTTTAGAAACTTTAAGATACTAAAAAGGTTAGCTATTATTATTATTATTATTATTATCATAGCCTTTCAGAATTCATGACCTTGAATATAACCTAATTAAGTAGAGCATTTAGTACAGGCTGTTCCCAAGGAGAGGCAATAAGATAGGCTCACATGAAGCAGACCCTCCAGATGCTACCCCATAAAGGAGCCACCTCAATATCCTACAGATGAATGAATAGTGTCCCTTTGGTGAACCATGGCGTTCTAGGATTGGTATCAATGCCAATTATTGATCAGGGAGGTTTAAACATGGAACAAAGAAGGAATATGGTGTGTATGTGTGTATAAAATAATATACTGTGGGATGTAGTTGATAAAGAACCAGCTTTGAAGACAGGAAGGCATGTCGCTGATGTGTCCTAGGTTGTGTGGCTCTAGACAAGTCAATTAATCTGTCAGGGCTACAGGAAAATCTGTAAGATTATAAGTGAAAGGACAGTTCCCTGATCTACACTAGTAAATAAGAGTCCACCAAAGTTTCCTATACTAGATGATAGATAGATGGATATATAGATAGATGAACAGACAGACATGGACGGACAGATGAATGGGTAGATAGATAGAGAGATGGTCAGACATATAAGTAGATAGATAGATGGACAGATGGATAGATAGATAGATAGATAGATAGATAGATAGATAGATAGATAGATAGATAGATAGATAGACAGATAGACAGATAGACAGATAGACAGACAGACAGACAGACAGACAGACAGACAGACAGACAGACAGACAGATAGATAGATAGATAGATAGATAGATAGATAGATAGTAGATAGATAGATAGATAGTTCTGGGAGGAAGTTCTGGCATCAAAACACCTTCCCAGACATAAATACATGCATATATTGCATTGACACATGTGTATAAATACATGTATACATATATATATATATATATATATATATACACACACACACACACACACACACATATTTAAAACTAAATATCTACTAAAACAATAACATATACAGTAAAGGAAATTCTTGTAAGGAAACTCTCTTTCTCTCTACCTATGCATAGGCAGGTATTCCATGACTTACAGTCCTAAAAATTTTCCTATGGCATTAAGAGGTTAAAAGACTTGTCAGAGGTAGGATTTGAACCCAACTTTCTCTATATCTATACATTATACCATGTTGCACAGAATACATACATACATATACATATATATATGTGTATATATATGTGTGTATATATATATATACACACACAGATGTGTATATATGTGTGGATATGCATATCTGCAAATATATGTATACACATTTACATGTATATGTATATATTTGTGTGTGTCTAATGATACACACACACACACACATACACACACAATATACATACATCTGGATAGATGAGAATTGAAAATAGGACCACTCTATCTTACTCTTAATGTTAAGTAATGACAGAGGAGGAGGACAAGGTGTCAATCCCTACCCCTGATGTATACTATTAAATATGTATATATGTGTATATATACATACATATACATGTATATATGTGTGAATTACATGTATATGTGTGTAAATATATTTATATAATGACATGTTTCTATGATTCTGAACAAGTCTCTTAACCCCTCAGTGCTCCAGGCTAATATTTAAGACCACAGGTTACAGAGTTCTTTACCTCTTCAGCTCTTTACCAGGAGCTCACTAATACCAATAAAATTAGAAGTCCATTAAACACACACACACATATTCTCTTAGTACATCTACCTATAAATACATACATATTTATATATAAGTATATATTGTTGTGAGGGGATAGATACATAGCTATACAAGTAGAACTTAGATAAATGTGGAAGAGATAGTTCTGTATGTTTCTAGGAGTGTCCCAAACTGAGAAATGCTAGTCCTAAACACTAGCCTAAATACAGACAATCTGGCTTTACCTGGTACTCTTGATGTCTAATTTTCTCTCTCACCTTACCAGGAAAAATAGACAACAGCTCTGGAGAGCAGTACTATTTAAAGAGCTAGGGTATCTGTGAATGTGAAAGTACTCTTTTTGTGACCCATGAGTGTTCACACCATTAGAGGGGTGTGAACTAGACAGATCAACACTTCCCTGATGTGATTTCTTTTCCTCAGTTCAGAAAGTTAACAAACACAAAGAACTTTTCTCTACCCTCTAAATACCTAAAGTAGGATGAATGCCTACTTGAGGCAGGTTGGGATTGGAGGGGAGAACAGGACAGAACCCAAGGTCACCAGAGGACAGGGGGAGTATGTGCTGAGAGTTCAGTGATGGGTAAGGTATCCTCCACTATTTGTATTTGCCCACTAGGGGAGGCAACAGCAGCATCCTCAGCTCCTAAAAACTTTTTCCGTTGGCCTGCCCTGGATTCTTTCATCCTGGCTCAGACTCAAAAGCATTTGAGATTTGACTGGCCAGATTAAGTGACCATAGTCAGGTCACTTTCCTTACGGAGCTCTGTAAAACTCATCTTCATTTCCATCTCACACTGTCTAGAGTTAAAGTAGAGACCAGCCAAATGCTCCCAGAGGTGAGCATGATACAAGAGGGAGAACTGGAACTGTAGTCAGAGGAAGCACTTAGTACTTATGTGATCATGGGCAAGTCACTTAACACCTCCGGACCTTATCTAAAATATGTAAAATATGAAAGTTGGACTGCATGATCTCTGAAGTCCATTCTAGCTCTTAAACTCCATGATAGTCCAGAGATAGTGTATCAAAATGTGTAGACCGCACTAAATATGCTTTAGGAGAATATAGAAGTTTAGAGAAAGAAATGAAGTAACATTAGTGTAGCCCTTAAAAAATACTGTTGTGTTTTTTTTAATCAACCACAGTTCCCAAAAGGGATCATTCCTGAGTCCCTCAAGCGTGGGTCCATTCCCAGTCTCTTCACACCCAAACTCATCCCACATGCCTTTAACGTGGAAAAGCCAAGGAGAGGCAGAAAAGGAGAAAGAAGAAAGCCAGAGGCAGCATAATTTGGGTTTTAAAACTAGCTGTTTAGAAGTATGGAAAGAAGAAATGCCCATGGGCTGAAGTGACATTAGTCCAGCCACCAAAAATACTTGTCCTTTTGATCTCCTTAGAGGAGGAAGTTCTCCCATTTCAGAATGCTAAGTGGCAGACTGCTTTGATGACACTTTATTACTCATGCATGACTAGTATTGAGGCTTTTTTTTTTTTTTGCCTTTTCAGCAGCCAGTCCTTGAGTGCTAACTCTGACTCTGAAGACTCATTCTGGAGAGGGGAAATGTGAGGCTGCAGATCAGGGTAAACCATGATGACAGCCTCTTTTTAAGTCCTTGGCCATGAGTGAAAATCCTGTCCGATCAATGATGGAGGCAGGAGTATCTGAAAGCATGCCATATTGCAGAGTAACAAGGGAACCCTTTCATCTCTTGACATTTATTTTCCTACTCATTAGCAGAGATTAGCAGAGAAAATATGACATCTCCTCAACACATACCTCACCAATCTATTAGATAGCCCAGAGAGAACTGAACACCTTCACTGACACCCTATATCCAAGACCCTCTAAGACCCACAGGCCTAGGACAAGGAACAACTCTAGTTATAAGCTTGGGTTCTCCAGGCATGTTTCTTCATTTTTTTAAAAAGATTTGGAGTTAATCAGGGTTAAGTAAACTGCCCAGGGTCATACTGCTAGTAAATCTCTCAGGCCAGATGTGAACTCGGGTCCCCCTGACTCTAGGGTCAGTGCCCTATCCATGAGCAATCTAGCTGCCCCTGTTTCCTCTTTTTTTTTTTTAGGCAATTGGGGTTAAGTGACTTGCCCAGGGTCACACAGCTAGTAAGTGTCAAGTGTTTGGTCTGAGGCTGGATTTGAACTCAGGTCCTCCTGACTTCAGGGCTGGTGCTCTATCCACTGTGCCACCTGGCTGCCCCTGTTTCCTCATTTTTAAAGAAAGGGCTTAGACTAGCTGATCTCTGAGGTTCCTTCCAGCTGTAGCTCTAAGATCTAATGACCCACCAATCTTTTTTTCCACTGTTCCCCTACACTCATTATCTTCCATAGTCGGGTCACTTTCCTTACTGACCTCTGTAAAACTCATCTTCATTTCCATTTTTGCTTTTTCTTATGCTGTTCTTCCTGCCTTGATGGTCATCCTACATCCTCTCTATTCATTTTCTCATCCTTCAAGGTACAATTCAATTGGCCACCTCCTCCAAGAAGTCTTCCTTGACTCTTCCTTCATGCACTGATCTTTCCTTTCCTTGACCTTTTCTATTCTTCCATCAGAGGCCATTTAGTCCAATCCTTTCATTTTACAAATGAGGACACTAAGATTACAAATAAGGACAAATGAAGTTAAGTAAGGTTAATTTATTGCCCCAACGCCATAGACAGTGTACTCCAGAGGTGAGATTTGAACCTAGATTCTCAGATTCCACAGCCAGCAATCTTCCTATTGTAGTCTCTATGACTCATTTTGACACGCCATCAAATATTGTCCTATATGACTAGAAATTATTTCACGAATATATATTCTGACTCTCCAGCCAAAAGATCAGCCTTTCAAGTATAGAAATGATATCTTAGAATCATTTTGACTTTCTATACCACCCATCAGAGTGCCGAAAGGTAAGCTGAGCCCTGAGCACATAGCAGAAGCTATTTAATACTCCCTGGGTCAAATTTATTATTATTTTTTCTACTTTTGTTTTGTTTTGTTTTCAGTGTAGAATACGATTTCCGACAGCAAGAAGGGAGGTTTCATCAAGTCCTAAGTAGTCTGGACCAAGTAGAACCACCACCAGAGACAGCCCTACCACCAAAGCCGCCAGCAGAGCCTCCTGCTCCTGAAAAACAGGACTTGCGGAGGAAAACCAAAAAGGTGAAGAAGAAATGTTTCTGGTGGATTTGAGCTTATTAGAGCACTGCAATCCTCAAACTCCTTCCCAAAGCGGGGAAGTCAAGTGCCATGTCCTCTCCTGCCTGGGAGCCAAACTGCTCAACAGACCACCAAGGTCATCCCAGGAGGTGTGCAAAATACCGACCTGATCAGAGGTGGGGCAGGTAGGCCTCAGCAGGGTTGGGACCAGTCATGCAATGGGACAGAAGAGGCAGGTCCCACTTGCTAAAGGCTTTGTAGATACTCTAATGCCAACTTGCAGAGCTCCCTTTCAAACTTATTTGGTTTTATAGGGCAAGAAGGTTGCCAGCAGCCACTCACGTGCTCTTTCATTACCCCAGCATCCTGCAATGACCCACCCACCAACACCATGAATACAAACACTCTCTGACCTAGGCTTACAGACAGGGAAAGGGAGTTGGTACAGAGAAATGAGGGTACCCGAGGACTACTCCTCAAGTGTCCTAGGAAAACAAACAGGCCCAGTCCACAGTTTTCTGAGACATCAGCAATACTTAAGCACAAAATGAGGTCCAACTGCATGGTAGCCCTAATTTGTTGGTACTTTTTCATTCCTTAATTAGAAATTTAAACCCAAATTAATTATTTAATTATTTCATGACACCGAAAAGCTACTAGGACTTGCAAAGAGGTCCTAATTCTACACACACACACACACACACACACACACACACACACACACACACACACACTCCATTAGCCTGGTCAGGATTATAACTGGTTGCCCATTTTGAAATATAGTGAATTTTCAGCAAATGAGAATGGTATAGGAAGAATAAGAAGAATTTCTGTCATGACACTCACATTCACATGCTATCTAGTCACAGATCCTCAGAGTTCCCCTTCACAAGGTGAGGCCAGGAGAATCTGGGCCTGAGGTGATCAGGCTATTTACAACATTCCCACCCCCTTTCAGCCTCCCTTGTAACAACCACAACAAAATCAATTAAGTAAAAGCAACCAACATGGTAGCTAAATCTAACCTTTCCTGCCAGTAGAATGTAAGCTCCTTGAGGGCAGAGACTGTTTTGTTTTGGTTTTGTATCCCCAGCACCTAGCATAGTGCTTGCACATAGTAGGTGTTTAATAAATGGCTATTAAATTGAATTGGCTAACTGAGGCCTCAATTAAATCCCCATGAGATTTAAAAAAATAATAATATTTAGTGCCACAAGATTAAGGTGCCCCTACCTATTATTTTCTATTTTTTTGGTATTCTCAGTTTCGTAATAACTACATCATATGTTCAGCTATTCCGATAGCCTTATGGATCATTTCAAATCAGCTTCAGGTTCCTGCAGTTTATTAATCTGAGGCATACATCTTCACAATGAGCTAGAAATGAGGGCCTGATGGGAAGAAGTTGCAGAATTTGTGATGGCAATAAATTTCCTATTTCTCCTAAGCTCTGATTTCTGGTGAGTACCCATGGCTAATTTTCCCCTAGGCTCTCAACCTAAGAGAACAGTCTAATTTAAATGGTGGACAACACCTCAAAAAGAACATAATTAGATTTCTGCTGCACATGCATGGGGAGTGAGAGCAAGGGTCAGAAAGCCTCCTGACTAAATTAAACCCAACAGCAGCTTGCTGAGGCAGTCATGCTTCAATCCCAGGGAAAAGGGAAGAGGCAGACTCAAAGCATATATAGGCTGTAGAGAGAGACTATTCAATGGTCTGGTGCATCAGTCAACGTGGGGCTCCCAAAACACCAGTTGCAGAGTCACCTGGTAGAGCTTCTGGGAGGAGCCATCTACTCACAGTTGTACAGGAAGCACTGGCCCCATCCCAAATCAAGGCCTCTTGAGCAAACCTCACCACCAGAGTCACCTTCCCACATCACAGCAGTGCAGTCTACAGAGCTATTTCAGAGGGAGGAGGAAATTTTCAGGAAAGTTGCCAAGAAATTGCATCAGAATTGCTGAAACTGCTTCTGTCTTGTTTCCAGAGTAGTGTCTAAACTCACACAAAGAGACCCTAATAAGGCCCAGAATACACAAATAAAACCAATGAACCTTATAAGAAATATGCTTATCACATAATCTCTTCCTGAAGCCACACTTAATTACAGCAATAGCTAAATGCCACAGATACTTAAGTCTGCATCTCTGTACATACAGTCAATTCTCAAATGGTCCCATCTATGAAAAAGATCAATAATATGGATAATCTAAAACAATATTAATCAAAAATTTAATTATACTTGGTTTTGACATATGAGATTTTTTGCAATGCATTTGCCATCTTAATTATTCTTTGTTTAAATTAATTTTTAAACGTGTCTATTTTAGCTGAATAAACTGTATTTCAGGAAGGTGGTCCAGGACTAAGCCGAATAATGTAGGGAAGCCAGCCTGGGAGCAGCCTTTCTGTGTGGATAACACATACTTGTAGAAAAGACAGCTTATGGTATAACGATGCCCATTATCCATCCACAACTACACGAGCCCACGTAGGCCCATGTATGTGCCCTATTACAGGAGCTCCCGCAGCCTCACCAGAGCATAAGGGGACGAGCGCTAGATTCTGAAAACAAGGAAACACAAATTGAACCGGAAGACAAGCAATGGTTCTGTACTGGAGCACAGTCCAGGTGCTCCTAGGATCTGGTTCTGGAACAAGAGAAGGGAATTCCTCAGTACCAAGCCTGTCCAAATCATTAAAGTGAGATGAGCCTTGTCACAACTTCCCCTTCCAACCAGTAAAATATTCTCTGAATTATTCAAAACTCTCACTAAAACAGTAAAAACAAAAACAATAACAACAACACACAGAAGCCAAAAAACCCTACTTATCTCCTTGTAGGAAGACAGACCTTCTCCATTGTAAAATAATGTATAGCATCTGCCATCATGATTTTACTGAAATACTACACTTGTTTTATGGAGAAAGATCCTTCCAGCAAAAAATTCTTTTGTATAACAGAGAGGAAACATGGATCGACACCAACACATTCTACATGACAGGAGTTTCCATAGCTACTTTCTCCGTAGTGAAATAAAAAAGATGACTCACTAAACTTGGTACTTAAAGCTAGCTGCTCTATAGAGCATCTTCTTTAAAATGATGTACTAATGTAATGTTTTGTAAATTTCTAAATGGTTTTAAATGGGATATTATCTTTTTCAATAAACTTACATATTTTTCTTAGGTTTTAAGACTCTTTTACTAGCTCTGAACAGCCTGACCCAGTCTACAAAATGTATACCTGGGGAAGAGAAAAAAGTATTAGCTTCCAGTACTGGCATTCAAGTCCCTCCACAGATCTGGCTCTACCCTTCCTTCCCAACCATCATGTAGTCTATGTTTCTGTTGAACTGGATTGGTCTGTCCCTTGTCCTGCCTTCTCCCATCTCCATACCTTGGCTCATGCCATCTACCATTCCAGAAATGGAATCAGCTACAATTTTATCTGCTGAAATCCCTCCCTTCTTTTAAGACCCAACTCAGGAGCTAACTTGTTCATAAAACCTTTCCTGACTCACCACACTACACTACCCCCAAATGAAAGTGATCTCTCCCTCTCCAATACCTCTTAGGACTTTGCCTGGATTTCTCCTCTGTGCTTATCTCACTGCCCTTTGTAGCACAGTGACTTATCTACATGGCATACTCCCCTATAGACTCCACGAGAACAGAATCTACATCATATCTATGTATCCTCAGTCTCTTTGTACAGAGGAAGTATTTAATAAATGTTTGTTGAATTGACAAAGGATACCTTAAGGTTCTTGAGGATGAAGAACGTTGAAAGTTGGCAATGCCACTACTCATTGACCGGAGAAGCCTCAGGGAGAGTGGCATTGTTGTGCCCATTCTGGACAAGTTTCTGAATTGCCACAGTGACCACCTTGGGGGAGCCCTTGGAGTGGAAAGGGAAAAGACATCAACAGCAGAGGTTCCATGGGAACTTAGCCCTGATAAAGAAGACATGGAATAATATTTCAGAAGATTGCAGTGGGTCAGGTCCAAGAGACGGAGAGAATTTCCTCAGGGAAAACTACATGAGTGATAAGAAATCACACACTGCTGTTTCAATAGAGCTACCACAGAACCAATTGCTTTCATGGTGGGGTAGCAGCTTGAGTACTGGACTTGGAATTGGGAAGATCTGAGCAGAAATCTGGCCTCTATCATCTACTACATGTGTGACCCCTTGAAAGTCACCTACCCTCTGCAGACCTTAGTTTCCTTATCAATCAAATGAGCCCATGACCTTAAAAGCCTCAGCCATCTGGAAAATACGGTGTTATTATCCCTACTGAAATAAAATGAGTTGCCCAGATCACATAGCTAGTAAGGGTGGGATGAGGCCTATAACCCATATTTTTGGCACAAGAAAATTCTGGGAGGTTGACTGAACAAACACAGTTGTTATTGTCATTCAGACATGTCTGATTCTTTGTGACCCCATTTGGGGTTTTCTTGGCAGAGATGCTAGAGTAGTGTGCCATTTCCTTTTTCAGCTCATTTTACAGAAGAATAAATTGAGGCAAACAGGGTTCAGTGACTTGCCCAGGGTCACACAGCTAGGAAGATAAGTCTTCCTGACTCCAGACTCAGCATACTGTCCACTGAGCCACCTAGCTGCCCCTTAATGAAGAGAATCCCACAGGATCATAGAGGTAGAGCTAAAAACCACCTTAGAAGCTATGTAGGCCAATCTTCTCATTTTACAGTTGAGGAAGCTGAAGCCCAGAAAAATTAAGTGACTTGTAATGCAGATAGGAGGTGATAGGCGTTCCCTGACTCCAAATCCAGGACTCTTTTCCCCAGTTCCTCTTCTCTCCCAGTCTTGAGGTGTTACAATTTCATTAATTAAACTGAGATTTCAACATAAACTTTACTTGAAGTTCATTTTTAAATTCCATGCTAAGAAACTTGTTACATGCCAGGAAAAAAAAATGTTGCTTTTTTTTTTAAAGAAAAGAAAGAAAATTATACAATGGGCACAGATGAGCTAGATGTTGGAAGTAACAACAACAGCAAACCTTGGGACAATTCTGTATTCAGCACTTGCTCCCTGGCACTCCAGTGTTATTCGGCTGCATGAATGGGGCTAGCTCATTGTACCTTTGAAAACTTTTCTACACAGCTTCAAGCTCAACCAGGCTTCTGTGAACTAGTTCATGTCCTCAGATTTCTACCCAGCATTAACCAAGCTAGATTCTGAAGTCTTCCAAACCCCAGCGTCCTTCCCTGCTAT
Source organism: Phascolarctos cinereus (assembly GCF_003287225.1). NCBI lineage: Eukaryota > Metazoa > Chordata > Mammalia > Diprotodontia > Phascolarctidae > Phascolarctos > Phascolarctos cinereus. The sequence continues at coordinate 404,795,976 of NW_027555625.1, read as the reverse complement.
GGGCAGGAGAGAATAATGGATGGACCTAGCACTGGAAGGGACCTCAGAAACTACTTCTGAGCAGAAACTACTCAGAAACTTTGTTCTGAGTTTTGTCAAATCAGGGATGACTCTGGGCAAAGCTGCAGTTTCCTCACTGACAACATCTGCCTCCCTGTGCATATAAGCCAGTAGTGTTCCTGCCGCTCTTCGCTCCGTCTCTATACATGAGACAATCAGAGCCTGGAACACCACCTGCCCTTTCTGGTACATTTATCATTTATACTGATGGTCCCAAATGAAACTCATTTCAGGACAACTGACTGACATAATTAAGTCCCAGGGTGCTTTGCATATTTCACCAAGATATGGCCTCACTGTATGCGAAAGAAAATGAGTTTTGAAATTAAAGCAGATTGTTAACTATTTTATTCCTTATGTTTTTCATTAAAATGGCAATGTTTATTATATGAGAAATGGTCTATTTCAGATGAAGTGCTATTTAAATGAAACTAAAGGTCTATTTTCTAAAGAGGCATTTTGAGGGGTTTCAGAGGGAATCTTATTTTGGCTTATGCCCAACTGAAATGAAAAGCTAAGGCAATCACACCAAACAGCTATCTGATCTAAAACAAATAAAAGCTTGTATTATTGAAGAATTTTAAGAAATAGTTTCTATAAGGTCTTGGGATCTTTAAACTCACTATACTGAATCACATCCCACCAAAACCCAGCTTCCTCATAGAGAAAATATTGTTTTTAATCATCAAGTAAATGCCGAGAGCTCCCCTCCACGTTCGAATTTGGCTCTGTAAGTGGCACAGGCATTTCAGGGACAGACAGACATGGTCACAGTGACACTGAAACTCAACTGTCAGCCAAATGGGGCGAGTCATTCGGGCAATTTGTTTGAATAGTTATGCACTGCTCAGCACTTCCACAGAGTTCAACGAGGCCCTTGGTAAAGGATGGTCCCATAACCAGAAATAATATACTGGACAAAAAAGAAAAGATAAAAGGATGAATTTTCTTAAGGAGAGAAACAAAACACCTTTTGTTGCTGGCAGTGAAATACAGAAAGAGAAGAATTGACATTTGCAAGACGTCTGATGCGCATTCCTTCTGGGAATGCTTCCCAACCTCATCTTCAACAATCCTGGTCTTTCTTAACGCTAGCACCTCCCCTCTGAGAATATCTCCAGCTTATTTTGTACATATCTTGTTTGTACACAGTGGTTTGCATTTCACCTCCTCCATTAGACTATGAGCGCCTTCCGAATAGGGACTCTCTCTTTTTTTGCTTTTTGTTGTATCTGTAGCATTAGCATGGTCCCTGGCACATTATAAGCACTTTATAAAACACTTGTTGACTGGTCATCCATCTCCTTCAAGGCCTGGCTGATTCCTCCAACCAAATTTCCCAGTCATCTTCCACTTGCTTTCTGTCCTGAATATTTTCGCAGTTTGTACTTCACGATCTGCTCCTCTCTTTGTTCTCCAATTTGGCTCATATTTATTGTCAACCCATATAGGTGGTTGTGTGTAAAAGGAAGTGTTTTCCTTTAATTTTTGTACCTTCCACAGTAAATCTTATAATATCATACATGATAGAGTACCCAGAATCACAGATTTACTGCTGGAAGGAGCCTCGATATCTCCTTGTTCAACCCCTTGAGTTTATTCAAAGGATGAGGAGGCAAAACATACTCAGAGAAGGGAGATGAATTGCCCAGGATCAGACAGATAACAACAGAGCAAGGATCCCAGTCCAGACACTTTCTATTGCACCACATTTTCTTGAAAGATCACAAAATCTTTGAATTTAAGATTTGGAAGGCGAGAAGTCAGTGGTTATCCATTCCAACGTGTACCTGAAAAACAATCTCTACCATAACACACTCAACAATACTCATCTAGTACTTCCTTGAAGATCTCCATTGTGTGGGGGTGGTGGGATGCTCTTTAATTTGAGCTATTCACTTTCCTGGAAAAATGAAGATGCCTCAGTATTCTTCCGCGTACTTCTTTTCTGGAGTCTTAAAGTCCAAAAATAATCACAACAACTTGAACAAGAAATTCAAACTATTCTGTTTCTCCCCTTCTCAGAACAAAGAAAATGACAACACATGTTTAGCAAAAAGGGACAGAAGGGAAAAAATAAAAACAAACCAAAATATGAAAAATATTCAGCACTGGAGATAGACCAAAGCTTCCCAAAAAGGAGTTGGGAGATCAAAGTTGCTTATAGGATTTATAAGCTGGAAGGGACTTTAGAAATGGACTTACTTCAAACCCTTCATTTTACACAGGAAAAACTGATCAGAGTTAAAGCGATTTTTCCAAGGTCAGCAGTAAATGGGATTTGAAACCAGATCCTCTGACTCCAAATCTATTCTTCTTTCCACTACATGATGCTTTGAGAAGAGGTATAAAATTGAATAAGATGAATAAGAGAAAAAATTCAGAATACATAGGGATAGTAAAAGGAAGCCAAAAAAATGGGAAGAAACCAAGAAGAATCCTGGAGGGGACTAAAGGATGCAGTTGCTCCTAGCCCATCTCCATTTATAAGTTATACTGATAAGTAATAATGAAGAAATCTCTATGGAAATCTATGGATCTCTAAGGATATTCTATGGGAATCTCTATGAAAATCTAAGGAACTCTAAGGCAACTCTATGGTGGAAAGATTGTAGAACTTAGAGTCAGAAGGATAAAGGTCTAGTTCTCTCTCCCACAAACTGCCAGAGAGACCTTAGACAAGTCACTGCTCTTTTCCAGACCTTGTTTCCCCCTCTACCTACAAAAATGAAGAGGTTTAATGGTCTCCAAGGTGCTTTCTAGCTAGAAAGGTCTATGACTCTATTCTATAGCTCTAAGTGAATAAAAATTCTATAATCTGCTCTATCAACACCATAAAGACGAGGGAGCATCCTATTAGGATCTTTATGGCACTGTTAAGATAGCCAATATTGTCAAGGCCACCCAAAGTCATTACGGCATATGATAGTCTGTTATAGGTACTAAGGGGCTCTTCCACTGTCAAACAAATTGATATTAAAAGACAGGCTTTATAAGGACAAGGCACTACCAGAGGCTACAATATCCAGGGATATTCAGCTGATTACCAGTAGTGTAGGCCAGGAAAAAGGCAAATTCTTGCCCATGCTGGTCCATAGGATGATTAATTTAGAACCAGAAGAACAGGCCATTAATTGAGTTTGTTTATTCCAACCCCCTCATTTTATAAGTTACAAAACTAAGTCCCGGAGACATGAAAGGACTTGTTCAAGGTCACAAAGGGAGTAAGCCGCAGAGTTCAACTTCACTTGCTTTCAATTCAACAAACATTTACTAAGTAAGTCCTCTGGTTTTGCAAAGGCAAAAACGAAATAGTCTCTGACCCCAAGGTGCTTATGCTGTATTGGGGGTAGGGGGAAGTACAACTTACACATAATTAAACAAATACAAAGTATACACAAAGAAATTTCAAGATGGAGAAAATGCTAATAACTAGGGGTGAGACAGAGAAAAACTCTGCGTGGGGAGGGATGAATGTTTCTTTCAGGGAGCAGCATCTGACCTTGACTTATAAGGAATATAAGGAAGAAATGAGATCTAAATCCAGGTTTTCTAACTCCAAATCTAATTGTCTTTCCACTACACTGACTATTGTTAGGCAGTACATGCAAAGTATAGGTATGAGAAATGGAATCAGATTAAAGTAATTCAGCGGCCAGATGTCAGGGGATGGAGAGAGGAAGGCAGAAGCGTTGTACAATCAGAGCACAGGTCCCTTCCATATTTCAGTCTATTCATGGTGGGAAGAACAAGAGATTTAGAATAAAAGGGCTGAGGGTTGAGTTCTGACTCTACAAGCCATTTAACTTAATTTAAACTATGAATCTCAGTTTCTTCATTTTGAAAACAGATGTACCAATACCTTCATTACATTCATCCATGTTTTGTTAAGAGGAAGACACTTTAGGAATGATAAAAGGCTAGATATGTGCTGTCATTGTTACTTGATTCTAGAGTTTTATTTGAATATCCTAGGATGACAAAGCTGATTAACAGTGATTAGAACTGCTTTAGATTGGAAACTCCTTGGAATCTGGAACCTTGTGCTACTCTGTTTTTGTTTCCTCCACAGGATCTAGCACATTATCTTGCATATAACAGGAGCTCAATAAATGTTTGTTGAATTGATCTAAAAGAGAAAATACTCCCTGAAGTGATGATGTCACAGGTAAGAACAGTCTAAGGGAGAGATCGCTGGATTGGGCTAGAAGTCAAAAGACCTAGGCTCCAGTCTTGACTTTGTCATCAATTTTTAACATATGATAGAGTCATGAGAATATAGAAATAAGAGTTGGAGGTGACATCAAAGGTCATCTGGCCCAACCCCTACTCATATCATGGAGTCAACTCATTTCTTTGTAAAAGTGCCTCTTTGTAGAAGAGAAACAACAATATCTACCTTACTAATTTCATAGATGGGTTATAGATTATGCTTATTAATGCATCGTGTTTTTTAATACTCAAACACCCTAATATTCTCCTTTGTGGAACCTTGTCTTATGACAATAATGATAGCAAAAACCTGATAAAGCAAAACCATCTTAGACAGTAACCAAAACTGACAGTTTATTTATCATTCTAAACCAGGAGCTAACCTGGTGTCTCTGAACTTAGTTGTTTTTGTGTTTTAATAACTGTGTTTCAATATGATTATTTTCCTAAGGATTTTATTGTATGAATTTAAAAGAATTCAGTAAGGGGGTCCATAGGCTTTACCAAACTTCCAAAGGGATCAAAGACACAAGATTGACAATTAACAATTAATTAACAAGATTAAGAATCTCTTGTTGTAGGTCTATTGTTTACCACTTCTTCACCAAGATGAAGGAATATGTTCCAATTATCTCAAAATAATATTGATCATTGTATTATTCTGAATATTGTTGCTTTTATTATGTTGCTTAATTTACATCATCATAATCATTATATTGATAAATCTACTGGTTCCATTCTCTTGCTCTGAATGGGTTCTCTAGTTCATCATATTCACTCTTCCTTATGAAACAATAATTCCATTACATTCCTATAACACAACAGAGCTAAGCCCCAATCAATGGCTATCTACTCTGTTTCCAGGTTTTGTTTTGTTTTTTTGAGTGATGCCATAAATGCATTCCTAAATGTGAAACTTTTTTTTCCCTGTCATTAACATTGGCATATATGCACAATAGTGAGATTGCTGTGTTAAAGAGTATTAACAGAGCGGTTGAACCAATTCATAATTTCATCAGCAGTATATTAGTGTTTTCCTGCACCTCTTTCAACATTGACCTATTTTGATCTTTTATTATCTTTGTTTCACAGGTGGGAGGTGAAACCTCAGAGCTGTTTTAATTTGCCTTTCATTTATAATTAGTGATCTGGAACATTTTCATGTTTCTTAATTGTGTTTTTCTTTAAAAAATGGTTTGGCTCAGATCCTCCAACTACATATATTATAGAATTGATCTTAGTCTTATAAATTTGTGTTAATTCCTTACATATTAAAGTGATAAGATTTTTATCCAAGATGCTTGATACAAAATCATTTTCCAAATGACTAGTTTCTCTTCCAATTATAGGTTCATTGGCTTTGTTTTTGCAAATGTTTTTAAATAACTTTATATAATTGAAGTTGCCTGTTTTTTTCTTTCATAATTTTCTCTATCTCTCGCTTGGTTAAAATTTCCCCAACTGTCCCCTGCTACAACTTCCAATCATACTTGTAAAAAGGACCTCCTTCTATTCTCTATTTTTTTAAATGATGGATCCTTTTACATTGGGTTCAACTGTCCATGTATATATAGTAGAAGGTACCATTTTGAACAATGTAAGGTAAGATGCTCATATAAAACTATTTTCTCCCCAACTTTCCTGGACTTTTTCTCATCAAATAATCCTTTCCCCAGCACTTTCTGTTCTTATGTTTACTGAATATTGCCCTTCTGTGCCATTTGTTTCTTGGGCTTACTTAATCTAGGACTGACCTACTGCTGTATTTTTAAAATCAGGAACAAATAGTTTTGTTGGCAATTTCTTTATAATATAGTTTGAGACCTGGGAATGCTAATACTTCATTTCTACTTCTAAAAATATTTTCCTTGAAATTCCCAACTTAATTTTTCTAGATGAATTTTATTTTTGTTTAATTTTATGAAGTACCTAACTCCTTGATAGTTTAATATATGATTAACTATGCAAGTTAATTTATATAGTATTTTTGAGAGGTAGCATGATGTAATGGTTGGAGTTGTAGCTTCAAAATTAGGAAGACATAGGTATAAGGCACACCTCTGATACATGCTAATTTTTTTGGGGGGGAGGATTGGGGTTTTTTGGGGGGGCCAGATAATGGGGTTAAGTGACTTGCCCAGGGTCACACAGCTAGAAAGTGTTATGTGTCTGATGCTGGATTTGAACTCAGGTCCTCCTGAATCCAGAGCTGGTGCTCTATCCACTGCGCCACCTAGCTGCCCTACATGCCAATTTTGTGACCCTGGACAAGTAACTCAAACTCTTCCTGACTTGCAACTCTCTAAGATTAAAACATGTAGAAAAGCTACCAATATGGACCAGTAGGGGGAATTTCCTCATTGTTAATTCCCTACCCCATGCCCAATAAAGTTATTCTTACTGTACTATGGAGGTGTACCCAAGAACACAGGGTCCTCTCCATTTCTTCATTATTTTGGCAAAAAAAGTGTTTTGTAGTTGTAAGTTCTATGAGTGCTTTCGTAAGATAACTGTCACTTGTATCATACCTTTACCTAGTTATTTTAAATGAAATTTCTCTTTTTATCAATTCCTTAGGACTATATCAAGACGTACATGTTTTTATGGATTTATGTTGTAAATTGATACTTGGTTGAAGCTATTGATTGCCTCAGTTTCTTCACTGATTTTCTAGGGTTTTCTGAGTAAAACATTATATTGTCTTCAAACAGAAATGTTCACCTCCTCTTTGACCTTTAAATTGCCTCTAATGTGCACCTTATGGCTAGAGCCAGCACATCTAGATAAATCACTTGCTAAAAACTACTTGGAGAGAAGAAGTATCCTTTTATTTTTGTGCATGAATTTACTGGGGAATCATTCGATATTTTTTCATCAGAAATAATGCTTTCTTAATTTTAAAATATATACTTTTATCACATTAAAGGTTCTTCCACGTCTAATACTTTGGGAGGGAGTAAGAGGGTTAAGACAAAAGATTGTTGTATTTTTAAGGATTTTTTTTCTGTCTGTTGATTTAATCTTATAAATTTTATTGTTTGTATGATTAATGATGATAACTATTTCTCAGTGTCTAACCAGTCTTTCTTCCTGGTATAAGTCCAGTTTTGCTGTAAGGAATAATTTTTAATATACTGCTATAGTCTCTTTAGTAAAAACTATATTGAAAAAATTTCACAACAGTATTAATTACTAATATTTGATATACAGTTCTTTATCTCTGCTTTATCCTTTCCTTGGTTTGGTCATTAGGATCATAAAAGGACTTTGACAGGACTTTGTTTTGAGAAACTGTTTTGTAGCAGAGGAGTTAACTACTCTTTAAATGTTTATTCAAGTTAATATATAAATCAATTTGTACCAGGTTTCACCCTGTTTCCTGCCCCCAGGCCATTTTACGTCTTGTTTAATTTCTCTTCCTAAGATTTAGTTATTTAAGATAGTTATTTCTTTTTATGTTAATTTGGGTGATTTCTCTCTCTTCTTTAAAAAAATCAAGTTAAATAATGATTTATTAATTTTCATTGGTATCCAAAAACAGTTCCTTCTTTTATCATTTGAAAAGTTTAATTTTCAATTTTATTTATTTCTCCTTTAACTTTTAAGATTTCTTTTTACCTTTGGGGGCACTGTCAATTTGTTGACTTTCTAGTTGTTGTTTTCCCACTCAATTAAATAAATGTTTACAGAGATATAAATTTTTCCGAGAACTTTGCTAGCCATATCACATAAATTCTGATACGTTGTCTTGTAATCATTCTCTTTAACATTTTTTTCTTTGGGTTTCTATGGTTATTCATTGACCACTCACTATTAAGGATATCACTACATAGCCTCAATTTTAGTCTTTATCTTCTGCTCATACTTCATTAATTACTGTTTTTATTATGTTATAGACTACAAAAGATGTCCTAAGTATTTTTGTAACTTTACATTTATGTATAGCTCATTTACACCCTAGTACATGACCAGTTTTTGTATTGATACCATGTGATGATGAAATATCTATATTTTCTAATATTCCCATTTAAAAAGTCATCAAAGTACTTTCAATTCTAATTTTACAAAACTCTTTTTTTCAACTGTGTATCTTCCTTTTTATTTATCTTTTGATTAGATTTCTCCCTCCCCCCTTCTATTTCCCTTTCCAATGCCAGGTTAGAAGACAATATAATCCTTTTGGCCACTATCTCCCATCATCCACTTCCTTAGTTTGATTAGCATTCATTTGTAGCATCACTTTCCAAGAAATGTCCCTTTAATTAATGTCTTTATTTATTCCTTTCTGTTTCTATAATACCCTAGAATCTAACTGCCTTTATCTTGCAAAGGAAATTATTATTTAAATAAAATGGAAGAGACAGCAACGGTATATCAAAAATTCCTTTCTTTTCGAACACATTCTTTTCCCCTCATACAAGGTGAGGTTTCTGGAGTACAAAAGCTTTGATCCCACCCATAGCCAGCCCGACTCCCAGCACATGTATGAACCTCTACCAAGTTCTTCTCTCTTTCTCTTTAAAGACTGCTTTCTGTGATGCCTCATTGCCAGAAAAGTTACCTTGTGAAGGAAGAAGCATGATGTGGTAGGAGAAGACTTGCATTCAGATGCAGATGGCCTTTCGCTCAACCCCTGTCTATACTAAGGCCAGGAATTCATCTCTCTGAGCTTAAGCATCAGAGTTTAGGCATCTGTCTCTTAACCTTCAGTGGCAGATATTCCTGGAGACAATGACTTTCCTTCCCTTGCAGTGGAAAGTATCTTGAGAAGCATGGCACCTTCTCATGTAAAGTCTCTGCGCCTGGACAGGACCCACGATGAGGTTTCCATTGTATGTTGTACATCTCTACAGGGCCATCAGGGGTGGGATGATGGATATCAGACTTAGAGCTGGAAGAGACTTTAAGGGCCAGTGAGTCCAATTGCTTCATTTTGCAAAAGAGATAACTAAGTCACAGAACAATTAAGTAACTTGCCTAGGGTCACACAACTAATAAGTGTGTGACAGTGGATTCAAAACCAGCTGGACCTAACTCCAGGTTCTATGGTTCCCATTCTCAGTCCCACTCCCCACCTCTAAGGGCTTAAGAGTTCTCCCAAAGAGAGTCAGGGATAACAAAAAAAGTGCCCAGAACTTCTCCTTGCAGGTGTATTCCTCTTAAGGGAGAAATGGGAAGGCAACGAGAACAGACACATGAAGCTGGGAGGCACAGGAGCCAGAATGGGGAATGCTTTGTACACCTAGAAGAGAAACAACAAGGCCTTCTATTGTTACTTGTATTGTCTTACTGTGGCAATGAGCATGTATGAATGTTTTTCCTTTATCTTGTTCATATTACTTCATCTGTGCATTTCTTGATGTTCTGAGGTAGAACTGGGTTTAGAGGCAACATTCTATTCTGGCATGTTGTCAGAAGTCTCCCTCATTAATTGTTATAAGAAAAAAAGGAAGAGTGCACATGGAGATACTTCACTGAATTCTTAAGAAAGGTTGTACAGGCAGAAACACTGTTGGACTTGGATTCAGATTCAAATCACGGCTCTGACACTACCTATATGAGGCTGAAACACTTAAACACACTGGGCCTTGGTTTCCTCATCTGTAAAATGAGAGAGTGGTCTAGATGATTTCTGAAATCTATTCCAGCCCTAAATTTATGACCCTACTCTAAATTGTTATTTACTTTTTAACGTAAAAGCCTCACAGTTGCTTAAAATAGATACTTGCTTAATGACCCATTGGTTATTACCGCCACTGCGTGTCAGCCTCATATCAGACCAGAGGCCTAAGGAAGGCCAACCCTGGGTTGGGCATATTGGACTGTAGTCTTGACCTTCAGCTCCTCTCTTAGCTTCAGAGTCTAGAAAGGTGGGAATTTACATTAAAGCATGACTCCATGGAATTTCTTTCTTTCACATCACAGTTCCCAGGAGATGGGTTAGTGAAGTTCCTGGATCACAGAATACATGATATTCACTAACCAGATGCTCCAACAGTTTCCTCCCCACCCCCCAGTGATTTTGTTGGCCACTTCAATCCTTGGACTACAACCAGAAGGAATGATGTTTCTATCATACAATTTTTCCTTCCTGTCTGGGTTCCAGGGCCTGTAACAAACATATGGTGCCCTGTCTGTCTCTCATGGGATTCTGTTCACAGCCCAGCTGAGACAACAGCTTAATTTTACTTCACAAATCCATTCAATAGTATAAAACAGGGCCATATAAGAGACTATGAAACATAAACAAAAACTGGTGATGAAGGCAAGAGAGGCTTCTGGGGGCAGGCAGCTCCAGTTAACAGGCAGCCACAAGAGGATTAGAACTCAAGATCTCTGGAAGCTGCTAAATGGGACAAAGGCAAGTCATCTGCCTCTGACTCCTCATGTAAATGAGCACATCATATCATAGAGTATCCACAGCTTCCACTGTTCAGCCCCTTTCCTCTACATAACTGAATCCCAGACCTGTTTTCTTCATTCATGATAGCATCTAGGCATGATGCTTGGCATATATAGCTCTTTACCCATATGGTCGCAACCTATCTTTCCAGCCTTATTCTACATCACTGCCCTCTCGACACTCTAGAGTCCAGACAAGCTGATCTCCTTCCTATTCTTCACGTGTGATATCCTATCTTCTTTCTCCATGCCTTTGCCTAGAAGGATCGCCTTCCTCATCCCATTCCCACCCCAACCTCTTGGAATCCTTAGTTTTCTTTAAAGCTCACCTCAAATGCCACCTTCTACAGGAGATTCTTCCTACACTCCCAAGTTGCGAGTGAGTCACCATAATATTATGTTATATTGATGTGGCAAATGTTTTATTTATGTGTACAATAGAACACAGGCTCCTTGAACACAAAGACGACTTTTCCATTTGCTTTCTTTTCTCTAGCTTCCTGTTCAGTAATTGGCAGGTATCAGGCACTTCATGAAAACTTACTGACTTATTGATAAGATACTCAATATTCAACTGATTGATCATCTACATAAATATTATTGATATAAATGTGAGTTATGATTCCAAGATCAACTCACCTCAATTCTCTAAGCCAGTAGTTTCTACTTTTATGCTCACGTACCACACCAGCAAAGTTTTTTAGGATATTCTGCAAATTTATATTTGTAGTACTACCTATAATTTTTAAAGGATGAGAAAAAAGAAAATAATATTTGATTCCATAAGAAGTAATTAGAATTTATTTAATATGGCAATAATAATCTGACTCACGCTTTGGAAAAACTCCTTTGGCAGCCTTACAGAAGATGGATTAGAATGGGGAAAGGTTTAAGGCAAGGAGACCAGTTTGGAGACCACTATAGTTGTCCAGGTGAGAGATGATGGTAGCCTCTACTAGGATGGCAGCTGCCTGTGTGAATGGAAATAAGGTGATTGCTGCTAGGGATGTCACAGAAATATACCAAAATTTGGCAACTAACTGAATGTGTGTGGTAACAAAAATGAAGAGATAAAGATGACAATTAGGTTGTGAACTTGGGTGACAAGAATGATGGTGGTACCCTTGATAGTAATATGGAGTTTTGGAACAGGAGTGAGTTGGGGGGGAAAACCTCTAATCTGCTGCAACTTATCTATACCTACTTATCCTTTATGACTTATTCTTTTCAACTCAAAATGAAAAGGAACAAGGTGTCATTCTCATTCACTAATCACTTCCCTGGAGTACAAAGCTGACCTTCCATTGGGTACCTCTCACAACCACCAGTTGATCTAGGGGACAGTAAGTGAGTATACTGGGAAAGGTAAATTTTCCAAATGGCACCTTACACAGATGTAGCTGTGGATGCCAGGAGGAGTTCATACCCAGCTCAAAAAAGGCAGAGGAAGGGAGGTTAGGAGCTTACAGAGTGGAGGGATAGAGTAAGTGCCTTTAGGGAGATGAGATTAGGTTATATTGTGTTGAACATAAGTCCTAGGAATGCCAGTCAAAAGGAGGGTGGGATATGACCCACCTTTCTATCCTGATTGGTTGATTATATACTCCTTAGGGTCAGTTCATAGTCCCTCCAAGAAGCCCTACTCCCATTTCAGATATCATTGCTCTAAACTGCCAGTAATTCTAAATTCCTAACACAATCTCCACCCTCTTGATACACTTTGACAGGCAGCACAGTACAGTGAACAGAACACTGGATTTGAAGTCAGGAGACCTGGACTGAATCCTGACTCTTGATATTTACTCCTTGTATTAATATTAGACAAGTTATCTCATCTTTGAAATCTCAGTTTCTTCATCTGTAAAATGAGGATAAAAATAATGGCACTACAATCTCATAGTTTTGTTGTAAGGTACTACAGAAATGTAAACTAGCATTATTTTCAAGAAAGCCTGGTGTAGTGTAAGAAGCAGGAGACCTGGATCCTAATCTGAGCTCTCTTACTAGCCAGTTGTGCGAACTTGTAAATGTCACTTCTCTACTCAGGGCCCATATTTCCCAATTTGTGAAATGATGTAACTAGATGAAATGACCTCTAAGATCTTTTCCTGTTCTAATACTGAATGTTCCATACCTTTGCTTGTAGAATAACTCAAGGACAAGTGAAATGTCTGCTTCATACTGTACGGCCAACAAACAGGATAGGGGACACTGCTGAATACAAGCTTTATGAACACACTTAAAATTATTAGCTTAAAATTAGATCTGTTCAGACCTACTTACAAAAGCCAAAATATGCTGGGAGACTTAAAGATAATGCCATTAGGATTCAGTGCAATTCTAGTCTTTCAGAGTAACGATATTTTTTCAGTACTAGTTATGGTAAGCTTCATATTTTTCTCTTTTCCAATCCCCTGGCCGATGTCCTTGAAATCCTCACGTATCCTGCTTACATAACAACAATGATGGGAGGGCAGAGAGTCAAAATGGGTTAATTCCAGCTTCTTTAGCACTAGACCTCCTCATGATCATTCCCTGGCCCTACAGTCCACAAGCTATGTATTATTACGACATATGCAAAAACTTATCATCACCAACAACAACATTTATAAGAGGGGATTAAATTCCTGTCTATGTCAAGTAAAGATCTGCTCAAGAGACAGCAGATGGCAAGGGAAAATGTTCTGTGTTTGTATTCCCTGTGTGTTGTGTTTTTGTGTGTATATTGTTTTGTGTATATGTGTGTGCTATGGTTATTAATTTATATCTATGTGTGCGGTAGTACCATTTGGGGGATTTTTTAGCTGCATTATGTCATTTCTGCTGAATTCTATTTTCTCCTTTCAAATAAATGTTTTGTTGATGTATACATTTTTAGATCACTGTTACTTCTCAATGACCAGACCCACCCCCTCCATACAATACAGCCTTTTCTTATAATAGTCAGTGAAAAATCATTTAAGTACCTACTATGTGCTACATACTGTGCTAAATGCTAAATAAAGAAGTATAGTTAAGTAAAACAAACCAACACATAAGCCATTTTTATAATGCATGCCTCATTCTGTATCTATAATCTCCCACCTTTCTACTAAGAGGAAGGAGGTATGTTCTCCTACAAGTCTTCTCAACTCAAAATGAGTCACTATATTCTTTAAAATTCTGATTTCTTTCAAAATTATTTTTCTTTATTCTATTGCCCTCATTGCCTACATGTGTTGTCCATTGGACAACAAAGCATTAATAGGCAAGGAAGAATGAGGAATGAGACAGTCAATCTAATGTACCATCTTTCCAAATTGAGCTTTTTTTGACTTGGTTCCATCACGTCAAACTAGTGAGATAACTGGAAAATTAGGCCATTAAAGGTGCTAGGTTATTAAAACCATATTTATTGGTTCCCTGTCACCTATAAAATAAGTTTAAATTCTTCAGGATAGCATTCAAGGCCCTTTGCAATATGATTCTAACCTACTTTTCTAGACTTCTTTCCCATTACTCCCCCTCACAAACCTTAAATCCTAGTAAATATGGCTCTCTCAGTCTTTCTTGAATAACCCCTATACTTTTTTGCCTCTATATATTTGCTCAGTCTTTTCCCTTTGCTTGGAATTCCCTCTCCATATTTATTCAATACTCAAATTCTGCCCTTCTTCAAGACACAGCTTATATATTCCTCTACAAAATCTTTCCTAAAAAAATAGTATGGTAGAATGGAAAGAGCATTGATCTTATGGTCAGAAAATCTGAGTTCAGCTGCGGGCTCTTATTTCTACTAGTTATGTGACTGAGCAACTCATTTCATTTCTCTGTGCCTCAGTTTCCTCATCTTTAAAATCAGTATAGTAATATTTGCAGTTCCTACCTCACAAGATTATTGTAAAGAAGGTGCAGGCAAATATCAAAACATTACACAAATGTTATTTGTTGTTATCATCCAAGCAGATGTTCTGAAAGAGTTTCCTCTTCTTAATCCCCACAGTTATTCCTATGCCTATGCAATTTCTTGATGGTAGGTATGTTTCCTTATTGCTCTTTGCCTCCCCTTAGCACCTTGGACAGGGCCTAGCACCGTGGACAGGGCCTAGCACATTAGTAAGAGCTTAATGCATATCTGATGAATTACCATTGAATGTGGACTTCATCTTGAGTTTTTTATCGGAGGGCCCTGCACGAGTAGCGTCAGAGAGCTGTTGTTTCCAATCTTTTTTACCCTGAGAACAGGAAGTGAAGTCAGAGACTTCTGCATGAATGGTTTGGCAGTCCTGATTACCTCTCATGGTTCAAACCTTTTCTGGAGTCTTCAGCATTGCTGGGCGCTGAAGCAGCAGGGGACCAGGCTTGTTTCAACTTTTTCCTCTTAACAAACTGCTATGAATTGCTACAGCAGGCACAATGCCATCTGCATTTACCTTTTTTTAATCACACAATAGAACACTCTGTGCAAAATTGGGGGTAATTAAAAACAAAATATATCACCCAGAGGCTTATTTTTACCACCAAAAATAAAAGCTAGGCCCCATTTTGAGCCAAAAAGACTTGATCCTTCCAAAAACCTCCTGCAAAATAAATACCCTGTTTGTTCTATGGATGCTGCTTAGGCAGGCTGCCGCTACATAGCCACCATGGGACTACTGTCTACAACTGAACTGTCTTCATGGTAGGAAGTAGGGACAGGGAACTTCACAATTTACTGGACTAGGTGTCACCTAAATTTTTATCATTCACTATCTATAAATGGGAGGACAGAATGGTGGGGGAGTAAGTAATATGTGCTGTGATACCTCTAGCACCATTTTCAATGAGGTCTAGGAAATTTCCTTTATACTGTAGCTATCTTGAGCCTCAGTCTCTTCATCTGCAGAATGGGGACAATAATATATGTATTCTCTACCTTACAGGATTTTTGTGGGAAAAAAATCACTTTATAAACCTTTAAATGCTATAGAAACAGGAACTGCTGCTTTTATTGTTGCTAGTGGAGTAAAGCAGAGAAGGTCAAAGAAAAGAAAGGTTACCCATAAGTGTAAGGAATACAGGGTCTGAATAAGGACACTTAGAATCATTAAAGCTTAGAGGAGACTCTTTCCCACTCCCATTTTACAGATGAGGAAATTGAATCCCAAAGAAATAAATTATCTTGCTCAAGGTCACAAAGCCAAGAGCAGAGCTGAGACTAGAACTCAGTTTCCTAAGAACCATCTCAGTGTTTTTCCAACTTCACCCATGCTGACTGCTCAACAATGGCTTTAGATATCAGCCTGTAAGTCAATTAGAATTAAGTGCCTGCTATGTTTCAGTCACTGGGCTAAATGGTAGGGATACAAAGAAAGTTAAAAAAAAAAGTCCTTGCTCTCAATGAGTTCAGTGCATGTCATACCCTTAAGGGACCTCAGGTTAACCTGACAGGTGAGACTGATGGGAAAGGGGAAGAAAGAAAGGCATTAGTAATGTGAGAGCTCCATGGGAAAGCTACTTGTGGTTTGTCTGTCAACATCAAAAATTAACTGTGCAGGCAGGCAATCTCCAGAAAAATTAGCAATGGTTATTTCCAGCAAACGATAATTACAACGCACAGTAGGAAACAAGGGAACACCAATCCTGGTGCTGTAACTCGTGTAACTATAACGTGTAACATTTTTATAACAATGTTTCCACTCTTAAAGATGAGTGAAAATGTCACAATTTATCCTACCGAATATCAGCACAAAGCAACTATCCACCACGAGACATAATTGAGTACTTCTGAGCTTGTCCAGTGTTTGCCATAAATATTGATTGTATAATATTCCTTAGTAATGGGAAATAGCCAATAAAATCGCATCTGGAAAATTAAAAGTGATCTTAGAATGAAGGTTCTCCTCCCCTTCCTATTTCAATTTAAAATTAAATTGGGACATTCCATGCTGAAAGTGACCCCTGACTCCACAGTAATTAACTTCCCACCATTATTTCCTTTTACATGGTAAAGATATTTCTATTCTAAGGAGTGCTGGAAATAATGTTTTTTATCTTTTTCCTTTTCACAGATGAAAGTCTGTTATGAGAAGGCTACCTCCAGTTTAGACATTTTCTGTTTCCTGGAGAGGAGAGCTAGCCCTACCCTGCTCCAATCCCAGTTAGAATGTTGACAACGATTCAACACAACCATCTTTCCATTTGGCTGTACTAAACTCAAGAGCTAAAGATACTGATAGCATATCATAGGAAGAAGGACCTCTGTACCATTTCTGAGTTGAGATTACACAGAAAGGCTCTATCTGTGTCATGTTAATCAAGTCACTTAACCTCTGTAGGCCTCAATTTTTTTCATGTATAAAATAAAGAGAATGGACAAGATATAGCAACTCCTAAATTCCATTCTATTGAATTCATTAAGCTTTTGTTAAGTTCCTACTGCACATTTGTCAGGTGTTATAGATGCTAGTAAAAAAATACAGAAATAGAAAAAAACATCTTTAAGGAGCTGACTCCTTTCCTTTACTGGGAAAAAAAGGTAGAGTTCTTTCTAGATCTAAGTTCTAGGAGCTATGTAAATCAGAATGCAAAATTTCTTACCATCACTTTCTTTCCTTCTCTATCACTGCCCCACACCTATCCCTACCAGTAAGTATATATTTTCATTCTTTAGAGAAATCAGGAGAATAGAATGTTCATAGAATCATGGGTTGTAGAACTGGAAGGAAACTTAGAAATTACCGAGCTCAACCCACTCATTTTACAGGTGAGCAAACTGAGGCCCAGAGAAATCAGAGGCTATAGAGGTACTAATTAGTATATTAGGCACTCAAGCCCATGTGTCTTGACCATAAATACAAAACTCTTGCCACTCGCCTAAGGTGCAAATATAATCTTTTGCCCCTCAACTTAGAGTCAATAGACCTGCCAGACTAGACACCATCTTGCCAAAGTGCTGTGGTATAAAGAACATGAACCCAAATAGAGAAACTCCACTTTTCCCCAAAATGCCAAAGTCTCAAGCCCAGTGACCACGGCAGCAAAGCTAGAGAAGACTGAAGATCAGAGACCAGAATCAATGAACCACATGTTCACAGCACATGTTATAGCAATGCTTGGCACAGGCCTCTATCTGGTATTAAAGAAGGATTAAAAGAGACCACAAGGTCACTCTGCACTTTTAAAGCAGAACACAACCAGCAAGCATCTTCCTCAAACCCTTCTGTCTTTCACCCTCCTACCCAATAAATGTAAACCTCAAGTCCTTGAAGGAATACACCAATGGTTCACATTAGTCTTCTGTCTGATAACTTGGTGTGGCTGAAGGGTGACAGACTATAATGTACCAGTTCCATTGACAGTTTGAAAAGACATGAAAGGATACAATGTAGAGAGTCTGTAATTTGTTAATTGGCCAAATGAATTGATTGCCATTTCTTTACATCTTGGAAAAGTAAGAGATGGGATGTTCACAAAAGTTATCTCTAAAGTGCTTTAAGATCGTTGTAAGTAACAGCGTGCATTCTAAAGAGATATGGGTAGATTACCAGGACAGGCAGGTAAGAGCACAGATATTTAACACAGTCCTGCTGTGGAGAAGCAGGTGGGCCACTTGTGTGATGGACTGCCTCAGCAGGTTGTGTTTATATAAAAAAATAAATTTCTGGAAGCATTTCACAGACCTTTGCACTCTTTTCATCCAGATGTCGGTGCCTGAGCAAATGAGTGGAGATAGTTTATATCTTTTTTTTAATGTGCTTCATGGGCTCAAAATCTAATATGTTGACTGGTTAAGGATGCTGAAATAGTGAGGTGGGTGAGCTGTTGTGTAAGTAGGGGTAGGTCCCTATTGAAGACACTTAAACCTGAGGCCTTAATATGTTGGTTTAAAGTAAATGGGATGAAATCTGAGTTATTTGGAATGGAACTCGCTTATGTAGAGAGGAGAAATATAGGAGAGCCAGGACAATGATTTACCAAAAGACCGGGTATCCCCACCTTAGAGGAAAACCATAAGTTTCTTGGCAGAAATCATGTCTTGTGGTTATTCTGAGAGGTGGCCTACACAATCAATCCTACAAAGGAGTCAAATCTAAAGACTCCTGGAGAACATTTTCTGAAAAACATCCAATATCCAACATCCTAGCCCTTACATATAGCATGCTTTGTAGACCCTAAATTGACCCCATCATGAGGCCAAAGCAGATATGACTGACGACCCTATGCTGGAAACCTCAATCCCACTCCAACCACCTCTCGCTTAAAAGCAGCCTCATATTTTTCCATCTTCATCAAAAAATTACTCTAGTTACTTTGCTCTCCTGAGAAAAATGGACAAATCCTAAATGCTGTTTTATTTCAGGTCCTTGAACCTTCCTTGTAGATACCAAATTTGCCGTGGGAATACCCATGCCCTGTGCTGGGTGCTGCAGCAAAGCTCTGAATTGGGTCTTGGCTCATCCAAATTTCTCCCAAGGCTTTCAGAAACAGGGCCCAGGCAGGATCATGAGGCATCTGAACAGAAGGAAAATACTACTCACAATCAGACTGTGGTCACGCCCCATGGTGATGACGGTCCTATTCACTGTGCGAAGCAGCTGAACCATGATTTCTTGAATATGATGGTAAGTTGAGGCCTGTAACATAGAAATGGGCACCTACATGAAAATCAGAGCTACATATCCATTAAGTCACTTTTTAAATTCAGGTTTTATTGATATATTTTATTTTTTACATCATAGTCATTTCCAGATATGCTACCAATAATCTCAGGTTAGCTACTGTATATATTATTTCCCTGATTCTGCTTCCTTCACTCCACATCATTCTGTATATCTTTTCAAGTTTTTCTAAGTTCTTCATATTAATAACTTTTTGTGATGCAATAATAATCTATTACATCCCCATGTCACAATTTGTTTGGTTTGCATAAAACTGAGTAGAGCCTATGATTCTACTCTTGTTACCATTGGTAGAGAAAGCATAATTTAAGGTATGATCTCCTAAAACAATGTTGAACTTTGGCATACTGCGTAGTTTGTATAAAACGCCCCAATCAATCTTCATAAGTAGTAGTTACATGTTGTTGGTATTGTGGCAGTTTTTCTTTGTGATAAAATAAGGTTGTAGGGGTGGGAGGGGGAATGATGAGTATATTTAGAATGAACTGATATAAAAAACAAAAGGCATCAATTAAAAATCAATGGTACTGGTTACGTGATGTATTATTCAAACGGGAGACAAATACAGAGGAGTCACAAGTTTATTAGACAGTAAAAAATATGGAAGAAAATAGGGACAGGGATTGTACTTTGATGTCCTTGATATGACAAACTCTCTGAACCAATACAGAGCTACATCTTCCCTGAAAACTATAGTCTGAGTGAGTTGCCTACAGCACTGAAAGGTTAATTGATGTGCCAAGGGTCACATAGCTAGTAGGTACCCATGGCAGGACTTGAACACAGGACTTCTTCACTCAAAGTCATCCTTATTAATACGCTATGATGCTGCTTTCATGGATGACAATATCCAAGAAAAAATCCACTCACTCATTCGAAGGTTTGACAAATAGTGACTTCAGTAGAGAGCAATCTCATTGATGTGAGCATGACTTCTAATGGGACAGATTACAATTCATCCACATTTTTTCATTTTATTTAATTTTTGCTCATGCTCTACCATAAAGCATGCACAGAATATCTGCCTAACTCACTGGAGGCCCTCGTCTAGGTCTTTTAAAATTCTACGGACACCAATGTTCCACTAGGGCTGTAAGTCTCTGTTCAAGTACAGTTGTAAATGATTGTGTCTGTTGTTTGCCGATTGGCCTAGCTAGATAGAGAAGAGGTTATCGTGAGTAAGTAGATTGCCCTCTACATGATGGAAATTTGTTCAAAGAATTCAGTCACAATGTAAATCTTCAAATAGCATTTATTCACAATATTGAAATTAGAAACAGCACTACTTATGAATAAACCCCCCAAGGACAAGCACCAAAGGGAAGAATCTAATTGGAACAAGAGGTTATGGCTAGATAGTGATGTAAGTGGCCTTGACCAAAATCAGGTGTTCCTTGACACTAAAAAAAATTGAAATAGGATGTTTCTTTTAAAGGACAAAAAAAAAAGGACAGGAAAATACTGACAGGAAACCCTTTGCAGGAAATACAGATATGTATACAAAAACATTCATAGAAGTATTAATTATGTTGTGATTTTTTTAAAGCTGGAAACAAAATATGTGTCTTGCATCTGGGGAATAGCTAAACAAACTATGTTCTATAAATGCTATGCAATATGATTTTACAATAAGGAAAGATAAATAAAGAATTCAGAGAATACAGAAATACATACGATACAGTGAAGCAACCTGAAACTCACCTAAAACATAGATTCACAGATTCAAAATTAAGAACTGGATTGAAACCTATCTTGTTTTGATTGATTTTTTTTAAACAAGAAAAACAAGCAAATTAGTGAAAATAATGAATTGCTCCAATGATACAAAGATATAATCTATAGATTATACAGAAGATATAGATATGTATATAGAATATATAAAATATAATCTATTTCTTTATAGTCCTAACAAAAACCAAGAAGAAGAGATAGAAGAACTACCATTTTAAACAATAAAAATATGCATTAAATATGTGGAAATTAACAACCAAGGTCCGCAGGACTTCTATAAATACAGTTACAAAAATCATTTTTGGAGAAATAAGGAAAGACCTAATTATGTATAGACATATTATTCTATGTTCAATGGTATGCTGTCCCAATATTATAAAAATAATGATATCACCCAAATTAATCAATAGATTTAACACTGAATCATTCAAATTACCAAGAGGATACCCTATAAAATCAGGCAAACTAATAACAACTTATTTGAAGGACCAAACAGGCAAGAATATATTAAAAAACGTAGCCTCTCTCAGGGCTACTTCCTCAATTCCTACTCCAACCGGCTACTTGGCTGACCTGACAATTTCCACTGTCCTTGGCAGCTGCAGCTAACTGTTACTCTTCCAGGTTCTAAGGGTAACATCGAGGGGCTGGGCTTTTTCCAGTCCTATTGCTCAAGAGCCCTCACCAGGAGACTCCCCTTTGATAATCAGCCAGTAAGCCTAATTTGCTTTTCAAAAGGCTTTTAATAAGCATGTATAGCAAATGCAGTTGTTAAAAAAAAAAGACTCTGAAAACTTGGGGAACACAAAAAAAGGTCCTTGCTGTCAAGGAGTTCACAGTCTAAAGGAAAAGATAATGCTCAAACACCTATGTAATAATTTATGACGATGATTAGTCATTTTTCAGTTATGTGTGACTTTTTGTGATTCCATTTGGAGTTTTCTTGGCAGAGATACTGGAGTAATTTGCCATTTCCTTTTTATAGATGCCACTTCATTTTACAGATGAGGAAACTGAGGCAACCAGGGTTAAGTGACTTGTCCAGGTAGTAAATGTCTGAAGCTGGATTTGAATTCAGGAAGAGGAATCTTCCTGACTCCAAGCCTGGTACTCTGGCCACTGCACCACCTAGCTGCCCCATGTAATAATAGCTAGCATTTATATAGCACCTTAAGGTCCACAAAGTGATTTAAAAATCTTCTTTCTCATCCTCATGACAACCCTAATTTCACAGGTAAGAAATCTGTGACAGACAGAAGTAAAATAACTTGCCTTGGTCAGATAGCTCCTAAGTGTTTGAGGCAATATTTGAACCGAGCTCTACCTGACTTTGGGTCCACTGCTCTATATACTGCACCATCGCCATTCTTCATACGTGTAGTTCTCTGCTAGGCTCTGAAGATTAGTGCCTTCCTAGTGTCTGGCCTAGGCTTCTTTCTACCCCAAGGAGTTTGTCATCCTTTCTGAATTTTTCTTTCCTCAATGTGACTAGTTTGTCCTCAGTGACTTGCTGTTTTACTATACAACACAAAAATATGTTTGATTCTTTCACCCTAACATGAGATATGTCTGCATGGCATTATCTATTTTTAGCCAATGGTCAAAGCTCTTTATTTCTTTTTTCAAAATGATCAAAGATATGTTAGTACTTAGCTTACACTTCTGTTAAACTGAATGATGCAATTGAGCTGTCTGAACCTTCTATGATTAAATGGAATAAGGGGTATAAGCTCACCCTTAAGAAAATAAAGAAAAAAGCAAGAATTAAAGTTTGCCATTATCAGATCTGAAATTGCATTAGAAAGCAGTAGTTATCAAAACTATCTGGTACTAGCTAAAAACAGAAAAGTTGATCAATGCAATAAATATTCAATTCAATAAACATTTATTAAGTGCCTACTACCATAGTCTAGTCTTTGATAAACTCAAAAACACAAAGCACTGGGGAAATAGTACTTTACTAAAGAAAAACTGCTGGGAAAAGTGAATACCAGTTTGGTAGAAAACTTATTTAGATGAGCATCTTACACCATAGATAAAAATAAATTCAAAACTGGCAAATGAGCTAAATATAAAAAGATATACCATGAAAATATTTACAGAGAATGGAATTTTATAGCTCTCACAACTATTGTGAGAGATTTACTTGCTAATATCCATAATGTCCAAATAGTCTTAATTAATTATATGGAAATAAAGAGCTTTTTCATAAATAAAATAAATGAAGCTAAAATCAGGAGGCATATAGCCACTGGAAGTTCTTTTTGCAGGAAACCTCTTTGGTAAAAGTCTGACATAAAACATCAACAGAAAGGGTCTCCCTCCTCTGCTCTGACTATTGAACTCCCTGGTTTCCTGTAAGTCCCACCTAACATCCTACCTTCTACAGGACACTTTCTTCAACCTCTCTTTACTCTAGTGCCTTCCTTCTATTAATTATATATATATGTATATATATACATATATATATACATATATATATATATATATATATATATATATATGTATATACACACACATATACCTTGCTTTATATGTATTTGTTTGCATGGTGCCTCTCCCATTAGGTTGTAAGTTCCTTGAGAGCAAGCACCATCTTTGGCCATTTTTTTGTATCCCCAGCACTTAGCACAAAAATAGATACTTAATAAATATTTGGGGGCAGCTAGGTGGCGCAGTGGATAGAGCACTGGCCCTGGAGTCAGGAGGACCTGAGTTCAAATCCAGCCTCAGACACATAATACTTCCTAACTGTGTGACTCTGGGCAAGTCATTTAACCCCAATTGCCTCACAAACAAATAAATAAATAAAACAAAAACTAAATAAATAAATTATAAATAAAGATTTGTTAGTTGATTGGTTTATCTGACACATATCTATAAGATTAAGCACCATTTTCCAGGGTCAATGTATGTAAACAATCAGTTTTTAAAAGAAGAAATGTAAACTATTAAAGACTTCTAAAGTAGACAAAATCACTAATAATCAAAGAAATAGAAATGGAAATAACTGTAATATATCTAATATATTATGTCATCCTCATCAAATTGGCAAAGATGGTAAAAGATGGTCAAATTCAATACTGAAGGAAATGTCTTAAAAGAGACAAGCTAATTCATTACTGGCAGAGCTATGAATTAATCCAACCATTTTGGGGAACAATTTAGAATTATACAATAAAGCTACAAAATAATTTTAACAGACCCAGCAATTCCACTATTGAGTTGGTACCCCTAAAAGGTCATTAATAACAACAAAAGACCTATCTGTACAAAAATATTCAAATTAACACCATTAAAAATTGGAAACAAACCGTATGCCAAAGGAATGGCTAAACAGATTGTGGTATATTAATGTAATGTAATGTAATGCAACGTAATGTTAATGTGTCATGAAGGATGATGAATACGAAAAACTAAAAGAAATATGGGAAGACTGGTGTGAAATGATGCAGAATGAATAGAAAATAGAAAAGAACAAGATACAACATTACCACAAGTGTGTAAGTCAAAACAACTTAAAACAACAACAAAACTCAGATGAAAAGCAATGCCCCACCTCACTAGTAATTTCATCGGTGTAAGGAATTCCTGGTGAAGAAACTTCCTCCACAGATGCAGGAAACAACTTGTTTGTAACTTATATAGTTTTAGACAGTTGCCTGGGACACTGAGAGATTTGCCTATGGACCTACATGCATAAGAAACAGTTCTCAAAGTGGATCTATTGACCCCTGGGAGTCCCTAAGGCCCATTCATGGGGTCTGAGAGGTCAAAACTATTTTCACAATAATACTGAGACATTATTTGGTTATTAAAACACTCCTCCCCTTTTTAACTATATATCTGTGAAAAACTTGATTTTCTTCTTATTTTTTGACAAAAACAACAAATTATAACAGATTTAATGAAGAAGCAAATAAGAGAATACAGCCACCTTCTATGAAGCCAGAAATTAGAGAGATGTGCAAGAGTTTGTAAAATAATGATACTCTTCTCACTACTTTTTTATTTTGGAGAATGCAGTAAATTTTCATAAAATATATGTTATTTATGTTAACATGTAATGTATTTGTTATTGTTATTTTAAATAAATTATTAAATGTTTTTAGAAATTAAAATGTCATGAACAAAAGCTCTTTGGGCTCCTAAACAATTTTTAAGACTGCCAAGGGATGCTGGGACCAAAGACCACTGTAATAGAGGCAGGGCTTGCATAATCTAGTTTTCTTGGCATCAGGTCCCTTTATTCGCTATGCTACACTGATTCTGGGCCGCTAGGTGGTGCAGTGGATACAATGACAGGCCTGGAGTCAAAAAGATTCATTTTCCTGAGTTCAAATATGGCCTCAGACAGTTACTCTGTGTGACCTTGGGCAAGTCACTGAACCCTGTTTCTCTCAGTTTCCATATCTGTAAAATGAGCTGGAAAAGGGAATACCTTCTCCAAGAAAACTCCAAATGGGGTCACAAAGAGTCTGAAACAATTGAACAACACTGCTTCTAGCCAACATCAATACTAACTTCTAAAGCAAACACCAGCATTTTATTATGAGAAACAAAGAACCAATGAAGGATAAACTTGCATACACTACTAGACCCACTCATGCTTTTCTGCTCTTCTGTCTATCAAGGGATAATGTTGTTCAGTCATTTTTCAGTCATGTCCAACTCTTTGTGACCCCATTTGGGGTTTTCTTGGCAAAGATACTGAAGCAGTTCGCCATTTCCTTTCTTGCTCATTTTATAGATGAGGAAACTGAGGTAAATAGGGTTAAGTGATTTGCCTAGGGTCACATGACTAACAAATGCCTGAGGCCAGATTTGAACTCACAAAAATGAGTCATCCTGATTCCAGAACCAACATTCTATCCAGTGTACCACTTGGCTGCAGAGAGGCAATATAGAGAATTCAAAGGTCAATTAAACTGGTGTTTTGTAGAGTATGTCAAAACAAAATTTATTCACTAAAAAAAGGAAAAAAAATCTTGAGTGTTTTTGTCACTCTCTGCCAGTATCCCATGTCCGCATTAGGAGGAAAAATTCCTAAGTCTTCAGTGAATGTAACCACATCAGAAAAAACAGTTACTTAATTGTAGCAGCCCGGGCTTCAAAAAGTGCTACCTTTCAAATGCAATGGATGATGGTGAAGATGACAACATAGCAGAACAATAAGGAAGAAGAAAACAATGAGAATGTTCTCCTTAAGACTCTTCTCAAGTACCTTTCCCGATCTCTCCAGCTCCAAGAAGTGCTCACTCCAAAATTCTCCCCTAACAACTGTTTTGTGTATTATTATTGTATATTGTTTATACTTAATGTGTATACTCATGTTGTCTCTTTTGATACAACATAAGCCCCTGGAGGGGTGGGACTATTTCCTTTTCTTCTTTGAACTCCCAGCACCTAGCACAGTGCCTGAAACATAATAAATGCTTAATAAAAACTTGTGTATTGATTGAAGATGAAGGTAACATTGATAATGAAAATGAAAAAAAACTTATTGAATTGAAAGAAACTTTCCCCTTCAATGGTTGTTCCTTAAAATAAAGTACTGATTTGTGCATTATACTACGTTCATGGTAAGGATATTTTACTGTAGTATCGATGCATGATTATTTTTCAATATTTAAATAGTCTTACTATAAACACTTTTTCTATTTCAATTAAAATAAATTTTATTCATTAAAATTCATTTATTCATTATAAATTTTATTTATTTTTGATAGAATTGCTTTCTTCTTCACAGATCTTTCAAAGTATCAAAGTACTAGGTTAGTAGATTAGGGAAATGCTCTACACATTGTCTGCCTATTTTCCAGCAAAGTATTGATCAGGTCTCTCCTGGTCGGCATGTGGGCTAGATAATAGTAGAGTTACATGGAAGCGGACTGGTTGAATGCTAGGCCCCAAAGAGCAGTCATTAGCCGGACAGTGTAACTTGGTGGGAGGACTAGAGTGAAGTAACCAAGGGCCCTGCCTTGCCTTCATGCTACAAATACTTGAGTCAAAGACTTGGATGGAAGCATAGAATAGAATGCTCATCAAACTGGCAAGTGACATGATACCACAGAAGCTAGCTGGTATCCAAGAAGAGCATGACAGGCTAGCTACAGCAGTGGGGAGCCTTTGGCCCCGAGGCTACATGCGGCCTTCCAGGTCCTTGGGTGCGGCCTTTTGACTGGGTCTAAGTTTTACAGAACATTTTTTTTTAAATGAAAGGGATTTGTTCTGTGAAGTCTGGATTCAGTCAAAGGGCCTTACTTAAGGATCTAGAGGCCCTTGAGGCTGCAGATTCCGTGCTCCTGGATTAGGCTTTTTTTGCTTGGTCTCAGAGGGCAGAGCTAGGAAAAGGTATGAAGGTCAGATTTATTTTGATAAGAAACAACTCCAAACAACTAGCACTATCCCATGGTAGAGCAGACTGTCTTGGAAGGAAGCGGGTTTCCCTTCAATGCAGGTCTTTAAGTGGATCAAGGGTTTTGGAGAGGAAACTCCTGTGCAGGTATTAACTGGACTCTAAACTCCTGTTATTCTGGGACTTGGGTAGGTAGATATGACTGAAAAGAAAAATGTCAAAACCAATGGCCAGTTTCCTACTGAACACTAGTGAAGTTTTAACATCTGCAGCTGCTCTGCAGACACTCTACTATTGTTTGAGACTGTCATAAGAAGCCAGTCCTTAATTCTTGCCCCCATGAGGGTAAGGAATTGGTGCATGCAATTATCTTTAAATAGCTCTTTATCAAAACCTTAAACATAGAGAAGGGTGAGCTGGGAAAGGACTTC
Source organism: Phascolarctos cinereus (assembly GCF_003287225.1). Lineage (NCBI taxonomy): Eukaryota > Metazoa > Chordata > Mammalia > Diprotodontia > Phascolarctidae > Phascolarctos > Phascolarctos cinereus. The sequence continues at coordinate 404,768,143 of NW_027555625.1, read as the reverse complement.
AAACTCCCAGTGTCCTTAAGTCATGGGGGAGCAGAAGGAAACATCAAAGAGTGAAGTAAGCCTCAGAAATCTTTCTCCTGGGAATGATACTCATATATTCAAGGACTTCAGAGCAAGAAGCAACCATAGAGAAAACTAGTCTAACCTTCTATTTTACAGATAGAAACTGAGGAGCAGAATTTGCCCGAGGAGCTAATTTGCCCAAGGTGACACTACTAACTTAATAACAAAGATGAGACTCAGGTTTCAGGGCTCTTAGTTCAATATTCTTTCCAGTATGGTGCAGTATTGACTTAAATACAAGCCACCCCTCTAAATTGAGACCCTCATTTCCTCTAGTCTTAGAGAGTTGTCTGGGGCACTGAGAGATAAAATGATTTGCCCAGGGTCACCCAGACAATATGTGTCTGATTCTGGACTTGGACTCAAATCTTCCCAACTCCAAAGCTCACCCTCAATCCACTACTTGATTTTGCCTTTTAAGTGTCCTTAATCTACTTAAAATGCAAGCCAAGTCTCCTCATACTCCAACATTCCGAGGTGCTCTTCAGAATTTTCTGGCTGGTACTCAAGGATCTTATCCATCCCTCCCCAGCCCACTCCCCATACTCCTTGCCATTCATTCCTACAAAGGCATCGGTTGTGTGTGCCTCATCTACCTACATGAACCCATATGCAGGAACATTATCAAGTCACTCCAGCAATCCACTGCAGGTTGGGCTTTATTTTGCAGTAATCCTTTGGAAGAAACATTGAATCTTGATTCAAGAAGGCAGGGGGAAGAAAGAAGCAAGCAAAGTATCATGCATCCCCATTGGGCTCACAGAGCACACTTAGTGATTCTCAACATCTCCAAGATTAACACACCCAGAGCTGTCTCTCCTGCAGCAGGCTCATCTATTTCAGTACCCTGGCTGATCCCCAACTTCCTTGTTGCACAGAATACTCCCTCCAGACCTCCCATCCCCAGCTCTTCCATCATTGCCCATAGCCACAACACTAAACACACCCCTTACATGCTAATGCAAAAGCAATCTCTCATTCCCATCTCACAACCAGTCCAGATTCCTTCCTTTTATTATTTATGAACTGTCTTTTGCATACTCCTCCCACAAAGTACAGCATTTAGATGTGGCTTCATAGGTGGGATGGCACTAGCAGATGTGTGTGCAGCCCCCTTCTCTGAAATTGTCTTCCTGATGGTTTCCCAACAATTCTTCCCCCCACCCCACATTGGCTGCCCTGCCCTCCCTACTTTCCCTGCTCCATCTGTACTTGGCGTTGACACTAAGCAGCTTTGTCAATCATGGTTCACTGCACTTCCCAAACACAAGAGCTCTGAGGGCAGTATCACATGCCACTCAAAGAGAGGGAGAGGCAGAAGGCCGCATCACGCACTCCTGCCCCCTGCCATCTCACTCTTCAAAGATGCTATTGCATTCCTCAGTGAAAGGCGACTTCAGGGTCATTGCCTCCCACTGGCAGAATCAACAGCCTTTCTGCTTTCCAGAAAATACTCATGGAAATAAAGGGCAGTCCAAACCCTGTAGCTCACCAGGCAGTACTGCTGCCTCACATTGTATACCTCTCTTTATCTTTACAAAGTGCGTTTACACTTACAATCTCATTTTGTCCTTACAACAATCCTGTGAATGATTTGGGAGATGATGGTCTCAGATGCTGAAGAACACATGCCTGCCCTAAGTAAAAAATGAATGAGATGATCTCTAAGTCTCCTGTCAGTTAACTAGAATTACACAATTTTTTCACAGACAGAGGGTGAGAGCTAGAGCTGGAGCTGGAGGAACTGGGCTGACATTTGAACTCTGCTGCTAATTATCCGTGCAACCTTGGGCATCACTAACCGCTCTTGGCCTCAGTTTCCTCATCTGTAAAATGAGGTTGGACTTAACGATCTTTAAGGTCCTTTCTATGATAGTATAAATCTGCCAGTAATAGAAAAGTATTGTTCAACTTGAGAGTCAATAATGATTTGGGCAAAGGGCTAAATCCATTGGAGGGAAGTCCCAGGATCTCAGAATCCAATAAAAAGCATCCCTAGACAAAGGTATGGGATGAGAAAGCACAAGCTCGTTTGGAAGTAGAAAGAAACATCAAGAAAGAGATTTGATGGTGACAGTAAAGCCTCTTAGAGGAAGAGAGCCTCTGGCTAGAGAAAGGAAGAGGTCTTCTATGGTTCTGGAATGGCATCCCTGAACCTAAGAGTATTGGGTGAACCTTGGGGACCCTAGATCCAGTGAGGCAAATCTCTGCACCTGAGAGATACCCACTAATCTACATTCTGCCACTAAGATTATGCTAAGAGTTAGCCTCATTATGCTAACCATGAATTGGAGTTCTTATTTAGGAAGTGACCTGTCATTGAAAAGCTCTGATGCTATATGTTTGGAACTCAATTCCATGTTTTGGGGAATAAACCTGTAATTTCATCATATATGAAATTCCTGATGAGGAAAACTCTCTACCAATAGAGATGGTATCTGCAACTCTTCAGAGAGTTGGTTGGGATACTGAGAGGCTAAGTGTCTTGTCCAGAGTCACACAGCCAAGAACTTGAAGCCAGGTTTTCCTGACTCTGAGGCCAAGTCTCTATCTACTGAGTCACACTGCCTACAAAAAAAAAACAATGACACAATGACATAATATGACAAATATTAAACAGGAAGCCTCCAGCCAGAGATGAGCAGGGATCCTCCCGACTATGACTTCAAGGTGTATTACCAGACAGAGAATAAAAATGTAGATATAGAAACCCTCTCCCATAACCCCATGTGTCAGAATCTATGGTGAAGCCTAGACCATTAATAAAGGTAATCCATGACATGCAGGACTGTTCATAAAAGAAATCAGGACTAAGAATATGCAAAGTATACTTTGTTCCAACTGTCAATGAATGACTGGTAGTCAGAACCATTGGAGGACAGATGTCTACTAGCAATGACACAGACTAAGGAAAGGGGGCATGATCCTTGGGGACTTAGGATTAAAAGGATGGAAATAATACTATTGAGCATAACAGAAGTTGGAGCCATAGAATGAATGAGTTCCTGTCTTAGGACATAATCAATCTAACATGAGGTATGTGAAGGCAGAAGGTACTGCCTAAGCCCTATGGTTATCTCGGACATTTGGACCGAAGATTAATTCTGGAAGTGATTTGGAAGCATTTCTACTCACTCAAGGTGGCAGTGGATTTATGTGAGAAACGTGAGACTTATTCTCAGTGTGTTCAAAAGAACGTACTACTGAGTTTTAGTATTTACCTGGCAAAGTTTGCATCTGGTATTCAGAGACCTTTTTTTTTTAAAATATATCCCCAGAATTAAATAGGAAGAAAATCCAAGTGGTAACTGACCCAGAACGACTCACCTGCCCAGCCAGGAAACAGAAGCCTTTTACAGTAGCCAGTGTTATGGGAAAAATACTTCTCTGTATCTGCTTCCCTGCCAAGGTCCATTCTGAACAAAGTAGAAAGCAAGCTACTCAAGGAGGTGTTATCCTTGGCTGGAATCAGGAAATCTTGGACAACACCTCAAGAGGACAACTATGGGGAACATTAGAGAGAGTGCAGGACTTGGAGTCAGGAATAAAAATAACAGCAAAAACAAAACTGTTTTGGTTTTTCTCTTTCTGTCCTCAGCACCTAGCACACAGCCTTGCAGATAAACAGCAGGTACTTAATAAATCCTCATTTAATTGAACTTTATTGAATTGTCAGCTATGTTAAGACAAAATTATTAATTATTTTTTCAAAGAGAGAATAGGCTCGTATCAGAATTCTCTTTTCTCTTCAGTGGCCATTCACCTGCTATTCAAAAGAATAGGCCTAGCTAGGAAAATTCACAGAAAAAAGTAGAAAACCATATGTGTCTCTCCTCAGCATCTTAGCTGTCCGGATTTGGTTTGCAGATTCTGAGCACGTCTCAAAGCAATGCCTATTCCAAACTCGGGGTGATGTAGAAATGTCACCCAAAGAATGTATAGCTTATATGCAAATGGAAAACTTTCAAAATGATAAACCTGTGCTATAGAGTAAAAACAGTCACAAATCACACACTCTTAATTGCTCTGGCACCAGGCAAAGAAAGGAAAAGACTTGGGAAAGGTTCTTCTAAGCTTGAGCTAAACTGTAGCTTGTAATTGAAAAGAAAAAAAAATTAGTCTTCCCTTTACAATCTAGGCAAATGAATAAATCTGTCTAAATATGTCCTTCCTTTTAAAAAAATCTTATAAATATTAGGGACCTGAAGGTACCTTTGAGGTTGTCTTATTCAGGCACCCCACTATATTTCACAAGTAAAGACACTGAGACCCACAAGGGTCAAGGTTTGGAGCTAGATGTCATCTAGAACATCTCTTACTGACTGTAAGATCTTAATCAAATCACTTGATTCCTCTCGGTCTCAGTTTCCTCATCTGTAAAATGAGGAGGTTAGGTTAGATGGCCTCTAAGGTCCCATCTGACTTTAAACTGATGATCCTAGAATGATATAAAATTCATTTTAAATCAACAAAGATGGATTAAGGTCATTTACCAATGGGGAAATGGGGAAAGACAAGCGTAGAGGCATTAAGTGACTTGCCCAGTCATAGAGGTAGTGAGTGATAGAGATTAGAACCCAATTCTTTGACCACAATTTCTGTCATCACTCCACTGCCCTATGACATCTCTCTCACTTGTTCCAGATCACAAAAAAAGGCCATATCAGAATTAGGGTGAGAATCCTAGGCCTTCTGAGTCCCAGAACTGTGTTCTTTTAGCCCAGCATGCTGCCCCTCTTTGTTTTTCATTTTTACAACAAAGCGAATCATGCCCTTCATTCTCTTTTGTCTGGGAGCCTTTTTATTATCAAGACGGATGTCACGAGGTCACAATTACACAGTGTATATCCAAAGGCCTGGTTTGGAGGTTGCCTAAACAAAATAAAAAATTCCTCCTAATGCTATGACAATGACAACAGCTGCTATCTGTGGATACTATTTTTTGCCATTCTTTGTGTTCTTTGTGCCATCCCTTTTTATTCTTTTTTTTTCTTTTAGTGCTTTCCTTTCTTTTATAATTACCCTGCATTACAGTACCTAACTTTCAAAAGACAAAATCAGCCATCATCTAAGTGAAAGTCCTCTCTCCCTCCACCCCCTTGGGTATCCAGCTTCAGCTCTGATCTCTATTCAAGGCATCTCTCCCTTCCTTTGAACCTGTTTCTCTCTTGGAGGACTCTTGTGGTTCAAGATCATTCATTTCACTCATACAGTAGCCTGAAGAGGGACAAGCAAGACAGGCCACGGGGGTTTTTTATATTGCACTTCTTCATGCCTGTGCCCTTGGCAGCCTGGAGAAACCTCCTCCCTGACTCTCTCCTGGGACCACCTTTTTAAGAAGGACCCAGACATGCCTGGACATGCTCTGTACACCCTCTCATCTAGCCACTTTAACTATACATACCCTTTCCCCCCCTTTCCAGCTCCTCCCCAGTAGAATGTAAGCTCCTTGAGGGTAGGGGATATCTTGCTTATTTGTATTTCTATTCCCCATCACAGTACAATTCCTGGAAGACAGCAAGCACTTGATAAATGTTCTATCTATCTAAACATCTTTCTATCTAAATACCTTTCTATCTTTCTAAATATTTTTCCATATATTTATCTATCTAAATATCTTTCAATCTATCTAAATATCTTTCTATATATTTATCTATCTAAATATCTTTCTTTTCCTATCTTTCTATATAAATATTTCTCTTTCTCCCTATTTATATAAATATACTTCTATCTAAATAGCTTTCAATTTAACTATCTAAACATCTTTCTATCTAAATATCTATCTAAAAATCTTTCTATATATTTATCTAACCAAATATCTTTTTTCTTTCTTTCTTTCTTCCTATCTTCTATCTAAAAATCTATCTTTCTCCTATATCTTTTTATTTATGTAAATATCTTTCTATCTATCTACACATCTATCTTTTTTTCTAAATATCTATCCTTCCCTATTTCTTACTGTTTGCATCAGGTTTAGTGAAACAGTGGTAAGAATAGTTGGAGAGGCCTCTGTGAGGTACAGTTAAGGAAGTTAGTATGATTGTGAGAAATGGCCTATCTCACACTTCAGAAACCATGTGGAACAGTCAATATAGCACTGAACCTGAAGTCATGGGACTTGAGTTCAAATCCTAGCTCTTACTGACTATAATCTTAATCAAACCACTTGAGTTCTCTAGGTCTCAGTTTCCTCATCTGTAAAACGAGGAGGTTGGGTTAGATGACCTCTAAGGTCCTGTCTGGCTCTAAACTGGTGATCCTAGAATGATATAAAATTCATTTTAAATAAAAAAACATGGATTAAGCACCGATGTGCCAGGCACTGGGTAAGGCACCAGGGATACAGACACAAAAAATGAAACAGTTCTTGTCCTCAAAGAGCTTAAATTGAAATGGGGGGGGGGCGGAGCTGACATTCACATAGGTCACTAAATACAATGTATGAAGTAATACACTGAATTTCAAGTGGATGATGGTGATAATAACCATCAAGAAGAGTATAGGTTTGCGGGTAGTGGCACCTGACATGTGCTTTAAAGGAAACTAGTGAGTCTACCAAGCATATATGAGGAGGTGATACATGGGAGACCTTTTGTACAAAGATAAAAGGGTGGGACATAGGATATTATGTATGGATTCTATCTCTTGCCCACAGAATCTGATGACAATGTAGCCATCAACCACTTATATTTCTGTGATTAACAGAAATTCATGTGATGAGGGATCAAGGGAGCCAATCTCTCCTTTGATTTGAGCAGTTAAATCTTTATTTTCTGGATCAGCAGTAAGGAGACTTGAGTTAAAATTGGAGTTTAGCCATCACTTTTACAGGAGACCTTGAAGTTACCAATGGACTCTTTGCATTACTTCTACCTAAAATCTAAATCTAATATCTAATTCCAATATCTAAATTCTATTTGATTCAATTTGATTAACACTTAATGAAAACATAGTAGGTATAAAAAATTGTGTTTAGGGACCTGAGGAGGGGTGGGGGAGGTGTTGTAGAGATGAAGAAGACACTGAACTTGTCTTCAGAGGACTTGCCATCTACTCGGGGGAGAATAAATAACTGCTATCCAAGATGAATATGGTAAGTGCTATGGGAGAGAAGGCTACAATACAAGTGCCTTGGAAGCACAGAGGAGAAAGAGAGATCCCTTCCAGTTGGCAGGGCCAAGGATGACTTCACAGAAGAGGTGGCAGTGAAAGGGAGCTAGCTGGCTTTGTGAGGATGAGTGAAGTGTTCTCAGTAAAAGCACTGTGTGTACAAACACAAGGCCTGTCAACGTGCAATAATCAGCAGTCTGTTCAGATGTTCCGGACCTTTGCAGGGATGGTGTTTTTCCACTGCTAGGAGCTCCCCTCCCACACTTTGGCTATCGCTGTTGCCTGTGGTGATCACAAGTTATGGTGCTATTGTAAGGAGCTGCCAAAGCACCAGAAGAATCTCAGGAGGTAACTAGGGTTAAGAAAGAAAATGCTGTGAAATGTTTCAATCCATTTATCAAATGCTTTTAACTCCCATTTTGTGGCAGGTAAAAAGGGAGGGAGGGAGACTGCACTTAAGCAAACAAACAAACAAAAAAAACCAACATAAATGTTTCCTTGTTGGGGAGGTGATGGAGTAGGAATGCTACTTTTTATTTTAGACTGTGCTTTGTGAGAAATTTTTTTTTTAAAACAACACTGAACTCTCTCAGCCTAGGGCTGAAAAAAATGCACATTCTCTGAGGATTCCCAAGCCAAAGATTCTGTTGCCTGAAGATTAAGTGGGAATGATAGTGCTGGAGCTCTACTCCATATCCTGTGCTCACAGCAGATCAGCACCCTGGACTCTAACACACATCTCACTCTGACCCCAAACCAACCCCACCAAGACACAAATGGCCACCTCCCCTTCAGCAGCAGCAGATAAGTATTTCTTTGTTCTTCTATGGTTTCTTCTGGCCCACCTTTCCCTTCTGTCCAACTCTAACTGTCCTTGTGTGTCATAGCATGCAAGGATGAATAAGTAACTACTTAGGGAGCCCCCTTAACCCTTGAAAAGATATATTCCCTCCCAGCTTGGTGAAGTCAAAAGCCCCACAATTTGAATTCACCCAACGAAATTCAAAGATTCTGGGAAAGAAAACATTAGGCCTTATCAGTTCTTTGTACAGCATTATGTATAAATTTATCCTTTCCTTTAATATTTCTCAAAACCTAGCAAAAAGGAGATAAAAGATGAAGACTTTGGGCACCTAGTACTAGGTTAGGGACAGGGAATGAGGTCATTAAGAGGAGAGAACAAGAAGGTCCAAACAAAGAGGCTAGGAGCACCAGAAGACAAACTTAGTGACTTCAAAATGCTGCCTGGGTCCTGCCTCAGTTGTAGGTATTTTAAACACAAATAAAGTATTCAAAGCTCATAGACAGGGGAAGAGAAGGAGGACTCCACTTAAGTCTGGATTCCCTTTCCCACAGTGAAAAGCGCTCTAACCACCTTGTCTGCCTCCTGAGATAAAACACAAGTGTCCAGACAGTGCTTTCAAAACTGGGTTGGTTAAATTTATGCTGCACATCCCTCCTGTTTGAATTCCTTTTCCTGCAGCCCCAAAGTAGAGTGGGCTTGCCTACTCCACACTAGGAGCCTTCTGGAGTCAGCTCTTCTTGAGTTTGGCTGGTCATCTTAAAAAACTGATGGCTTCGCTGGAGCATTTCCATTTCTCCCTGCCACCTGAGTTTTTGGAATTGGCCTTTGTCAGAGTTCAAAGGCTGCTATCAATCATCACTCCACTTAAGGTATCGATTACTACAAGGACTAGAAAAAATTACAGGGGATGGCAGACTTTCAAATACCTCCTGACCTCTTCTATCAGAAGAAAAGAGAGGAGAAACAAGAAGTGATAGAAGGGACAAAAAGAAGTAAAAACCAAGAAAATACATAAACATGCTCATATTCACTGGGACCTAAGAATCTCCACACCCTCCATCCCACTCCCCCCAAAAACCCTCCATTTCATATTCTATTAGATATGATTCAATTCAATATAACTATAGGCCAAGCATTATGCTAAACCTTAGCGCTAAGGAGAGAAGGAAAAACAAAGAAGTCAAAGTCAAAGATCTTTGTTCTAGCATGGGTGGAATGACCAAGTCATGAATTAATAAAGTGTTAGATTTGGCAGAGACGCTTCAAAGAGACAAATGGAGGAAACAAGAAGAGGCAGATGTGGACTTTTAATGCCCGGTGGGAGACCTCCCTAGAACCACCAGCCTGTGGGAAACACTGAGTCCTTTATAGCACCCAACCCCACAGAGACAGTTCTCCATGGGCTTCTCAAAGAAGATCATTCTCTCCTTGGCTCAAGTGAGATTTCATCTTTCTCCCTAATTACACAGTCCTCTTTGCTCCTGCATAGTCTATGCCTACAACAATCTACTCAGGGCTTCTTAAACTTTTCCCCTAGTGACCCCTTTTCAAGTTTGGGGCAGCACTGCTCTGTGTTCAGAACCAAGGCTACAGTGAAGTCTGCTATGCAACACGAGCAAACACTGCCAGAAACAACTCAGATTCATTACACATTTGATTTGGAATTAATTTTCGGTCATTGCATGTTCAGAAACCTTTCACTGTTGTCAAAATTTTTGTGACCCCATATGGGGTCACAACTCACAGTTTAAGAAACACTGATCTATATGACTCTCCCCCCACCTTCATCACAAATTCTTTTCTACTTCTGGCTTAGATAAATATGTTGACTTGCTATCCTTGACTGTCCTTTTTTTGAATTGAGCATTTAGTAGAAGGAAATAAGATTGCTCAGATTTGGACAAGTATGATCCTCCTGGCCTGGAACGAGATTACTTTCCACCAAATGCTTATTGCACAAAAGACAGTGATCAATCAACCAATAAACATATCAAGGGCCTACTATGGACAGCGAGCCAATGTATTTATTGGAGCAAGAGGTAAAACAGAATTCAAGATGTGGGGAGCCGTACAGATTGGCACAACAGAGCTTTCCTCCAGGAACAGGCCATTCAAGTCCACCCCGACCATGACCATCTCAGTCCACGTAGGAGCAGTCAAATGAAAACCGACTCATTGTATAGATGAGAAGTGCGACAAGAGCGCAAAGTGGGGAGACAAAGAAGAGAGAGAGGGGGAGGATTGTTGGTCAATGGGATCATGGAAGACTTCCCAGAGACCCTGTGAATTTAACTGGCAGAGAAAGAAAGGTACATGGCACATTTAAGGGAGCTTTAGAGATCCTCTACCATCATGTGTCTTTATATCCCCAGCATCTAGCACAACTTCTGGCATAGAACTGGTGCTTAATAAATGCTTTTTGATTGATTTGATCTAATGCAACCCACTGGTTTGGATATAAAAACTCCAAAGTTGTGTGACTTTTACAGGCCATAAGTGACGGGGCAGAATTCAAATGTATCTCTTTTCTCTGGGTCCAACCCCAGGGTTTCCTCCATGATGCTATTCTGGCATCACGACTATATAACACACCTATGCCTCTACATATTCCTCAACTCCTTCAAGGCTTAGTGCTTTGTGCAAGAAGGCTTTCCTAATCCCCTTCATAGCTGTTCTCTCCTTCCTCCTCAAATTATCATCTATTATGTTTAGGATTAAAAGATGACAGATCCGGAAGGGACCTGAGGCCCTTGAATCCAACCTCCTCATTAACAGATAAAGAGACTGAGGCCCAGAGAGGTTAACTGACTGCCCAAAGGCACACAGGTAATGTCAGAGATAGTATTTGAATCCAGGACCTCTGCCTCCAGAGTCATTGTTCTTTTCACTATACCATGCTGCTTCTTGTTTACAAGATGAATCTCCCAGTAGAATCTAAATTCTTTGAGGGCAGAGACTGTTTTCCTTTTTGTCTTTTGCAGTCCTACTGGCTTGCTTGTAGTAGGCACTGAATAACTATGTGTTGGATTAAAATAGATTGCAGAATGTTTCTGATCAGAGAAAGGAAAGACATCAAAACAGTCAATAAGTCTTTATTAAGTGTTTACGATGGGCTGAGCGCTGTGCTAAGCACCAGAGAAACAAAGCAAGGTAAAGGAAACAGACCCTCCCTAAAGGGGCCCACAGTCCAGTGTGGAAGACAACATGAAAACAACTATGTACAAACAAGCTGTATGAAGGATAAAGGGGAGAGAAGCAGCAAAGGGAGGGTTGGGAAATCACTGTGACATTAATAAAGAAATGAAGCGATAAGGGCTTTGGCTGTGGGGGTGGACAAGAAGGGACACACAGAAGACGGGACCATCATAGAAGCAAGGACAGTAAATGACACCAAGCATTAGGTGCTGAATTGCCAAATCATCTGGTAGTGGGTCTCAACACTGTAAGGGCCTGGAGGAGATGGGGAGCATAACGCATAATAAGAAAGAATTTCAAGATCAAAAGGAAAACTGAGCCGATCGTTGAGGGATGGGTAGGCTCTAGAAGGGCAGAGGAAATGGGTGAAACTCACTTCAGGCAAGAGAAATAAAACAAGTAAAGGCGCGGCGGTAGGAAGAGGATGACTTATGAGATGATGATGAGTCTGTCCTGAGCAGAGCGTTTTTGTCATTGTTGTTGTACAGACTTGTGATCCCATTAGTTTAGGGAACTCCCTCCACCGAGGCAGAGCAGCAACTGACTAGCTTAGATTCCTAGAGTTGTCCTGAACCCTGAGAAGTTAAATAACCTGCTCAGAGTGAAAGAGCCAATATTTGGTAAGGTCAGGACTTGTTTCTAGGTCAGCATGACTCTCAGGCCTGCCCTCTATTCATTTCATCGTTCTTAACTTGGTAAGGTAGGGGTATAACATCTAGAGCTGAAAGGGACTTTAGAACTCATCCATCTAGTCTAGGTACCTCTTGCCCCATTGATTACAGAAATGGACATTATAGAAATAGAAACTAGGAAGCATAAAAGTTAAATGGTTTTGTGCAAGGTCACACAGGTAGGGATAGGCTGAGTATGGAGAACCAATGAATGCTGGGTATTTAGATGAAAATGTAAGAAATGCAAAACTCTTTTATGATATAAGCGTATTCAAACAAAACAAATTCCCACATCAGCCATGTCCAAAACTCTGTCTCATTCTGCATATTAGCCCATCACCTCTCTGTCATGAAATAGGAAACATTCCTGATCATTGATCCTCTGGAATCACGGCTGATCATTGCACTAATGAGAATTCTTAAGTGTTTCAGGATTACACATTTTTACAGCATTGATATTAGAGTATAACTCCTTCTGGCTCTACTCACTTTGCACCATTCATCTAACACCCCCCCCCAAAAGCTTGGAATTAAAAAAAAAAAAAAGAGAGAAAAATCTACATAGAAATACAATGTACAGAAAATGAAGGAGAACCTATAACTAATAAGCTGCTATATATTATATTTATAATCAATTTAATCATAAAAAGAAGTAAATATATAATATAATGCAAGTTCATTAAGGGTAGAACTATTTCATTGTTCCCTCTTAATCTTCAAAACTTAGTATAATGCTTGGGTACACAGTGAGAACTTAATAAAGTATAGTGAATTGAATTGAATTGAATTTAGACTTGATATGGTAATGGAGGAGTCCAAATGGATGAAAAGCTGGCCTGGGAAGTCAGGAAGGCCTGGTTCAAGTCCCGCTTCTGACACACAACTGACTATGTGACCCTGAAAAAAAGAATTTACTCTCACAGTACTTCCGGAAATTCTGTAAGATTCCATGTTGCAGGACCAGCCCCTCTCTACCACTGGTTGACAGATTTTCTCATGGGGAGTCCACTACACACTCCCCAAAAAACCCACACATCTGGTCCTAAAGTAGTAACAGAACTACTGTGGGTTTTAGGGTACAAAATGGCAGAGAAAAACTGGTCTAGAATCAAACATTTGCTTAAGTGTTGGTATTAATGCAGTCAGATAGATTGTGCTTATTGTCAAGACTCTGGAAACACAGGCCTGGGGAAGCCCTTAGAAAACACACAGGACACCTCCCCATTTCATCCTCTGCTAACTGCCCCCAGGTTCTGACAGTTGGGAATTTAGACAGAGCTGTCTTTCAAAAGTATCCTTTAAAAATGGAATGCCATCTTCCTGGCTTAACACATTTCACTTACGGATTTACATTTACCCCAGTAGAGCAAATCAAAATTATAGTTCCCTCAGTAACTGTAACCCAGAGCTGGGCATGGCCATATTTTCTGCTGCTATGCAGGCTTTTAACTCATGCTGCCCCCTCTTCCAGCTTCCCAGCTGCGCCATGGAAATTTAATTCATGCATTATGCAAGAAATGCTTTTCAGAAAGACAGTGACTGGCCCTTTAAAGTGTGTGAGAGGCCTTACCTTAAGTCTACATTTCTTCTCATGTGTGCAGGAATCTTCAGGATTCATGTAGGCAGAGTGTTTGACTACCATTCTATGGCAAATAAGTCCTCTGATTAGACTAGGACAAGAAAGTCCTCACTCCCCTTGTGCAGGATGCCACGTGTAATGATTGGTAATAACCCAGTTACAGACATTAAAGCTAACTGATGTTGGTTGGCACCATTTGAGAGAGAGAAAAGGAACATCAATGGTTTGGCTCCAGGCAAACTACTTTGTGTTCTGGTCATGGCAGATGAAAGAATATCTAAGAACACCTGAGGAAAAAAAGTATCCTTATCTCAATGTCAAAGGAATGGGAAGTTTCAGCCTATTAACTTTATTGGGGAGAGTTCAATCCTACACTGAAAAGAAAAAAAAATGAAAGCTTTCTTCCAATTTTCCAAGTGGATCCCTTGAGAAGAAATGACCCAAGAGAGCACTGAACATGACCAAGCCAGCCACAGACCCTCTAAGAATTTGAGTTGCCCAAGTGCCCTTCAAGCCCTATGGTCAGGCAGCACTCCAGGAAAAGGATTATCAAACAAACCAGACAAAAACTGTGCCTGGAAACCTACAGTGTCCTGTCTCAACAAAGGGAGAGTCAGCAAAGATTTGGAAATGACACCAGGTTAAAAAAAAAAAACTAAAGCAATACTGTTAATATTAACTACAGTTTATGTGTATATGTTTATGTGTACGTATATATATAATACATACACATATAGATACATTATATACATGTACATATGTCTATACACACATACACACACACATACATACACAACACATATGTAAACTCTTCCCAGGCCTCCTTCAGGATGAAAGAAGAATTTGTTTGAGAGGGGGTGCACACAAATGTGTGTTGTTGCCTGAAACTCATACTGTTACACTTCAGAAATTCATTTGAAAGAAAACAGTTCTTGTTCAAAGAGTTCCATTTAACATAGAGATCTCCCAGGCAGGCTGTCAGCCATTTTACCTACAGTCAACTCTCATTTACAGTAATGGGGCAGAAGATAGGGTAAGTGAAAACCTGTGAATGTCATTTTAGCTAATAGCTTTTTCCCTCTTCCGTCCCCGAGCCACTGAAAAGTGGCAAAACCCATTATGGTATAGTGATCAGAGTTTCCCCTCCACTTCTTTCCCATGGTCTCCTGCGTTTCTGCCCCTTCTTGTTTCTCCACTCCAACCCCTCTACCCTCTGGGTGAAGGAATAATGAGGAGCTTCACTCAAGATGTGACAGAGGAGAGCAGAAGAGACTAACTGAAATACAGATCATGCGCACATTTAATGGTCAGCTCTTAAATAACCAGAAGTTATAGCTGTATCTAGAATTCTTTTTTTTTTTTGGAGGGAGGAGAGGTGGAAGGGAGAGTTGGAGAGAGGAATCATCACATGCTCACAGAAAGAGTAGAGGAGGGATGTGCAATTTCCCAGTGAACATCTGCTTTAACTTAAATCATAATAGCTTACATTTATGTCACGTTTACCAGCTACAAGCCCTTTTCACATACATTATCTCACTTGAGTTTCAGAGCAGCCTAAGAAGCAGCTATGATTACATGAATGAATGAAAAAAGCATTGTGTGCATAGTAATATAGTAATAGTATATGCATTTCTTTTCCAATTTTATAGATGAGGAAGCAGGCTCAACAAGGTTAAGTAACTTGCCCATGATTACATGGCCAATAAGTAGAAGAGCTGGTATTCAAGATCTTCTTACTCTAATCCCAAGCCTCTTGCCATTACCACCTGCAGCACCCCAGGATTGTCTGGATAGCCCATGATTCTGAATTCTAAATTCACAAGACAATTATCCCATTCTGTTTCTCATTGAGTCATCATGGGACTAGTCCATAGCATAAGAGTTTGCAAAGACCTGTGACTTAGGATTGGATAAAAATGAGGTGAGAAAAGGCCCATATACATGCCTCTACAAAAGCTAAAGCCATGTGGAAATATGCAGTAGGCATTGTTGGGAGGGTCAAGACAACAGATACAGGTGCTAAGCTGAGATGGCACTACTTCCTTCTCTGTGTTCTCCTTTAGGGTTTCTTGCTTCGGATTCCCTCCATTTGCCCTAACAGTTTGGCATAAGCAGCAGCAGCAGCAGCTAACAAATATATGCCCCTGAATAATCTCAGGTCCCAGGTATTGGAACAACCCCCTAAGAACATCACACAGAGCCTACCTAAAGACCTGGAAACATCCTCCCTCCAGATCCTCCCACAGTAATCATGGGGCCCAGATGTTGTTTTAGAGAAGAGTCTGCTCCCAAATCAGCATCTGCCTTTGTGCTCAAGTGGAGTTTCCAGAGGATCTGATACATGTCCAATTCCTGCTGTGGCCTCTGCCCCCAGGCCTAAGGCTTTGATGTTGTCCTTGGTGCTTGGGTATTTCTCTCTATGCTCACCTTCTGCTCACCATCCCCACAGGGCATCACCTTCCTCTTAAGAGAACTCCAAAGAACTTGCTGAGGTTATCAAAGAACAGTTATTCTGATACCCTGGATAGTCTAGGAGAATTATAACAATGTTAGATCTGGAAGTCACCTTGAAGGAAATCAAAGGACCTACAACTTGCAGTGTGACCATAGGAAAATTGTTTCCTCTCTGGGCCTTAATTTCCTCACGTCCAAAATGAAAGGACTGGCCTCCATGATCGCTGGGTTCCCCTCCAGTGACTTATCCACAGTTTCACACAGAGCAAGCCAGGGCCAGAGCCATGACTAAAACCCACTTCTCCTTACTTCAGGTCCAATGCTCTTTCCATGTCATCACGTTACAGGAAGAAGCCAACCTGAAGCCATGGGGAGGGTAGCAAGAAAAACAAAAGCAAGAGGGGCTTCCAATGGACAGAAGTACTAGATCTTGGTCCTCTCCACCCTCCAGTAAGATGTTTAATTCACTTCTCCCTGTTTAGAATAATAAATGAGCTGGGAGATGCCTTTGAAATCATTTAGTCCAACCCCTTCATTTCCAAAGATGGAAACTGAGGTCCAGATTGAAGCAGAGCCTGAACTAGAACTCAGGTCTCAGGTTCAGCATCCTTTCCAATTCACCATAAATCAACTAACTGACAGACATATTAAGCAACTTATTATATGGCAAGGCCAGCGTTCTTAACTTCCGAGGATATGCAACTGACATAAAGATTACATTTTGGCTCCCTGTGACACATTTAGACTTAAAGTAGGAGAGAGCAGGTATGTTAATGGAAAATTCTGCCCTGGGGCATTATCCAGAAAGACAAGACTTGACACCTTCCTTATGGCTTTCCTCTTCAGCTTTTCCTGGGAATGTTTCCAGTGCCAGGCCCAAAGAGACAGCTTTAGAGAAGACCTAGACACCAACTTCTGGCCTCCATGCCCTTCACTGTTACAGTCTTACTCTGGGACAATATCCCCTTGACTTCTCTCTCACCAGTCAGGGTGTTCTCCAGCACAGACCCAATATTACTGCCTCTTGAAGGGGCTCCCCTACATTCTCTTCCTCCTCTTCCTCCTGCCTGTTTTCAGGCTCCGAGGGCCTCACAGAATACAACATCATCATCTGTCACAAGGAGGGAGAATCTTGAACAGTCTAATCATATCTTTCCTTTAATAGACCTCTATCGCAACCATCAATACTTTGTACTAACTTCTCAATGGTTAACTAATCACACACTCTTTGAAGTGGGATACCACTTCCCATCCCAGTGATTCTGACTTCCCAAACCTGTTCAACACCTTCTTGACTCATCAAGAATCCTTCCTACTCTCACCCTCTCTGCCAAGAACCCCAACTCATACTTAACCAAAAATGTGAGACAATTTACTAAGAGTTCTTCTTCTCCATTCCTCCTCTCATATTACTCAAGCATTTCCTCCTAAAATTTTCCTCTATACTCTCATCTCAGATGAATAACTAACCATTCCTCATGTGAAGGCCAACCGCTCTATTTACATCCTTGATCCCATCCCCTCTTATATTTTTCTGGTTCTTTATCAACATCTTGCCCACAACCTTAGCTATTTCCTGGACCCTGAGGAACAGCACTGCTTTTGGTACCAAGGGATGAAGGACCCTAAGGAACAGTGTCATTTCTGGTCCCAAGGGAGCAGGAGCCAGGAGAAGCAGTATCAGTTGCAATCCCAAGGGATCTGGGGAACATTCCTGAGTAAGGACCAGAGTGCAGACCAGGAAAGCAGATCAACCCAGATCATATCACAACTGAAATGCTGAAAACTTCTAAACCCCCAGTATTAGCTCTGTAACCAGCAGCGTGAAAAAGCCTGAAGCTTGAGGTAGTGTCCCCTCCTTCCCCCACAGTGGGAACACAACTCACATTAACATAAAGCTCAAAATCAAGAAACAGGATGGAAAACTGAGCAAACAACGAAAAAGAATCTGAGCATACAAAGCTACTATGGTGACAGGGAAGATCAAGACACAAACTAAGAAGGTAACAATGAGATCAAAACAGCTACAAGCAAAGCCTCAAAGGAAAAGAAAATATGAATTGGACATGGACACACGGACACACACACACACACACACATGCAAGAAAAAGTGAAGAAAATAATATCTTAAAAAACAAAATTGGCCAAATGGGAAAAGAGGTACAAAAATTACTGACGAAAATAACTTCAGATGAAGAAATTAAAGCCGTTTATAGTCATATGAAAAAATGTTCTAGATCACTATTCATTAGAGAAATGCAAATCAAAACAACTCTGAGGTACCACATCACACCTATCAGATGGGCCAACACGACAAAACAGGAAAATGATAAATATTGGAGAAGATGTGGGAAAATAGGAACACTAATGCAGTGTGTTGGTGAAGTTGTGAAATGATCCAACCATTTTGGAGAGCAATTTGGAACTACGCCCAAAGGGCTATAAAAATGTGCATACCCTTTGACCCAGCAATAGCACTTCTAGGGCTGTATCCCAAAGAGATCAAAAAAACGGGAAAAGGACCCACATGTACAAAAACATTTATAGCAGCTCTTTTTGTGATGGCAAAGAATTGGAAATTGAGGGAACATCCATCATTTGGGGAATGGCTGAACAAGTCGTGGTATATGAATGCAATGGAATACTATTGTGCTATGAGAAATGATGAGCAGGCAGACTTCAGAAAAACCTGGAAAGACTTACAGGAGCTAATGCTGAGTGAAGTGAGCAGAACCAGAAGAACGTTGTACACAGTAACAGCCACGTTGTGCAATGACTAAAACTGATAGACTTAGCCCTTCTCAACAATGCAAGGATCTAAGACATCCTCAAAAGTTTCATGATGGAAAATGCTATCCACATCCAGAGAAAGAACTATGGAGTTTGAATGCAGATCAAAGCATACTATTTGCTATTTTTTTCTTCTGTTTTGTTTTGTTTTCTCTTTCTGATAGTTCATCCTATTGGTTCTAGTTCTTTTTTACAACATCACCAATGTGAAAATAGGCTTAATAGGAATGTATATATATGACCTATATCAGATTGTGAGCCGTCTTGGGGAGAGAGTGAGGGAGGGAGAGGGAGAAAAATTTAAAACTCAAAAGCCTATGGAAGTGATTATTGATAAATCAAAATAAATTAAGAAAAAAAGAAAAAAACATAACTTCTGAAAAAGCAGGATTGTCCAAATGGATAAAGAAATACAAAAGCTCAATGAAGGAAATAACTCCTTAATGATCAAAATTGGGGAAGTGGAAGCTAATGACTCCATGAGACCTCAAGAACCAATAAAACAAAGTCAAAAGAATTTTAAAAATAGAAGAAAATGTGAAATATCTCATCAGAAAAACAAACGTCCTTCAAGGAATAAAAGAAGGCTTTCAAGCATTATATGATTTTTAAATACAAGACTCAGGAGAAACGTAAAAAGGTAAACATGAAACAGAAGTCAATAAGGTTAAAGAGTTTACCTTTCTATATGGGGATATGATACATGTAACATTTTTAAAATTTATTTTTATTTTTCAACATTCACTTCCACAAGATTATGAGTTCCAAATTTTCTCCTCATCTCATCCATCTCCCCACCCCAATATGGCATGCATTCTGTATACCCCGTCCCCTAATCTGCCCTCCCTTCTATCTCATCCCCCCCCCTTCTCTTATCCCCTTCCCCTTCTATTTTCCTGTAGGGCAGGATAGATTTCTATACCCCATTTCCTGTATTTCTTATTTTCCAGTTGCATGTGAAAACAATTATTTTAACATGTGTTTTTAAAACTTTGGGTTTCAAATTTTCTCCCTTCCTCCCTCCCCACTCACTCTCATTGAAAAGGCAAGAAACTCAATACCGGTTATACATATGCAGTCATGCAAAACACCTCCATTGTAGTCATGTTGTGAAAAACTAAGTAGATTTCCCTTCATCCTATCCAGCCCCCCATTTATTCTATTCTCTCTTTTGACCCTGTCCCTCCTCAGAAGTGTTTGCTTCTGATTACCCCCTCCCCCAATCTGTCCTCCCCTCTATCATTACCCTGCTCTCTTGTCCCCTTCCCCTTCTATTTTCCTGTAGGATAGATAGATTTCCATACCTAATTGAGTGTGTATGTTATTCCCTCCTTAAGCCAAATCCGATGGGAATAAGATTCACTCAATTCCCTCTCACCTTCCCCCATTTCCCCTCTACTGAAAAAGCCTTTTTCTTGTCTGTTTCATGTGAGATAATTTACCCCATTCTACCTCTCCCTTTCTCGCTCTCCCAGTATAATCCTCTCTCACCCTTTAATTTTATTATCCAGATATTACCCCTTCATCTTCAACTCATCTTGTGCCATCTATCTATCTATCTATCTATCTATCTATCTATCTATCTATCTCTCTATCTATATATATCTATATATACATACATATAATTTTTTCCCTCCAACTACTCTGATACTGACAAAGTCCTCATGAGTTACAAATATCATCTTTCCATGCAGGAATGTAGACATTTCTCTTTCCTGTTTACCTCTTCATGTTTTACTTGAGTCTTGTATTTGAAAGTCAAATTTTCTATTCAGCTCTGCTCTTTCCACCAAGAATGCTTGAAAGTCCCCTATTTCACTAAATGACCATTTTTTCCCCTGAAGGACTATACTTAGTTTTGCTGAGTAGGTGATTCTTGATTGTAATCCTATCTCCTTTGCCCTTCTGAATATTACATTCCATGCCCTCCAGTCCTTTAAGATACATGTAACTTTTAAGAATTTTATCAATATTAAGACCAAAGTATTCTACTTAGAAGGAAGGAAATTATGAGTCTATTGTGTTGGGGTAATGTGAAAAAAATGGATAAACAAGAAAGAGGGATGCCCTTGAAAAAGGGGGGGAGGGAGAAGAAGAATGAGGAAAATTATCTCACATAAAAGAGGCATGCAAGGAATAGATTTTACAGTGAAGGGAGAATTGTGGGGGGCAAGGCAATGCTTGAACCTCACATCTAAATTGGCTCAGATGGAAAACATATATACATATATTATACATATATACATATATATGTATATATACACACATATAAATAGATATGTGTGTATATACATGCGTGCACACACACACACACACACACATACATAAAACATACATTTAATTGGTAATGAAAATTCATCTTACCTAACAGGGAAGTAAGATGAGAGGGGGACAAGGGAAAGGGATAAGGGATGATAAATGAGAGGGCAAAATAAAGAAGGCAGTAGTCAGAAGCAAAACAGACTTTGTTGGAGAGACAGGACAAAAGAGAAAGAGAGAGAGGGATGTACAGAAGAGAATAGGATGGAGAGAAAAGGATTAGAAACCAGAATCCAACAATACCCTTTTCAGACAATAATGCAAATAAAATCACATTTAATAAAGGGCTATGGAAGCATTGATTAAAAATCAGTTCAAACTGAAATAATCTAATCCTAAAGAATGTGGGTCAAAGAACAAATCATAGAAACAATCAATAATTTCACTAAAGAGAATGACAACAATAAGACAACATTCCAAAATTTGTAGGATGCAACCAAAGCAGCAATTACAGAAAATTAATAGACCTAAATGTATGCATCAATAAAAGAGAGAAAGAGCAGATCAATGAATTAGACATGCAACTATATAACCTTTTAAAAAAAGGACAAATTAAAAATCCCTAATTAAACACCAGAATGGAAATCCTGAAAATCAAAGGAAGGCTGAGTAAAACTGAATATAAAAAATTCATTGAACTAATAAATAAAACTAGGAACTGTTTTAACCCCCCTAAAAAACAATAAAATAGATAAACCATTGGTTAATTTAATTTTTAAAAAGAAGAAAACCATTTTCAACTCAAAGCATATGGAAAAAAAATTAAAATTAAAATTTAAAAAAATAAAAGAAAAAGAAAAAGGAAAAAGAAAAAAAGAAAAAGAAAAAGAAGAAAACCAAATTACTAGTATCAAAAATGAAAAAATGAATATACCAACAATGAAGATGAATTAAAGAAATCATTAAAGTTGTTTTGCCCAATTATATGCCAGTAATACTGACAATCTAAGCGAAATAGATGAATAGTTGCAAAAATATAAACTGTCCAGATTAACAGAAGAGGAAATAGAATATTTAAATAACCCAATCTTGGGGAAAAAAGTTGATCTAGCATTTTTTTTTTGGTTAGGCAGTTGGGGTTAAGTGATTTGCCCAGGGTCACACAGCTAGTAAGTGTCAAGTGTTTGGTCTGAGGCCAGATTTGAACTCAGGTCCTCCTGACGTCAGTGCTAGTGCTCTGTCCACTATGCCACCTAGCTGCCCCAAAAAAGAAGTTGAACAAGTCATAAATGAGCTCCCTAAGAAAAAATCCCTAGGATTAAATGGATTTACTAGTGAATTCCACCAAATATTCAAGGAAAAATTAATATCAATATTATATAAACTATTTGAAAAAATAAGTAAAGAAGGAATTCCATGAAATTCCTTTTATGACACAAATATGGTTTTGATACCTAAACTAAGGAGAGCAAAAACAGAGAAAGAAAACTACAGACCAATTTCCTTCATGAACATTGATGCAAAATTTTGAATAAAACACTAGCAAGGAGATTACAGCAATATATCACAAAGATCATACATTATGACCAAGGGGATTTATACTGGGAATGCAGAGCTAGTTCAATATTAGGAGAACTATCACTATAATTCACCATATCAATAAGAAAAACAACAAAAATAATAAAACAACAAAAATAACCATGGATTATATCAGTAAATACAGAAAAAGCCTCTGAGAAAATGCAATGCCCATTTCTATTAAAAACGCTAGAAAGCATAAAAGTAAATGCAGTCTTTCCTAAAATAAGAAGTACCATCTTTCTAAAACCAAAGTCCAGCATTTCTTGTTAACAGGGATAAAAACTGAAGCCTTCCAAATAAGAGCAGGAACGAAGCAAGAATATCCATTCTTAGCACCATTATTCAATACTGTACTAGAAATGCTAACTATAGCAATAAGATAAGGAACAGAAATTGAAGAAATAAAAATAAGCAATGAGGAAACAGAACTATCTGTCTTTGTAGATGTTATGATGGTATATTTAGAGAATCCTAGAGAATCAGCTAAAAAACTAGTTTAAACACTTAACAACTTCAGCACTTACAGGATATAAACCCACACAAATCATCAACATTTCTATATTCTACCAACAAAACTCAGGAGCAGGAAATAAGAGGAATTCCATTTGAAAACCTTCAGAAAAGATAAAATACTCAGGAGTCTACCTGACAAGACAAACCCAGGGATTCTATGAGCAAAATTACAAAATACTTAGCACAAAACAAAGACAGATCTAAACAAATGCAGAAATATCAATTGCTCATGGGTAGGCTGAGCCAATATAATAAAAATGACAATTCTAACTAAATCAATTTACTCATTCAGTGCCATAGCAATCAAACACCAAAAAGGTATTCTATAGAGCTAGAGAAAAGAATAAAATTCATCCAGAAGAACAAAAGGTCAAAAATATCAAGGGAATCAAATGGGGGGGGGGAGAATGTGAAGGAAAGTGGTCCAGCAGTCCCAGATTTCAAACTATATGACAAAGCCGTAATAAATCTAGTATTGACCAAGAAATACAGTGGTAGATCTATGGGATAGATTAGGTATGCAATATACAGTGGTAAATGACAATAGTTAATCTAGTGTCTGATAAACTCCAAAACCTGAGCTTTGGGGGGTTAGAACTCATCATTTGACAAGCATTACTGGGAAAACTGGAAAGCAGCTTGTCAGAAACTAGGTATAGATGAACGTCTCACACTGTTGGTAAATAATTCAGACATGAAAAGTGATATCACAAGTAAATTAGGAGAGCGTGGAAAAATGTACCTGCCGAATCTATGGATAAGGGAAGAATGTATGACCAAACAAGAGACAGGGAGGATCACAGGAAGTAAAATAGATCATTCTGATGGCACAAAATTCAAAAGGCTTTTATACACACAAAACTAATGCAGCCAAAAGTAGGAGGAAAACAGGAAACTGGGGGGGGGGAATTTGCACCAAGTTTGGTTTTTTTTCTGATAAAGGCCTCAGTTCTCACTGAGAATTGAGAACTCAGCCAAATTTACAAAAATAAGAGCCACTCCCTGGTGGATAAATGGTGAAAGTACATGAACAGGCAATTTTCAAAAGAAGAAATCAAAGCTATCAATAGTCACATGAAAAACTGCTGTAAATCATTATTAATTAGAGAAATGCACATTAGAACAACTCTGAGATACCACCTCACACTTATCAGATTGGATGATATGACAGAAAAGGAAAACAACAATGGCAGAGGGGATGTGGGAAAAATGGGACACTAATGCTCTGGAGTTGTGAACTGATCCAACCATGGAGAACAATTTGGAACCACCCCCAAAAGCTATAAAACTGTGAATACCCTTTGACCCAGTAATACCACTACTGTATCCCAAAGAGATTAAAGAAAAGGGGAAAAGACATATTTGTACAAAAATATTTACAGCAGCCCTCTTTTGGTGGCAAAGAATTGGAAACTGAGGGGATGTCTATCAATTGAGGAATGGCTGAACAAGTTGTGATATATGATTGTGATGGAATTGTACTGTGCTATAAGAAATGATGAGCAGGATAATCTCAGAAAAACCTGGGAAGACTTATATGAACCGATGCAAAGGGAAATGAGCAGTACCAGGAGAATATTGTCCACAGTAACAGCAATAATGTAAGGATAATAACTGTGAAAGACCTAGCTGCTCTGTTCAAGACAATGATCCAAGACAATTGCAAAGGACCCATGATGAAAAAGTTACATATCTCTAAAAAAAAAAAAAGAATTAATGAACTCTGAATGCAGATTGAAGCATATTTTATTTTTATTTTCTTTACTTTTCTTGGGAGTTGGGGTTTCTGTGTTTTCTTTTGTGACACAGCAATATGAAAATGTTTTGCATAACTTCACATGTATAATCAATATTAAATTGCTAGCCTTCTCGAGAAAGGAAAGGGTTGGAAGGGAAAAAATTTGGAACTCAAAATTTATTTTTAAAATGATTGTTAAAAAATTATATGCAATTGGGAAATATTTGACAAAATAAATAAAAAATTTGTATTTTAAAAGACTCAGTTCAAATACCACCTTCTACAGGAGGCGTTTCCCAATCTCCCAAATGCTAGTGCTTTCCCCCCAAGGTTATCTCCTATCTACTCTGTGTATATTTTGTATATACCTCTTTATTTACATGTTTCTCTCCCATTAAACTATGAGTTCCTTGAAGCAGGGAATATTTTTGCCTTTCTTTGTATCTCCAATGCTTTAGCACAATGCTTAACACAAAGAAAATATTTAACAAATGCTTTTTAATTGATTAATTTTTGTTGAGTAGGTAGCATAGAAATCTAGGAGTTAAACTGAAGTGTTCCTAGCATTGGCATCCCAGGGATTCATCTTTCATTGGGACTGTAATAAAGATCAAATTAGATAACAGCCAATAACAGTAATCACTAGCATTTATATGTTAATTTATACATTATTTACCTACTTGTATTTAAATTACATGTAAATTAAATTTACATATTTGTATATCAGTGCTTTAAGATTTACAAAGTGCTTTACAAATATTATCTCAGTTGATCGTCACAATAACACTGGGAGATAGGTACTATTATTATTTCCATTCTAAAGATGAGGAAACTAAAGCAAATAGAGCTAGTATCTGAAGCCAGATCTGAACTCAGGTCTTTCTCATTCCAGGTCCAGTGCTCTGTTCACGGTACCACCTTGAGGCATCTAATGTATGTGAAGTACATAAAAAATCTTGAACTATAAATAGAAATGTTTGTTGTCATTTGTTTGCATTGTTACAGCTGCTGTTACTAGAAGCATTACAAAAGGCAGCTAGCTTGCCTTGTACTTACTCAGGTGAAGAGGCCCTTTCCATGGTACAGCACCATTGAGTTTAGAGCTATGTGTTAGCATTAAGGGGAAACCAAGCATAAAAGGGACTTCCCCAAAGTCACATCACAAAGAAATGGCAGAGTTGGAACTAGAGTTCTGAGCCCTAGCCTGGGACTTTGTCTACTAGATTCTCTTTCTACAGGTGATCTTTAACAAATATCACAACTCATCCTCTTACTCAGTAGGGCTGTTGCTGGGTTGAATAATACAGAGGAAATAGGTCTCAAGGTCCGTGGGACTGTCAGCCCTTGGGCCCCTTATGTTGTGAGGTACCTCTCATCAGTCTTATAGTGGGCATTTTCCTTTCTTCACCGTGATGTAAAGATTCTGGCTATTCTCATCTCAGTAGTAGGACCATGTGATAGAAAGGAATCTGCTCCCTAGATTAGGAGTGAGGAAGCCTGGGTCTTACTCTTGGCTGTGATTTGAATTAGCTGTTTCACCTTGGGCAAACACTTCACCTCTCAGGTCATTAGGTCCTTCATCAAGACTGGGATCTATCCCCAAAATCCTTTACAGCTCTAAACCTGGAATTCACCCTAATCCTTACCCTATTCCAATGGGAATATCATGGAAATGTTTGTATGGCTTGATGGTCACCAAGGTCTCTTCTAGCTCAAACTTCAGTTCTAAGATCAATATCCTCATTTTACAAATGAGGATAACCAGAGTTATTTTCTTCACAGGGCTAGAGGAACACTGGCTCTGGAGTCAGAAGACTCTGGTGAAAAGCCTACCTCTGATGTTTATTTACCTGTGAGACTTTGGGAAAGTCATTTAACCTCTCTGGCCTCAGTTTCTTCATCTGTAAAATAAGAGAGCTGGAGTAGATGGCCTCTGAAATCCCTTCTAGTTCTCAAACTACACTCTGAAATGACATAGTCAATGTGAAGATGCTTTGAAAAACACAAAGGATAAGCTCTGTGGTTACTGTGGAACTGCTTTGCGGCTGATCATATCTTGATTAATTTTACATGCCCAGTGACCTGAACAGAGGGCAACAGCCATGACTCTCATTTCTCACATCTGTCTACCTCTATCTAGTTCCTAGGAGAGGCTCCACACAGCATAAGTACTCAGTAAACACTTCTTAAGAACTAACTCAAAGGGAGATGGGGAATGGGGAGCCAAGATGGTAAAGGGCTAGGAAGCAATGCAGTAATCTCTCCTCCACAAATACTTCCTAATGGATCTAGGAAGTGCACCAGACTGAGTCCTGGTGGAGAAATCCACAAAAAGTCATGATGAGTCCTTTGCTCACCCCAGCTTGGCCTAAGGAGACATACAGGCAGGTCTTCTGATGCTAGAGACAGATCAGAGCAGGAGCATGACATACACAGAGCATTCCGTAAGAGACACTGCACCAGGGTAAGAGAAGAGGGCATCCCCAGAAGTACACTACATGCCCCTGATACAGGTGCCAGTTGGCAGCTCTGCTGTCCACTACCTAGTCCATGGTCACAGATCCAGGGCAGAGTGAAAAAGGGGCCTGATCATGGTAGGGGCTTGAATTCCTGGAGTTGGGAGACCTGGTTCTTTACAGGGAATGGAAAAAATTCAGAAGCCAACAGCAATGACAGCAGCAGAGGTATGGCTTAGATCTCAGGCTCAAAGCAAGGTCTTATTTTCTATGTCTAGCCTAGCACACGGTGAAATAAGCAAGGCAGGGCTTGACCAAATGGGAGCCTAAAATTATGCCACTCTGAGCCAAAAGAGGGGCTAAAAATGTGAAGTACCTCAGAGCAAAAACAACTGACCTAGAAAACAGATCAAGGAGAAAAAAAATTAAGAATCATTGGACTAACAGAATGATGTTACTAAAAAAAAGAGCCTAGACATCATATTTTAAGAAATCTTAAAAGAAAACTACCCAGGTCTTTTAGAACCAGGGCAAAATACAAATAGAAAGAATTCACTGGTCACCTCCTGAAAGAAACTCCAAAATGAAAATTCTCAGGAACATCATAGCCAAAATCCAGAGCTCCAAGGTCAAAGAAAAATTATTATAAGTAGCCAGAAAGAAAGAATTCAAGTACTGAGGAGCCACAGTCAGAATCACACACAATTTAGATGTTATTACTATAAAGCAGTGAAGAATTTAGAATGCAATATGCCAGAAGGCAAAGGATATGGGCTTATAGCCAAGAATAACTTACCCAAAACATCTGAATATAATGTTAGGGATGGGGGGGGGGGTGTAACAGGGGTGGGGATAATGGACCTTTATGGAAATAGAAGCCTTCCAAGTATTCATGATGTAAAAACCAGAGTTGCAGAGCAAACTTTGAAGTGCAAACACTGGAGTGAAGAGAAACATGAAAAGGTAAACGTGAATGAACAATGATAACGTGACTGCTAGTCTCCACAGAGAATGTAAACTACCTTGAACAAACATAAACAGCAAAAGCAGCTCCAACTATCTCATGGGACCACTTGCATATGACCCTGGGCCATCCCGCATACTATGCCTTCTTTGTTCTGCTCCTGTATAGTGCCTGGCCTGACCAACCTGCGGTTGGTGCAGGAATCCATTCCACTGTTTGCCAAGGTCTAGGTCGTGTTGACTAAATTCTTTTAAACAACCCAATTCATCCTAATAAAATCTATTTACTACCAAGCTGGCATAGGTCCCCTTTTCTTTGGTTATCTCAATATTGTCACGGAGGGTCTGCATCCCGACAATTGGCCTATGAGGGAAATACAGATCAGCCTCCTTACAACTGGCCTAGCTGGCAAGATAGCCTGCTCCTCTACAAATATCCTGTCCTTATAACTGGTGTAGTCAGCAGGAGAGTCTGCCCCACCCCACCCCCACCCCCACCCCAAATCTTGTGTTGTTACACAGGGATAAATGGCTTACATTCAAATGTGGGGAAATGATATATTTGTCCCTTCTGGTCCCTAACATTCGGGTTTGTAGAGTGATTCGAGGTAGGTGAGGCCTACAAAGTGGTCTTGTTACTTCTTGATCTTAAGAAAAGAATGGAAAGAGAGAGGAAGAGGAGTAATACCGGGGGAAAGAGGAAGGCAAAGGAAAGATAGGTAAAATTGTCTCACATAATTAGAGGGCACTAGTAAATATCTATACAAACAAGGAGGAGATGGTGAAAGGAACTGCTAACGCTTGAATCTCGTCATCATCTGAACTAGTAAAAAGAAAGAAGACATATACACAGAGTCAGGTACAAAAATACATTTCACTCAACAAAGAAATGAGAGGGAAGTGGGAAGGGGAAATATTAGAAGGGTAAATCGAGGAAGGGATTAGTTCAAAGCAAAATAAATTCCAAGGATATACAGAAATATTTATAGTTCTTCTTGATGTGGCAAAGAATGGGAATCTGAGTGGGTGCCCATAAACTGGGGAATGGATGAACAAGCCATGGTATACAAATATGTTGGAACACTATTGTGCTGAACTTTTATCAGCACAATATCCAACCAGGATTCCAGGAAACTAATGATGAAGCATGTTACCCACCTACTGATGGAAGGACTCAGAATGCAGAATGAGATAGATATATTTTAGGACATGGCCAATGCAGAAATGGGTTTTAATCAACTATATATGATAATGGGTCTCGTTATTCTTGTTTTCTCAATGCGGGAGGGGAGAGGATGAGAAAGAGGATATTATTGGCTAATTAAAACAAAGTGCATATATGCCTATATGTATGTGTGTGTGTGTGTGTGTGTGTGTGTGTGTGTGTGTGTGTGTGTGTGTATATATGCATACACACTATATATAAATATATATACAAATATATGAAATGAAAAGAGCCAACAACTACTTCATACTCAGTCTATTTTAGAAAACAGAGCTTTCTCTTGGCCTCATGAGACACACAGAGCTATACTTCAGATTAATCAGGTATATTTCAAAGAATGCTAAGTCCACCCCCACCTGAAAAATATGTTCCCAGCCCAGTCTTGCCATAATAACTATAATTTCCTCATTAGGAAGTCAGTCCCTTAGATGTAAACACCCAACTCTAACAGCCATTTTCAGTTATCAACACCTCAATATGAGATACTATGGAATAACAGAAAGAGCATTCTATATTTGGAGTCTGAAAAACCAGGTTCAAATTCCAGCTCTGCTATTCATTATCTATAGGATGTGGGCTACGTAGCTTACCTTTCTGAGTTTGTCTCTTCACCTATAAAACTGGGGTGGATGGGAGGCAATAAGATGTAACCTCTATGGTCCTTTCCAACTCTAAACCCCATAATCTTAATTAGCTATCTGATAGAAGATGCGACATGTGACAGATGTTTCGATAAGAGCTAGAGATAAGTCCATAGAATGGATCATTATCTGGGAAAACTGAGACCATGTAGAGCTCTACATACCAAGGCCCCTGGCAGCCAGGGAGGAAGGGTGCTGAGCAGAGAATAGGAGGGTATCAAAATGTCACCATGGAGCTCTCCGAGCATCATTGAGCACCATTCCCTAGTAGCTCCAATGACTGAAACCAAGTTATTTTTCTGTCCTTCTGCTCTCTACCAGCATCCCATCCATACTGGGGTGACAAATATCAATCATCACCAAAGAACAACAACAATAACAACAAGACCCAATGGAAGGCAAGGAGGAATTCTTTAGTCAAAGAGAGAATCAGTAAAAGCTGGGATACCCCTGGCTGACTCAGCATTCATCCTTCCCCACGTCATAGACACCATTCCCTAATGTTTCCAACTGAGTGGAGAGGTCATCTTGATCCAAAGGAGAGTACTTTATAATTTCTAAATAGGGTGCAAATGATGACTCTCCTTTCTCCAAGAGAAATGAAATATAAAATTGAAAACTCTGTTTTAAAAGGAAAAAAAAACACATAACTCCCTCTGGGTCTGGTGCAGAATTAAATTTTATGAGTTACCCAACAGCAGGCCAAGCAAGGAATAAAGCCAGTGGGAAGCAACTTTTCAAAGTAACTGGAGTTGACAAGGAAACTTGCTTGGTGAGGGGGAGAAAAAGGAGGTAATAGAGGCAGAAAGTGGAATCTTTTATCTTTCACCTGAGCATGTCCTTTTCATATGCTAAGTGCAACTCAGGCTAGCAGGGAGAGGGAGTTTAACACTATCATTTAAAAAGGTCTGACAACCCAGCTAAGAACATCTCCCCCTGAGTCATATGCCACCCAGGGTTACAATGAATAAAGTAATAACAGGAAGATACAACTGCATCATGCCAGGTCTAGAGGACTGGGCTGTAATTATGTCAAACAATGACAATCTCCTGGGGAGGGGCATCATTTTCTGCTCCTGCAGCACTCACAAATCACACTGTGCTGGGACTTGGCAACCTGCATTGTAATTGTAATAAATTTGCTCTATCCCTGGCTATGAGCTCTAGTGGAAGAATATGTCACGTGCCTGGAGAAGGATACTCCCTGCCCAGGTTAGACATCAAATGGCCACGTTATAGTCGACTGGAGACCAAACACACATTTAATCCAAAGCAAAATCTCTGGCTTTATTTTTTAGGATTCTACAGTTTGTTGATTTCAGGATCTCTAAACATAAGAAGCACATGCCAAGAAGAGTTTGCTTAAGAGGTTGTTTTTTTGACCTACAGATTTTTTCACAGAGACAGACCACACTTCTAAAACATTCATTAAATCCAAGTAATTAATTTGAGGTCCTTCTTTTAACCACAGTTTAGTGACAACACAATAGACCATTTAGAAAAGGGAAGCAGTGATCACTAGGAGCCTGCATGGGTTCATGAAGAGCGTGCTACAATTTAAAAGGTCCTAGCTTGTAGAATCACAGCATCTCAGAATTGGAAGGGACTTCAAAGACCTGCTGGTCCAAGATATGTAGACAAGAATCCTCTTTATAACATGCTTGAGAAGTAGTCATCCAGTCTTTGCTAGAAGACCACTGGTGATGGGGAATTTATTAGGTCCTAAGACAGCCCATTTCAATTCAGAATAGCTCTAATTGTTAGGAACTCTGATCTTACCTCATCTGCTTAAAAGCTAATTGTTAAATTTTCAGTGTGTGCATTTACACCGTAAAAATTAGCAAATTCTAAAAAAAAAAAAAAAGAAAAGAAAAGAAAAGAAGGCAGCTAGGTGCCACAGTTGACAGAGTGCCAGGCATGGACATCAGGAAGACTGATCTTCCTGAGTTCAAACCCGATGTCAGACACTTCCTAGCTGTGTGACCCTGGGCAAGTTACTTAACCCAGTTTGCCTCAGTTTCCTCATCTGTAAAATGAACTGGAGAGGGAAATGCAAACCACTCCAGCATCTTTGCCAAGAAAACCCCAAATGGGGTCATGAAGAGTCAGATATGACTGAAAAATGACTCAACAACAACAATCACAATAACAACAAAAATCAGGGCCTGATTTATTATGATATTGACTGTCTATATTTAAAATGATGGAGAAAAAGTTAGTAATGCAGATTAAACTTAAAAGTGTGTCATCATTATAATGGCACTTTCTTTTCCAAGGAGCCAGTATTTAAACATTTGTCAGCATACTCCAGCCTCAAACTTGAATTTGACAGATATTGACATAACATATAATGTATGTTCCCTTACTAGGAAGTTCTTTATACAAATGAGATCATAGGTTACAGCAAAAAAAAATGTACTAAGAAAGTAGTTAGGGTACCTCTGTGTGGGGTATGCTACATTCTCACTTATATCTATGACCAGGGAAGGCAGTGGAAGAGTAAGGAGAGCATGTTACTTTTAGCCAGAAATCATCATCTGCAAATGCGGTGGAGAAGCCAGATCGCCTCTCTAGATCCCTTCCATGCCCAAGATTCTCTGATTCTTTGAAAGCCACCTTTTAATGGTAAGCTTTGCTTCCTTCCCTTATGGACAGAGATCCTTCCCACATCTCACCCAGATTTTCCTCAGAGACTACCCAGGTCGGGGAAAGGATGTTCTTCCCTCCTCACCTCTGCCTCTTATAACCTTTGGCTCTCTTCAAAGGGCTCCTTCTGATTGCCCACGCAAAGCACTATGCATTTACGTTTTCTATATCATGCATTTACTTATATGTGAACAGGTTGTATTTTCAGTAAAATATCACCTCTCTGAGGATAGGAGCTGTCCCACTTTTATATTTGCACCTCCAGAATCTAATACAGTGTCTGGCACGTCGTCAGCAATCAATCACCATTTATTACTTTATAGCTTAATCAGGCTACAGAACTTTGCTCACAGAAGACCATCTTGGTGAGGACATATAGAGACACACTTCTCTTGTATCCCTCATGACTGCCAAGAGCAAAGGCAGGAAAAGAACCATTAGGATATATGTAGAAGGAGAAGGAATACTAAGTGATCTCTGAGGTTCCTTATAAATCGAATATTCTCTCTAGATAGTCTTCTTGACAAGATGGAAAAGGCAGACTTGGTGACTATCCAATGGTGAATTGGATAAATTCAGAATTAGTTCAATGACCTTAATTTATGATATATTTAGTGCTAGAAGGGATTTTAGAAGTTATCTAGTCTAACCTCTACATTTTACAGATAAGGAAACTGAGCTCCAGAGAGTAAGGTGACTTCTTTAAGGTCACACAGGTAGTAAGTAGCAGAGTGAGGATTCAAACACAGGTACCCTAAACCCAAACCAGAACCTTTTTCATTATATCTCTCTGCTGTAGTATTGCCTAGTGAACTGGTTTCAGCCAAAAAGTATTCTCTCTCTGGTTGTGGGTGGGAGTGGGGGGGGTGGAATTTCTTTAAGAAGAGGATGGACCCACATCTCCCAATGTGCGACAGATGTCAAGCTCATCAAAACATGTACAAATAGTAAAATGGATAATAACCAGTCTTTGGAGCCAAGTGGAATCCTACTCACATGGCAAATACAATTACTCACCCTGGGAGAGTGGGCAGGAGATGATCGGGATACATTACAATACCAGAATACATTTCCATTATGATGAACTCAGACACAAGGACCAGTGAAAACATATTGGTGATTCTGGAGGCCCTAGAATGTCAGTCTATGTAGTTCAGACTTAACCTTACAAATGTAAAGTAGCCTTTGACAGTTTTTGAGCAGGGAAGTAAAATGTTTAAAAAAGATGTTTTAGAAAGATTAATGTGCCAAAAGTCTCATTCTGATACCCCATTGCTACATGAGGATAATCAGTGAAATAATATTTATAAAGCACTTTTCAAGCCTTAAAGTGATGTATAAATGCTAGTTATTATTATTATTACTATTATTAGTGACCCTGGATCCTTGAGAGCTATGGCAGGGAAGTCCCAGCTCTGACTGATTCTAACAATTTGAAAGAGTTTTCCATATAAACCTGGGGACTGATTGGGTCTAAAGTCTGAGGACCAGTCCAGAGTCAGTACAGAGAAGCTGGTTAGTGGCAGCCTGGCTACTAGGTAGTGAATTATTTGGCCCTGGAGACTGATGAAACAGGAAAAAAAAAATTAAATGGCCCTCAATCCTTTGGAAGGCCCTTCTAATTGCAGTGGCTGTGGCATTGTTTATCCTTCATTCTGGAAGAGAACCATGGCATCAGGAAGGCAATGCCATGACTTGCAAGTGAATCGCATTTGAAATATTCTTTTGCCTTCACTGTTTCTTAAAATGTGATAATATTCTAGTGGTATGGTAGAGTGGCAAAGAAGGAATCCAGGGCCAATTTTTAAAATAGTCTTTATACTTTGTGAAGGCATTAATTTAGTTGTTGGTGTGTTAAATGTCACATACAATGACTGACAAGTGGATACACCACTGGAGGGAGTAAACAACATCAACACAAACATTCTTTTGATATGAATGAAGCCAGAAGACAAGAAATTGGAGCCAAATGGTAGACAGCTCATAAGCTCTCCTTAGAAAGGCAAACTAAGGAATTGAAAGAGTTGGCCCCAAAGGAAAAAGAAATATCATTTCACAGGATGCAGGGTCATCTGGCCTTTCAGGCTCAAGTTAAGCATTGACAGACTCTGAAGGGGTGGCATCTGGGCCCACACAAGTTGAAAAGGGCTCACAGCTCTCCAAGGTGCTGGTCACCACCTCTACCCCATACACCCTAGACTACAAAAGAAAAAGTAGAATGAACAAAACTAAACTTATCCTTGGAGTGAGAAGATCACAGTATGGGGAATGGAAGGAGAATAGAGAACAATACTGTTGGGGAGAGAGTAAACATTAGCCTGAATCTGTGACAAGAAAGAGCATGTGATTAGAGAATGGCCTGCCTGTGGAAGTGTGAATCCCCAGGGAGTTTGAGGAGTGTCAGGTGCAGATCCCAGGCAGCTTTGCAGCATCTCTGGGCCTGAAGGATTATGTTCACCCCTAAAGTGTGCCCTGATTTGTGAATTTTGGATCAAGAATTGAGCATGTTGTTAGAAAATGCTACCCACAACCAGAGAAAGAACTATGGAGTCTGAATGCATATCAAAGCATACTATTTTTTTCTTTTTTTGTTTTTTCTCCTTTCTCATGGTTTTTCCTTTTTGTTCTGATTCTTCTTTCACAATATGACTAATGTGGAAATATATTCAATATGATTGTACATGTGTAGCCTATATCAAATTGCTTGATATCTTTGGGAAGGGAGAAGGGAGGAAAGGGGAAGAGGAGAAAGGGAGGGAGAAAAAAATTTGGAACTCATAATCTTATAAAAGTGAATATTGAAAATTATCTTTCCACACAATTGGAAAAAATAAAATACTACAAAGTGTAAAAACTAATTTAATAAAAATAATTTAGCATGTTATACAAAGTCAGAGACTGCCGACCTGCACATCTAATCAGTGAACTTGATTGTACACCACTGCTCTTGGTGTTTTCCCACAAAGCAATTCTAACATTGAAAACGGTAGTGACGAAATTTAATAGGCCCTATAACTGAATGGTAGTTCTAAGCCCCTAGTGATATACATATCTTAAAAGAAAGAGCCTGAGGAGAAAATAGGACCTCACAAATAGACCCAGAGCCAAATTGTAAGGTTGTGAGTGTGAATAGGTCTGACAAGCATAAGTAAACAAACTTGACCATGAATATAATTACAGTTTTCACACCAATACCAGTCTACAGAACATGAAGAAGTAGAGATAGTCAAAGATGAAGTCTTTGAGGTACTTCTCATCAAGTCACCACATAACCTGATATTTGGTGATTTCTCTGTTTAGTATTTAAAGCTCTTTACAGCCTGCACCCATCCTACTTTTTCAGGCTTCTTACCCATGGCTCTCTCTTCCAAACACTCTGTGATTTAGCTACATTGGCCTACTTTCAGCTCTTATCCTCAGAACCCATATTCTATTATAAAAGACAATATGAATATGGGTAAGTACATACATATTATTATTATTATCGCCACCATCACCATCGATCAAAAAGCATTTATTAAGTTCCTATTATGGACCAGGCACTGTGCTCAGTGCTGGAAAGACTAAGTCAAATATTTCACAGTTCTTGTCCTCAAAGAGCTCATATTCTATTATGAAAGACAATATGAATATATGTACGTACATACATAATACAGGGTAAGGGGTTTTTTTTGGGGGGGGAGGTGGAAGTAGCAGCTGGCCACATCAGGAAAACTTTTTGTAGAAGACGGGAGTACTAGAAAGAAAATACCCCAGGCAGCTCAAACTGAAGAAAAACACATTAAAGACTTTTTGGCTATGTCATTGTGGATACTGTAATTCAAAAACAACTGAACTGAATTTCAAAGACCAAGACACTAATGGTGACTTCCTTTGGCAAGTCTCTGATGATGCTCATGCCTCCAAAATGTTAGGGGGGGGTGCCCACTCAACATAAGCAGAACCTGAGGAAGCCCATCAAACAGGAGTAATAGGAAGGAATGCTTCTTCCTCACCTCCATGACCCCTGCCATCCTTCACAGTTGGAAGGCGAGGCACTGGGAAGGCAAGAGACTGGTTGAGTAGTCCCTTGACTTTTATATTTAGAAATCCAATGCTATTCATCAGCATCAATATTTTACAACTTGATCAGCTGGGCTCTACTCTGGGTTTGGACCACTTCCATCACCATGAGTACTCACAGGGTCCTGACAGCTGAGAACCTCTAGGATACTGTTGAGTAATTCAACACAGTATTTCTTCTCTTGGACCTGGTATTGCAGCTCATCTTTTGGTTCTAATAGCTCCTTCAGTTCCTTGGTGATGACTGGGAGCAGAATATCCCGGCACTCTGTAAAGGAAAATAGTTCCTTGGGTGAATTGTTTATTTTTAAATATGCAATGAGAATGATTGCAGTTTATCAACAAACATTCCTGGAACACACAACAAAGCATGGTGCTATCACGGTGGTTGAGACCTTTGAGGGCATGGTGTAGCTCTGGGATTCTCGACCCTGGAGTTCCCTCCCCATTTCTAACAACAAAAGTTTCCACTAATATACTTCCCAAGGAAATGAAAAACCTCAAACATAGAAGAAACACACGGCAGCCTGCAATTAAAAGTGAGCAAAAGAAGCCTCATGGTATTGTGGATACAGCAGTGACCCAGAGTCAGAGAAACTTGGGTTCAAACCCTGACTCAGACATTTACTAGCTGTGTAGCCCTGAGCAAGCTACTTAACCTATGTAGATTTTAGTGTCTTCATCTGTAAAATGAGGACGTTGTATTTGATGACCACTAATGTTCCTTCCACCTCCAAATTTATGGTCATAAATGACTTATGTGTATGACCCCACTTATGACAATACAAGCTCCTTGAAGTCAGAAACTGTCTCACTTCTGTCTCTATAGCTATAGGACAGCATATGGTAGCCTTTAATAAGTATTGATTGAATGATCAAACCTTATTGGTGACCTGCAAGTCTGTATTGCTAATCTAATTCTAGGAATACTACTTTATCATTCGATTTCTATTCTAATTAGAGATACTAGACAAGTCAGATTACTTCTTTTAGCTTTGAGTTTCCTTCAACTATGATTCTCAGCAGCCAACAAGAATTAAACACAGATAAGGGATGGAAGGGAATTGCCACAGGTTAACTACCCATCACAGAATGAAGACAACAATCAGCCTGGGAATATGGTATAAGTTAAAATTAAGGTAAACTGAGGCACAAAGTTCCAAGCATGATCAATTTATTAGTAAAGCATGACTTTATCCTCAGCAAAGCTAAGACCCTGAATGAGGCGGACAGGTTTTGGGGAGTACAGAACAAAGAACAGGACTTTGTAGCCAGGGAACAAATTATGATTGGTTATAAGAACTCACCATCATGAATGGCAAAATTAATATGACTGGTTACAGAGCTGAGGCATGTGGAACAATAAAATTGGCTGAAGATTGGAATGAGAGGGCTAGCAACAACCCCATCCTCTCCTTCCGTGACCAAGAAATGGTCATTGTTTGAATCCACCTGCAAGGTTAGAGAGTGGACCAGATTTCTTTGGATGACAAACCAGACATCCTTGACAGATAGCTTGGTGGTATAAAGAAACTAAACCAGACTCCCTGGTGTCCACTCCAATCCCTCAAGGATAACGGATTTCATTGAAGCAAAAATAGAATGGTGATTAGTAGGAGAACTGCTAATTCTAAACTCATTACAGGCCAGCTGAATTTCTGAGCTAACTTCAGAGACAAAGAACCATGACTTAGGCAGTTATGGGACAAAATCAATTAACTGTAAATAGGATCAACTGAAAGGGAATCTATTTGATTATTTCAATGGCATGGTAAAAAAAAAACTGTTGGATGTGGGTTTGCATTAGAATCTTGGTTCTGCCACTCACTACCTAGGTGACATTTAGCTTCTCTGTGACTCAGTTTCCTCATCTATTAAATAAGTAGATTGGACTAGGTAATTCCCCCAAGATCTATTTGTGCTCTCAATCTATGATCCTACATTTTTCTTCCAACTTTGAGCATCGTAGGGAAAAATAAATATGTCTTATCTACTAGAAAAGAGCTATATGCCATGAGGGTTACTTTTAAATACAGTTCTCCTAAGAGCTGGGGGCAAATGGATCCCCAAAGGAGCAGTGGAGAATGGGTCTATCAGAGCTCTAGTTAAAATACCAAGGACCCCAGGGAGGCATGAATTCAAGGGAAAAGAGTGATCTGGGAACCTTTGCTTCCTGAATGTGCCTTATTGGGCAAGTCAATTCACATCTCTGAAATTTGATTTCTCCACTTCTAAAATGATTCACTTGGGTTAAATGATCTTGAAGGTCTCCTCCCATTCCAAAATTCTCTGAGGCTATGAAATAAAGTTATGGATGAAGCTATAAGTACAGAGGAGAAAGGTGCTGGCTAGGTGAGTGGAGAGACTAGAGATGTGGGCATGTGTTGTTCACAACTCACTGAGGTTTCAGGAGCTACATGATAAGTCCCCAGTGGAAAAAGTGCTTTATCAATCTGAAAGTCATTTGTTGCCCAGATTATGGAAACCAGAAACTCAACTAGGCAGAGGCTGGAAGTGCAGGAAGTCAGCAAGTTTTCAGCTGAGGAAGCCATTAATAACGTGGTCTGCTTCTCAGAAAGCAATTTGTCTTCCCTTTAACCACAATTTACAAGAACCTTATGGTTCCTCTGTTCAGAAATGAAATAATTTTTCTCCTTCATAATTGGAGTTGTAAAAATTACATTTGTTCCTGCAGCCTCGAGAATCAGCAGTTTAAAATTGTTACTTGATTGTCAAGCAAAAAAAAGGCAGTTTTGAAAAATAAATATTGCAGAGCCTTGAATAAATCTTCATAGACAGCACTAATGAATATCAGAGATCTGTAAATCCAGCTTCAGTCCTGTGCCTCAGGCATTCAGTGCTAGACAAAAGACCTGGAGATCTGCAGTCAGATGACAAACCCAAATTGTAATTCAGGCTAGCCACTTAAGAACCTACAAGGATACACCTGCTCTTTACATTTTTAGTAGGAAGGTGTTTTGTGATTTTATTTTTTTTTTAGTAGCTGCAGAGAGAAAAATGTAGAGCACAGAGACTCAGGGTTTCTTCTTTCTCCAAGATCTTTGTAATCTGACAGTAGGTAACACCTGAATCCACAGCCTTCTAGAGGTGTTGCCAGTGTGATAGGCTGGCTATTAAAGTCATTTTGGAGTTGGTGTTGGGTGCACTTTGAATACAAATAACCCTTTCACTCCATTTCCCCTTCTCTTTGTTGGCCATAGAAAGGACCTGGCAGTGAGTCAGAAACCACTAAAACATATGAAAACGTGTGTGCGCGCGCGCTGTGAGAGAGAGAGAGAGAGAGAGAGAGAGAGAGAGAGAGAGAGAGAGACACGGGTAGGGGGAGGTGGCAGAATCATAGGATCATAGATCTATAATTGTAAGGGACCTCTGAAGCTATCCAGTCCTCCCCTCCCCCATTTTATAGGTGAGGGAAATGAGACTCAGGAATATTAAGTGACTGGTTCACAGTCACAAAGGTGAAAGCATCACAGGTAGGATTTGAATCAAGGTCCTCTGACTCAAGAACAGAGGTTTTTAAACTAAGGTCTGTAAACTTTTTTTTCTAACTTTTGATAATTTCATTCTTCATTTTAATAAACTGGTTTTTAATAGCTGTCTTTTGTTATCACTGGCTTCCTTTGCAATTTTATATATTTTATAATCAAGTCAAGTCAATAAGCATTTATTAATCACTTGCCATGTGCCAAGCACTATGCCAAGAACTGGGGATACAAAGAAAGGCAAAAGATAGACCCTGCCTTCAAGGAGCTTACAGTCTAACGGTGGAGACATCATGCAAACAATTATAAATAAACAAGATATGTACAGATGTATTGAAGGTCACTGCACAGGGGAAGATACTAGCATGAAGAGAGACCAGGAAAGACTTCTTATCAAAGGCAGAATTTAGCAGAGACTTAAAGGAAGCAAGAAAAGTTAGGACAGAGCATTCCAGGCAGGGGTGACAGCCAGTGAAAATACATGGATTTCATTGTATGCCTCCAAGAATGTGATTCTGAGAAGAGGTTTTTTTGTAGGCTCACCAGACCAACAAAAGGATCCAGGGCACAAAAACCGCTCAAGAAACCCCACTCTCTTCACTGTGCCACACTGCCTTCCTCTACCTGTTACTGTCCAAATGACCAGATTCACCTAATTTCCTCAACCTCAATCCAACCAAGATTCATTCTGCACCTGGTGCTCAAGTCTAAGTCTAGGAAGTCAAAAATGTCACTGCTCTAGCTCTGTCAGAGTTGGTGATCTACTAGAATGCGTACTCAAGTAAGAGTATGAGATAAAGTGTGATGGGGACAAAGGAGAAGGAGAGGTCTAAATGAAATGTTCTAGGAAAACTGGAGGGAGGTTGGAAAGCAGCACTTATCAATAGAAAGGATCAGGGAAGTCTTCATGGAGGAAGCAGAACGTTTTCTAGGCCTTGAAGGAAGAAAAGGGTTTCCAAAGGCAGAGATGAGAAGGATCCCAGTGCAGAAATGTCTGACAGCCTGCCCATAGACACCTACTCCTCCTTCCAGGACAACTATGATTTTTGTCTGGAACTGCTTTAACAACCCCAGGTGCAGAAAACAGTAACTGCAGTCCTTTTGATTGACTGGCAAAAAGATCACTTCCTCCCTCACACAGCAGCTTCAGAGGGGACAGCATATGTACAACCTTGTTATGATGAAGAGGCCAACAATTATATATGACTGACATAAGACTTACATCACGATTTACAGGAGGCAATTCTAACAAAGAAATCCATTACCATGAAAAAGGAAGAGAAAAATAAAAATAACAACAGGTCTCATGAGTGGCAGGGTGGCACAGTAGAAAGAAAGTTGGCCATGAAGTAAAAAAGATCTGAGTTTGAGATCTGCCTCTGAGATACACTGGTTGTGTGACCCTGGGCAAGTCACTTAACCTCATAATGCTTTCAGTCCACTGTCTAGTACTATTAGTTTCAGAGCAGGTTCTGATCTACATTAGTAGAGGTAGTATTCTCATCAAATGTTCACTATACCAATGAAATCACATGTTCAGTCAATAATACTAGCCATCTGTATAGGACTTTTTTTTTGGTTAGTAAAGTATATTATGTATGCCATCTCATTTTATCCTCACAACCCTGGCAAGTAGGTGCTTTTATTATCTCCATTTTGCAGATTAGGAAACTGAGACTGAGAGAATCTAAGTGACTTGCCTAGGATCCCACAGAGAGTAAGTTTTTGAGGCAGGATACACAAACACACACAGTATGTGATGATTTACTATTCATCTACTATGTTCTATGAATACTGGGTAGATACAAAGAATTACAAAGCAGGTTTACTGCCTTCAATAGGCTTAAAATCTAATTTGGAACACAAAACACAAAACATAATACAATTAGTGGGAATACCGAACCCTGCAAAGTAGTCAAATTCACATTATTTGAAGTTACAATTATGTAAATTATTTGCCTCCAGCCCAACGGAAATAATACAGCAAATAATGTGACAACTTCATTGAGTTCAATAGATAAAGTCAATACACTTTAAGTCCCAAATGAGTGGTTAATTCATTTCCCCTTCCCCACAGGGATAGACAAGGAAACAAGTGGACAGAAACAGCTGTAAAGACTGATAGGTCCACAAGGGGAGTTTCCACGTCACCAAAGGAATTCGAATCACTCTAATGTACATCCTTATTTAGTTTCTTTATGATTGCTCTATTACCACTCCTGACTCTCTGGGCTTTGCCACCATGCCTCCTCAACAGCCTTCTCACCCTGGAAGATCCTTCCAACCCACAGCTCCCTCCATCTGGAAGAAGTGGCCAAGCCAACTGTCCTATACTTTTCTCTAGCCTGTGCTCCTAACTCTTCAGACTTCACCACCAGGACCCCACATGATACTTTTTCCTTCCTTTCCAACTTTCTCTCTCCCTTTTATCTGTTGTCTTCCCCCATCACAATGTAAACTCCATCTCCAGGGCAAGGACTGTATTTCTTTTTGCTCATATTTGTATTACAAATTTATCCTCTGTGCCAGGGTCTGACACAAAGTAAATAACATCAACTCCATGGTGCAATGGATAGAGTACTGGGCTTGGGATCTGAAAGACTCATCTTCCTGAGTCTTCAAGATTCTTTTGAATCTCAAAAAATCTCCCAGATTTTTCAAATCTGGCCTCAAACACTTACTAGCTGTGTGGTTCTGGACAAGTCACTTAACCTTGTTTGTCTCAGTCACTCAACTGACAAATGAGCTGGAGAAGGAAATGGCAAACCATTCCAGTATCAATGCCAAGAAAACCCCGAATCGGGTCACAAAGAACTGGCAACGACTGAAACAACCGAACAATAACGACAGCAAATGCTTATTAACTTGAATTGCCTTGACTCTAAAAGAAATTGGACTAAAGCTGGGTCCTATAGGACAGGATTCAGGGGGGAAAAGATATATTTTTTCTTTCCCTGTGAGATTGGAAGCTCTGCAAAGACTGGGAGTATGCCTTGCCCACCTTTGTATCTCCCCAAATACCTACCTAGTATGATGCATTACACATGGCACGTGCTTAACTAATGTTTGTTAAATGAGTAAACAAGCAAATGGATCTGCAAGGGAAATCAAGAGGTCAAACAGTCCACCTACAGACCTTAAGGGAGGATTGTATTGTCAGAACTAGAAACAGGAATTTTTGTGCACAGGGTAAATACCACAAATCTCACCTAAGGTAAACAGAACAAAGCACACCCTCAGTTGGGAGTAAGGGGTGCCATACCATACTGGGGAGGGAAAGCAGAATCTCCTCGTTGAGGAGGCTAACAGGGATGGATGAGAAGTAGGACAGGGTTGGGGGAAAACTCATCTCAGTTGGCAATCTGGTAGCTTTTCACTTTAATCATTCTTGGTGCTAAACTCTGTAGTTTTTACACTGCTGAAAGAATCCAATGGCTGAAGGTGCCTTCTAATTTAACACCCTAGGACAAAGCTTGGGTCACCCTGCCCTAGCTGCAGCAATGTGTATTCCAGATCATCTATAACAAATGAGAATCTATTTCATTTTGAAAGCTCTCCATAAAGGATATTCCATAATTTATCTCAGCTCCATCTCCCCAAATATAACAACCACCTGGAAGCCTTAACCTTTTTCCCAGATTCTGCAGCTTAAGTCCATTTTTACCTGTTCACGGTGGATTGGTTGTGATAGAAATGTAACTAACCACACAGAGAGTCAAATAAAGTTATCCACACTGCAAAATGTATGCATAACCAAGGGGTATGTGTGAAGTACTGTCTTCCTTTATCTGGAATTTCACTTTCAGCTGCAGCTGTCACCCAACTTTGTCGCCCAGTTCTCTACTTTGCCTTTCAATTCTACATCATCATTCCCTGCACTGGAACTGCAGTCTCTAAGGCACAACGTGCTCCAGGCTGGCTGAGCTCCCACTGACTTCTAAGAGAGCTTGGCTCTGCTCCCCAAGGATGGAGAAGCTGGCTGCAGTCCTTAATAGTTCAAAATCCTATATCAAGATCCCAAACACCCAACTCCCCCAC
This sequence comes from Phascolarctos cinereus, assembly GCF_003287225.1. Taxonomy (NCBI): domain Eukaryota; kingdom Metazoa; phylum Chordata; class Mammalia; order Diprotodontia; family Phascolarctidae; genus Phascolarctos; species Phascolarctos cinereus. Next base: position 404,723,851 of record NW_027555625.1, on the reverse strand, counting down.
AGCGTGGGGCATACGAGGAAATGTGTATCAAAACCTTGTGTCTGAAAGGGCCAGGACCAAAGAATATAACCCAGGATTTTATTTTGGGAGATGCATAAGTTTAGCCTTGCTTTCTATCATTTTCTCAGGTTTGGTTCTTAGAAATATCTGCAAATGTTCAAAGTTACTTAGAGGTGGATAGCAGCATCCCTCTGGCAGATGACAGCCACAACACTAGCCTGATAGATATAAATTATTCTCCAAACTTCCCTTAGATAACTGGTGTGTCATGAGGAAAACTAATTCCACCCACAAGGAAATCAATAACTACCCCCCCCCAACCTCATATCACAGTTCAAACCGCAAGCATTTACAACTCTGCTAGATTCCCCATCTCTTCTTCATCTCCTTTCCCATTATTCAGGAGCCCTACAGTCTTACCTTCCTTACCTCCACAAAAAAGATCCTAATTACAGTATAGAATCGGTCCTCACTCCCACCTCCTCCTGCCCAGCCTGTCCCAAAGTACATCTCCATTTTATTAAACCCAAGTAGCAAAATATGTCTCCCCAGTTAAACAAACACAGTCTATTTGGAGGTTCAGAATCTGCTACTATAAAAATTCTCTTCAGGTATCTTGTAAGTGAGAAAGTATAATTAGGTAGTAAATCCCAAAGAAGAAACATACTTACAGAACCTTATTTCAAACACACACTTAGAGACAAAATCAAAGTAGGGCTTTTACCACAGATCTTTTATATTTAACCTAAAACAGGATTTTGTGCTAAACTCATAAAGAAAATTCTAGAGCTCCCAGAAGGGTATATAATTTGGTGCCTTGTCTGAAGAACTTCCATAAGTGAGCACCTAATTATAAGACTAGGTCATTATGACTGTACAATAATTGGGATTTCTTTTTAGGGGTGGTGAGGTCATACGGCGTGGGTTCAGATTTCAACTCTGACACTTACTACCAATGTGGCATCAACAAGTCACTTAACTTCTCTGAGACTCAGGCAACCCCCAAAGATTTATTTACTAAGTATAACAGAACATAGGCTCCTCTACCAAAATATGAGCTCCTTGAAGGACTATTTCATTTCTGTATTTATGTTGCCAGTGCCTAACACACTGATAGTTATATAAAAGATATTTAATAAGTGTTTGCTAATTGATCAAGCAATTGAAGTTAGAGTTGGGTTGCAATCTGTATATATGAAGGGAGTTCTTACAGTGGAATTTCTCCACACTGACAAGGTCATAGTTCTTCTGTGGATGGGATGCGTATGCATGTATGTAAAGGAAAAACTCATCCCTGTTGCTGGCTGAACTTTTCTAAACACAATTTCTAAATGTCATGCATAATGAGCAAATGCATAAGAATACCATACATGTGTCACACAATAACAGTTGGCAATTATACGGTGCTTTAGGATTTATAAGGCATTTTACATAAATTGTTCTATTTAATTGTCACAACAACATTCTAAAGTAGTTATTATTATCTCTATTTTACGGTTGTGGAAACTGAAGCTGAGGTAGGTTAAGTGTCTCATACATGATCCCATAACTAATAAATGTCTGTAACGGGTACCCAAGTCTCCCTAATTCCTGATGCACTATCTATTCATTATGTCACATTGCCTCCTTTAACAGAGATAGAGATTAAATAAAATATGTACAATTGGGATCTCAGAATTTCATGCTCTAAATTAATATGTAATGAAAGACTTCCAATACCACTTCATCACTGCTATCCAGAAGTTGCATACCTGCTTCCTTCTGACCCTTTCCAAGTAGCACTTAGGGCCATAAAACATGCATTGTGATAGATACCTAGACGTCTCCTTACACAGCAAATTTCCGAAGATCATTCACACTGTAAATGCTGACCAATCTCCTTACAGCAAGCTTACTGTTTAACATTTAATTTTCCTCCACAAAAAAAGATCTTTTAACAAAATGAAAAGCCAGATGCAGATTTGGTCAACTGAGTCATGGCCCCATGTGTGATTTATGAAATCTATTACGTATATACATACACAGCTATATTAATGTTTAGACAAATTGCATTCCTAATGCAGCACAAGATGAGCCTCACTTACTCTGGTAAGAGACTTTGTTTCACCCATCTCCTATCTTCAGCTAATGGAAAGAAAAGCAAATGGAAAAGCTCAGGCTATACTGAGCTGCTTACGTGAATAAACTTGGCTGGCAGGCTTAAAAGGAAGATTTCCATCAAAGCAGTGTGAGCCATCTCAAACCCATGCAAGGTGAGAAATATGTCAAGGCTTTTTCACTGGTGAGATGAACTGTTCCGAACGACCCTTGTCCCTGTTTGACCTTGATTCAGTGACATCTCTCACTCATGTCAATTTATAAGGACTCAGAGATATACATTAAAAAATTCTTATCCCCTCATGTCTCACCTACCTAGATTTCACTGTCTCTCCTTCCCATTTTAGGAGACTCATAATCCAAGTATCTCTGTCCTCTGGGAGAACCTCAAGGATCTTCCCTTCTTCCACTTCCACAAGGCTCCCATTCCAAATAAGAATTACCCATTTAGGGGTGGAAGCGATAACAAACCCAAATTACAAAACTTAGCTAGCCAGTGATATAAGTCTCACCTGTTTGTAAGCCTGATGTAGATGCTGTTTCAAGGAACAAAAAAATAGGCCTTATGTATCAAGGTCTATGTGAGATAACATCTCCTCCGGGAAGCCTCCTTGGATTCATTCTCCTCTCCCTTCTGAAATAGTCTAACTAGATCTTCTCTATGTATTTTTATTAGTAGTTGTATTATATTTACTTACTATTTGTTTTTTCCCTAACACCTATCCCTCCCCTCCAATTTGACTGTTGATTTTACTTATTTGAGTAGATGTAGTCGGTCCTATCAGGATGGGAGGGCGAGGGTTGTTTCATTTTGTCTTTGTAATCCCAGCCCCTAACACGTCGTTGGGCACAGAGTAGCCACTTAATATAAATGATTGTTAGTTGATTGACTCAAACTCACAATGCTTTTGCTTGAAATATCTAGAGAACTGAATCTCTAATAGGACTCTCAACTCAATTATTGAGGTGTAACCTGAAACCTTCATTTCAGTGTGTGTGTGTGTGTGTGTGTCGCACACTCGCGCACAGGGAGAGACTAAGAGATGGAGCTTTTATTATGTACTTACTAGATGCTGGACACTTGGATAATCACTGGGGATGCAAACAGAAGCAAATAAGATATTTCTACCCACAAAGAAGGAAGGGGTAGCTAGGTTGCACAGTGGGTAGAGTACTGGGCTTGGAATCAGGAAGACTTAGACTTGAAATTCATGAACCTAGGGGGATAATCAGTGGAATAACAATCTTGTTAGAGAGATAAGACAATGGCATGTAACCATTGGACAACAGGAGGTGGTATAGTGGATAGAGTGCTGGGTCAGAAGTCAGGAAGTCTCATCTTCCTGAGTTCAAATCTTGCCTCAGACACTTACTAGCTATGTGGCCCTAGGCAAGTCACTTCACCCTGTTTGCCTCAGTTTCCTCATCTGTAAAATGGGCTGGAGAAGGAATGGCAGACCACTCCAGTATCTTTGCAAAGAAAACCCCAAATGGGGCCACAAAGAGTGGGACACAATTGAACAACAACAACCCATAAGGAGTTTGCACGCCAATGGGAAGACTCTGCACAAAAGGAGCTGGAAAGTAAGGAAAGGAGGCTCCCCAAGCCACCTCTTCAGAGGTGGAGAAGTCTGGAGACTGAGCAGAGCAGGGAGTGAAATGAGCATGGCTGGGCCCTCATGGAGGCCTGGGCTAGGGACTCCCTAGTGAAGACAGTCAGACTCAGTGCAGAGGCATGCTGCTAATGAGGATGTTGAAAAGTCCTGAGAGTGGTTGTGTATAGGCTACATGTTGGCTCGAGCAAGCATTCTCTGATCTCTATTTTATAGTACTCTTGTCAATTTAGTGACTATGTGTGCAGGGGTGAGTGGGGAGAACACATTCATTTAAGGCTGTTTAATGCCATCTATCAGAGGCCCTCATGCCTATGGTGCTATGGTAGGTATCCTCCTAGGAACTCAATGCCGAAGTGTATCACTGTGCGACAGGCCCACACTAAGCCAACACTCCACAACGGGCAATAATGGCTCAACATAGAGTTTAAATGTTTGGGGTCAAAAAGCACATAATAAGAATGGTCTGTTGTTCACATTCTAAGATGAGGAGAGGGACCCATTATTTTAGAAAAAGGAGTGGGAAGCTTTTCTTTGAGTCAAATTAGACAAAGTGTTTTCCATTAGCCAAATACGATGGTTTTATCACGCCTCATCATCTGAACCCTACCACGTAGCAGTTCCACAGGAAGGGGGAGCCCGATGCTGTCATTAACATCCTCACACATTAAAGCAACAAGAGAAACAACTTGTTTCACACCGCAGACAACCAGGAGAATGGCTGTGTGATCCAAACAAGCTGCTGAAATCAGAGGCAAACTTCAAAGAAGCAAAAAACCAGCACAGAGTTGAGGCTCTTTTTGTTTTTCTAAACATATTGAAAGGGGGAGGAGAATTTCCCCTCCCAGCCTCATGTCATTTTGAAAGTCTTTGAGTGATGGATTCTGAGACCGAGGATGGCCCAGAGGGGCATTAGATGCTATTGCCTCAATTCCTCAGGGTGTCACATGGAATCGGGGCCAAGGTGACTCCCAATGTTAGAAGGATGCAGACAAATACTGACGTGAAGGAGAAAACAAACAAACAGCAATTCTGATGTTAGGTCCAGGTTTCACATGTGGACAGAAATGTCTTGCTTCCACATCCTTTCATACTCAGAAAATAGGGAGAATAAAGGATAAAAAGAAAACTGAGAAACGTGATAGAAGGAATAAGTGAGAAGAGAAAATAGAGTTTTCTTGGCCAGGCAGCAACATCGGAAAAGCTCCCTGTACTACATTCTAGGAGGGTTTAAAATTCTTTGTAAAAGAGAAAGAACTAGGCTGGGTTCTCGTACCATCTCTGCTACGAACTAGCTCCTCACAGGGCCTGGCACATAGAAAGTGCTTAATCAATGCTTACCGATGGACTGACTGACTGACAGGCTGCATGACCTATTTCACCTACCCTGAGTTCCGTTTTGAGATCTCTAAAATGCGGAAGCTAAACTAGAACAGGAGTTCTTCACCCTTTCTGGCAGGTGGGAAAAGCCCGTGGACCCCTTCTCAGACTAATGTTTTCTTGCCTGTACCATAATCAAAGGAAGTGCTAAATTTCAGTTAGAGATTAATAAAAATAAAAATGTATTTTTTCCTATTCAAGTTCATAGACCCCCCTGAAATCTATCTGTGGAATGCTGAGGCCCCATGACCTCAGGTTGAGAACTCCTGGATGAGATAATCTCTGAGGTGTCCTCTGAAAGGCAGCTCAGTAGCACAATAGAGCACTAGGCCTAGAGTCAAGAAGACCAGAGTTCAAATCTAGCCTCTAGACACTTACTAGCTGTGTGACCCTGGGCAAGTCACTTACCCTCTATTTGCCTCAGTCTCCTCAAGTGTAATATAAGGAGGCAATAACTGCACCGACTACACAGGGTTGTTGTGAGAAGCAAATGAAAGAATACTTGGAAAGTATTTAGCGCAGTGCCTGGCATATAGTAGGCGTTACATAAATGCTTATTCTCTGATCCAAATGCTAATAATTAGAGAAGTGCAAATCAAAGCCCTCAGGCTTCACCTCACACTCTGTAAATTGGCAAAATGACAAAAGATGGTGATAGTCAATGTTAGAGGGGTTGTAGAATGATAGATACACCAATGCATTGTCTGGGGAGCTGTGAAATGGTACAGTTTGGAAAGGGATTTGGAAGGATGCAAATAAGGTGACTCAAATGTCCATACCCAACACAGAGACTTTGTTACTGGGCTTAGACCCCAAGGAAGCCATCAATGAGAAGAAAATCTCCATATGTCAAAAGATCAAAATATTTACAGCAGCACTTTTTGTGACTGCAAAGAATCAGAAATAAAGCAGATACCCATCAGTGCGGAAATGTCTGAATAAAATGTGGCACCCAAAAGTCAAGTTATGCTATAAGAAATGATGCATGACAAATACGGAGAAGCATGGAAAGATCTATATGAACTGATAGGAAGTAAAGTAAAAACAGCCAAGAAAACAATACACACAGTATCTGCAACAACATAAATAAAAAGAGCAATGACACACACAAGAAAATCAAATGTAAATATAATGATAAAGATCTTCTAATGAAGAGATATGAGAAGACACCCCCAAAACACCTCTTCATGTAGTAATGATGCTATATTACTACAAAACTCTGTGGGAAATTCACAGGTGGTATACATTGTTCATGTTTTCTGACTTTTTCAACATATTGATCAGTTGTGTTCAATTTTTTCTTCTTTAAAAAATACTATTTATTATATGGGATGATTTTCTGGGATGGAGAGTGTGGAGGGATACTTGGAATAACTTTGATGATGTAAGACATGGAAGATATCAACAAAAACTAATTTGAAAATAAATAAACAAAGACTTATTTTCTTCACCCTTTCCTGAAAGATCTGACATTCCATCATTCCACAGTTTCCACTTTTTAATACTAGATTGTAAGCAACTTGAAGGAAAGGAGCTTTCTTATTTATCTTTACTCATTCTCCAGACTCTAGCATAGTACATTTCACAGGGTGGGTGCCTAAAAAATGCTGGTTGACTTAATTAATTAACAAGGCAAGGAGAGATGGTTTCCAGCCATGGGAAGTTCCCCTTCTGATGAGATACACAAGACCAGTATCCATACATAAAAGGGATATAAACAGGCAGAAAGAAACACAAAGAAGGAAAAACCATGTAACTCAGTTGTACTCTCCATTCTGTTCCTCTTAACTATTACTTGATATTAATATTGAGCCTCCTGCTTTGAACATATTTATGACCTGTTTATTAGAATGTGTTAGTGCGTATACCACAGAACTACAAGCTATTAGTGAGAAAATATCTTGTATGGGTTGTTTTTAATGTTCTTACTCCACCGCATCTCAGGCAAAGATTTGTATTCAATAAATTAAGAAGCCCTGCATTTAGTACTGAGGAGGATACAAGACACATCAAAGGGGACACACATTCCAAGAATGAGCCACTCTTCTGAGTCAGTCACTAAACTTTTGAAGATGGAAATGATAATGATAACTGCTAAGTAAGGGAGGTGGAGGGGCTGAGAAAAATAAGAATCAAGATTAATCATGTTCCCACGAAGAGCTAAGAAGAAGAGTGGATTCTACGTGACTTTGCCCCTTTTTCTCTACTCACATGGTCACCATTTTAGTTCAAGCCCTCATCTCCTGTCACCTGGGCAGCTGCCATAGCCTCCTTACTGGTCTCCCTGTTTCAGGTCACTTCTCTACTGTCTCCAAGCCATACTCAATAGAGCTGCTAAATTGACATGTCTAAAACGCAAGTCTATACACGTGTAAAACCTGTATTGAGTTGCTTGCCTTCTCAAGGAGGGTGGGTGAGGAGGGAGGAAGGGAGAAAATTTGGTACCCAAAGTTTTAAAAACAAAAGTTAAAAAAAAACTGCTTTCACATACAACTAGGAAATAAGACATACACGAAATGGGGTGTAGAAATCTATCCTGCCCTAAAGGAAAACTGAAGGGGAAGCAGATAAGAGAAGGGGGGGGATAGAAAGGAGGGCAGATTAGGGGAAGGAGTATTCAGAATGCATGCCATTTTGGGGTGGGGGGGAGGGACAAAATGGGGAGAAAATCTGGAACTCAAAATCTTGTGGAAGTGAAAGTTGAAAGCTAAAAATAAATAAATAAATTAAAACACAAGTCTAACCATATCACTCCCCTCCTCAAGAAGCTCCAAGAACTCCCACTTGCCTTTTGAATAAAATCCAAACTCTACTATTTGGCTTGTATAGCCCTTCAATACAGCTGCAGCCTATCTTCCTTCTTTGCCACTCCATATTCTAATCAAAGTGGATTTTTGTTGCTCCTGATAAAGAGCATTATGTTTCACACCTCTGTATCTTTGTCTAAGCCATCCCTCATGCCTAGAACGAAATTTCATTTCCTTGCCACCTCACAGAAAGTGACACCTAGCTTCCCTCAAAGCTCAGATCGAGTGCCCCGTCCTACAAGAAGCCCATCTTGATTCTTGCCCCACCCTACAGCTTTCTTTTTGCAGAAATTACTCTTGCCATTTGTAATTAATTTTCTATACACATTATCTCTCCCCACTTTAAATGTAATCTCCTTGAGGGCAGAAGTTTTGGGGGGTTTTTTGATGGCATATCCTTAGTATCCAGCTCAGTGCCTGGCACAGAGAAGATGCTGAATAAGCACTTGCTGGATTTAATTTATTTGTTCCCAGTTAACAAACTTAAATCATTCCAGTGATCAGCAAGGTCAGGAAACTTTGAGGCAGAGCTCAGAGAATACTGGCAGGCAGCCAGACTGAAGAACCAAGTGTTTGGCCACAGGTGGTCTAAGACTAGGCGATCTTTTTCCAGGATGAATACTACTGAGAATACTGAGGATCTGTGTGCTCCAACACATGAAAAGAGTAGAGCAACATTCCTGACCGAAGGAAAGAAAATGAAGATTATTTTCCTAAATATTCTCCTTTGAGGGAAGGATCCTGATTGGAAGAGTCTTAGAATCAGAAGACCTTGGCTATCACCCTGATTCTAGCACTTGAATCATCATATGATCCTGGATGAGTCTTTTAACCTCTCTGAGTCTCAGTTTCCTCATCTGTCAAAGAGGGATAATGATACTATATTACCTGCCTCATAAGGCTGTTGTGAGGAAAGTGTCTCATAACGTTTCATAGGAACAAGAGCTATCCATACTAAGCAATGTGCCAGCAACGGGATGAAGGAAAACGGGAAGAAGTGCATGAGATTTGGAGCTGGGGGACTAAATTTGGACCTTGCCTTTGCCACTTATTACCTGTGTGGCCTTAAGGAATGCACTCCCTCCTCACCACCCCTCCAAGAATCCTATTTCCCCCAAGACTCAGTTTAAATTCTACCTGAGGCCTTTCACATAATGAGCGTCTGGCACAAAGTGGACCCTTAGCAAGCACTTACTGATCGGGTAATCTGCCGGGCCTCAGTCTTTACATCTGTGAAATGGGGATTGGGCCAGATGATCTCTAAAGTCCCTTCTGACTCTAGGCCCATGATCTTATGAGAGTAGCAATAAAAACAGTTAGCATTTATAAAATGCCTTACCTCTATTATCTCACTTGATCTTCACAACAACCCTGTAAGGTAGGTACTATTATTATCCCATTTTTATCGATATGGAAACTGAGGCTGAGAAAGGTTCAGTGACTTGCCCAGGGCCACACCATTAATAAATGTCTGAGGTGGGATTTGAACTCAGGTTTTCCTAACTCCAAGTCCAGAACTCTTTCCTATATGCCACTTAGGGTCTTGCTTTTCTTGCTATCATCTCCAAGCTAATGAGAAAGTAAATATAGGTAATATAGAAGGATATCCATCAATATTCAATTCAGCAAACATTTATTAGAAATTCACTCTATCGGGGCAGCTAGGTGGCTCAGTGGATAGAGCACTGGCCCTGAAGTCAGGAGGACCTGAGTTCAAATCTGGCCTCAAACCAAACCCTCGACACTTACTAGCTGTGTGACCCTGGGCAAGTCAGTCACTTAACCCTAATGGCCTATAAATAAATAAATAAATAAATAAATGAATGAATGAATGAATGAATGAATGAATGAATGAATGAATAAGAATAGAAATAAATAAATAAATAAGAAACTCACTCTATTAAAAGGCCTTGTAACAGGTACTTGGGATACATACCTGCAGTAAAACATTTAGATATGCATACAAATGACTATAAGAAAATGCAGAGTATGAGACGTGAAAAGATGTCCTATTAAATTGAGAAAGAAGAGATCACGTTCAGGTGGGGAATCTGGTAATTCTCAAGGAACACAACCTTTGAGTTCCTAGAGGGCAGAGGCGACTCATTCGCGTTTGTATCACCCTATATGCCTTGCACAGCGTAACAAGGATTCAGTAAATACTGGCTGAATTTAATTTAAAATGCATGGCATCTGGAATTTCTCCTGTCATTCACAATGAACTTGGCTTCATTCATTTTTTTTTTAAATCCCTGGTCTGATTCCAACTTTTCCATTGACTATTTAATCCATGATTCCTGGTGGTGAATCTTACATATCCTTGTAGAAAACACCCTGCAGAATCCTGAGAGTGACTAAGAATTGGAGGGAACACAGCTTTGGAAATTCCTCAGGAAAGAAAGGCGCTGTGCCAAAGGGAAAACACACCTACTTCCAAAAGGCATGCTGCACTTGGCAAGACAAAGACTGCCAGCTAAAGAAGAATGAGTGATCATAATTTATGAGGTGCTGTAGAAATTAATTTTGTATGTCTCTTCCATTAGCACTGTGTCTGAATTAACTTTAATATGCAACTTATCATGTTAATCTTTGATACTAAAAAAGAATGTATCATCATTAACCTTCCTAGCCTTTAATTTAGCTATGCAGTCTTTTTATTAGAGGTAATAGAAGTAGCATGATTCTTTAGCATCTCAGAACTCTACCTATCTGTATTCAGTTCCACCCATCACTGGGTGGAACCTCTGCTACTCCAGGAACCAATTTGTCAAACGTGTTGACTTTAACAGCCCATGAGTCACCAGAAGTTGACTCCACTTTCCTCTTTGAGCAGATGGGGAGTGGGTCATCCAAATGAAAATATATTTTCCACACAAGTTACATACCATTCAGGCACATAAGGACTGATGGCAAAGTCCATCACCTCCAAGAGATTCAAATGACTTGTGCAGTGTTTGTAGCAGTCAATACCATCCCAGGCTAAAAGCAATTTGTATCTGTAGGACTGGAATCCCTACCTAATAGAATTGACCCTGTGGAAGTTCATTTGTCAGGAGAATGGAAACACAAATAAACAAATAACATCAGTTGATCAGCCAATAATCATTTATTAAGACTTACTATGTGCCAGGCACTGTGCTAAGCACTGGGGAAACAAACAAACAAGCAAACAAAAAAGGCAAAATATAGTCCCTGCCATCAAGGAACTCACAATCTAAAGGGGGAGACAACACGCAAACAACATTATTTCACTAGACCTAACAAAAGGCAAAGGGAATGAGTTTGCATGCTACCATTTTTCTTCCCTGCTCTTCTCACTCCTAAGGAGGATTCCAAATGAACAGACTAGGAGGCAGAGGGCATAAGGGGAAAAAATCTATCATGCACAGATAAACCAAAAATTCACTCAGAAAAGTCAGAGAGGTTTCCATGCTTGAACTGAATAATTAAAGAAGTAGCATGGTAAAGTAGAAAAACTGCAAAAAGTTAAGAAGTTTTCCATTTCCATGTAGATCAACCAAACTTATAGTAGGAAGACCTGGGTTCAAATCCCAACTTTGTCGCTTAATTCCTACAAACCTAATGCTGTGGAAAACATTCTGGACTTAAAGTCAGAGTACCCAGATTCAAAACCCAGTTCTTTCACCTGTGAGACTTTGGGCAAGTCACTGAATTTTTGTGGGCTTCTATCCTCATTGGTCAACTGCAGGGATTGGATGCAGTAACATTCAAGGTCCCCAGTCTCTAAACAGCTGGCTAGTATTTACATAGTGTTTCAAGGTTTGCAAACTGCTTTATATGAATTATCTCACTTGATCCTCACAACAACCTTAAGTGATACCTGCTATTATTGACCCCAATTTATAGAAAGGAAATCAAGTCAAGGAGAGGTTAAGTATCTTGCCCTGGCCAACACAGCTAATCAGTGTCAGAGGCAGGATTGAAATTCTCCTCTTTCAGGCTCCAAGTCTCATATACTGCCCCATTCTAGCTTACTCTGCCTTAGAGCCTTAGACTTCTTCTCTGTCAAATGAAGGGTTTTGACTAAATGACCAATACGATCCCTTCCAGCTCTAAACCCTCTGCTATAAAACTCGTTGTTTACAAGGATGAACAATCTTGTCACTCGCTTGGCTGCCAGTCCCATCAATAATAGCTGGAGGTGTGGATATCAAGGTTTATGCCATCCCCAGTGCCTGGATGTGCTTCTCTTTTATTATTCTAGCCCTGGTTTGGGGGGGGGGGTTGTTGTTTTTATAACTGGTAGTAGAGAGAAGGACCGGCATGAGGAAGAAAAGGAAACTAGTATTGGGCTTTCCAATGTATTGGTGTTTTCCAGTGTAGCAGCAAATTTCTGCAAAGAGGTTTTCAATTTTCAAAAAGAACAAATTGAAAGTCAGAGAGCTATAGGAGAAAGATAGCTAGCTTAAGAGTGAGGAGAACTAAGATGGTGCCTCAGTACTGCCATTGATGAAGTTGTATAACCTCAGGCAAAACACTTCCCCTCAACTGGCCTCAGTTTTCCCCTCTATAAAAGAACAGGTTTAGATGATATGATTCATCAGGCCCCTTCCAACTCTTAGGTTCTAGGAAAGCTGTTTCTCCCCCATTTATAAGTATTCTACAAGAGATCCCTAGTCATGTGCTGAGCCAAGGTTGTTAATTGCATTCGCTCCCTTGTCCAGTGAATGTACTAAGGGAAAGATGGCAAAGGTTTCAGGAGATCAGCTACTTTAGGGCAAAAGAGCTTTTCAAAAGTGTCAGGGGAAAAAAAAATCAATGAAATTGACTGATATCTAGGCTCAATCGTGGCTGACTGCCCAGGACATATTCTGGTCCATCTCAACACTGTGTAGGCAGATTTGAAAGGCATACCCTTTAAATTGGCCTTGTAAATAGGCACTTGACCACTTGTCCAGATCAGGTGACAATTTATGTCAGATGAGTACTGATTTAACATATTCATCTTCCTTGCTGCTGCTGTGATGAAAGTAGGCTGGGGGTGGGGGATGAAATTGATGGGATGATAAAATGATAAAAAATCAGGGCATGAATTTCCAAGCCTTGTTAAAGAATTAACCTTGTTAATTTGCAAAATGAATCACAGAGGTTGTCAGGGAGGGCTGGTGCATGACTTAGTACAATTGTCTCTACATCCACACCATACTGCTTTCCACGGCTATATCACTTGGGTGGCTTCATTGCCGATTACTGAAAGGTGAAACCAAGAGCAATCTGTCCATCATACCCTGCAATGAAGCTAAACTTGGTGCTCATTTGTGAAAAGAAAAAAAATCAAACCCATGATCCCACAGTTTTGCTTTGCATGCAATTCTTATAAGGAACTCAGATTCCATGAGCTTGACATACTCATTTGGCATTGACCAAAGTCAAGGTCATGCTGCTATCACCGTTGCCATCATCACCATCAAATAAGCCTAGTTAAGTCCCTGGTAGTCCATGTGGTTGGCATCAGTCCTTGGCAAGTGCTCAGGAACCGAGTGAAGCCTACAGCCCCATGTATCAAAAGTACATATGCTGATATTTCAGCTGACCAAAAGAAAAGATACACTCTACTTCTGCTAGACTAATTTTTACCAACTAAAATTTCAAAAGTTAATTGCTAGATAAGAAGAGAGACTGGATGGCTTTTTCAATGGTTTATGGCTCTCCTTGTATGTTAATTACAGGTTTTTTTTAAGTTTATAAATTTACAAAAAAAAAATACAGAGAAAATCATTTAGCTCACAGCTAGGATTCCAGCGATTTACAAGTCTCTATTTTCATGGTTCTTGGGGGAAAGGGAAAGAATAAAACATCTAGTTATTTAAACCCATGAACTCTGAGTACATTGCATTTCACATGACCAACTGGAAACAAAGGAAGACAGAGAGATGCTCCTGGATACTGCCCTCCCAGACTGTAAAGAAAAACAGCACCAGGGCTTTAAAGCTTACAAAACCTTTTCCTCACAACAATCCTGTGAGCTAGGTGGTTCACATAGTATTACACCCATTTTGTGGATGAGGAAGCTGAGACTCAAAGAGAATCATAGATTTTGAGCTGGAAGAGAACTTCGAGATTGCCTATTGTTCTCCCTTCTTTTTACAGATGAGGATTCTGAGACCCGGAGAGGTAAAATTATGTAAGATCCCAGGTGCTCTGGCCCCACTTCCAGCGCTCTTCCTAAAGTACTAAGAGTCACCGACAGTCACACAGACAGTCAGGTGAGAGGCCCAGTTTTCTGACCCCAGCTTCAGGATTCTTGGCACTCTACCTCTCCTGTGCAACAGAGCAGGATGGGCAAGACCCAGCTAACTTGAACCCTGACCCACAGGGGAAGCCTGGCAAGTTAAAATAGCTGGAAAGTGCCCTCAGAATAAGCACTAAGAGAAAGCCACATCAGAGCCACATTCACAACACTGAGAGAGAAGCGAGGACATCGCTGCCTCAGCCTTCCCTCTGGGTATTTCTTACAGCCTCTGCTCCATTTACCAGACCAACAGCAAAAAATATTAGGGAGAAAACATTGTGGAGTTTTTTTTTTCTTTTTCGTCCCAAGTACAGATTTTTCTGATGCATCCATAATGAAAGGCAGGCAATGCAGCATAGGAGAAAGAATATGCACTGGAAACGGGACCCAAAAACCTGAGCCGCACCCCAACTTTGCCACTTAAAAGCTGGTAAGCGCGGGCATGTCACTATCTCCTTGGGTGCTTCATCATCTCCAAAGAGGAGGGACTTTTCCTGCTGTTCATTCATTTCAGCCACGTCTGGCTCTTCATGACCTCATTTGGGGTTTTCTTCGCATAGATACTGGAGAGGTTTGCCATTTCCTTCTCCATCTCACTTTGCAGATGAGGAAACTGCGACAAACAGGGTTAAGTGACTTGCCCAGGATCACACGGTTAGTTCGTGTCTGAGGCTGGGTTTGAACTGAGGATCCTGTCTTCCTCCCTGCAGGCTCAGCGCTCTATCCACTGTACCACCTCCCTACCTCAGGGATAAGGACTACAACTGTGAAATTTCATTAGTATAGGGAACAACCAGGGGAGGAAATTACCACCGCCATTGGAGGTCATCACCTTCCCTCCACTTTGTATCTGCTGCTCTGCCTGGTTTCAATTCCAAGGACAAGATGTCCTTTCCAGTTTAAACTAACCTCTATTCTCATCACCATGCTACTAAAGCAAACCTTACTGACACCATCTCCAGCAGCCTTCTCTCCCTCCTGATTGGAAGACTGAAGGATCAAATGCCCTTCTCCTCCCAATGTCTTCCCTTATGGAGGAAAGGGATTGAACTTTGTGGCTCAATCCACTCTGCATCTGCTGCTGTGCCATGGAACAAGATGCTTCTGCACCAGATGCCCCGGTCCCCTTCTTCCCCTTTCCTGGCTCCTTTTGTGTGCTGTCTTCAGTTGCCGCCCCCCCCCCCCCCCGCCATTTGATTATAAGCTCCTTGAGGGCAGGAACTGTCTTTTTATTAATTGTGTCCCCCAGCACTTAGCACAGTGCCTGGCACATAGTAGACACTTAATAAATGCTTATTGGATTTATTGGATTGGATTCCATGAAAACTTAAGTCTTAGAGAGCTGCCTCAAAACTGAGAAGTGAAGTGACTTGTCCCAAGACACAGAATTAGTATATGCCAGAACTTTCAAATCTGGGTCATCGTGGTTTCCAGGCTGGTTCTCTGGCCACTATGCCTCTCATCTATGGCGATAATGATGTTTGCATCAAACTCTAATACGCAGAGTCATCGTAAGGAAAGCACACAGATAGCCTGATGGGCTTGAAGCCAGGAGAACCCAAGTTTGAACCCTGTGCCTCAGATACTTAATAGCCATGTGACCCTGGGCAAGTCACTTAAACTTTCTCAGCTCCAATTTCCTCATCTATAAAATGAGGGTAATTGACAGCACCTGTCTCACGGGATTGTTCTGAGAATCAAATGAAATAATGCACGTAGAGCTTTTTACAAACCTTCAAGTGCTATATAAACGCTAGCTATTATGATGTCTGCAAGACCTGCTTCTGAAGAGCTCACACATCTCTCTAATGTAATTATGCAATAATGTGCATCATAGCTCTCTCTGTTTGTGCTTGATAAATGTTTTCAATGAAAAAGTAAGGATGAATAAATGATGAATCTCATAGGCTTCACCTCTGACATAGACCTGTGTGACCTTGGATAAGTAAGCTAACCTCGTTGGGCCTCAGTTTGCAAATCTGTAAAAGGAGGGAGCTGGACTAGATGACCTCCAAGGCCCTTTCCAGCTTGAGATCTATGGTCCGATGTTCCTCAAGGGGCTTGACATACCTTAAGGATTCACTTGATTTCTCCTACTCAAAACCTCTAGCAGCAAAGCCTCCGTTTCACAGCAAGTTGTCTGCTTATACAAAAATGTAATTGATTTCAAAACCCACCTCTGCAGCTGGAAACTGAGAAAGGATTCCTCATGAATGCTTTTTTTAAATTGCATATAGCATTAACAGCAAATCTAGGGCATCCACAGAGGCAAGCTGAATGAAAAGCAACTATGGCGAATCCTGAAAATGTTTACCAAATGCAAGTAGGCCGAGCTGCTGCCCCTTCTCTGGACTCTCCGAGAAAAAACAAGTTTAGTGAGGTGAGGAAGGGGTAGGCAGCCTCCTTACTGCAGCAGACCTATCCTCAGCAAGTCACTCCCTCCTGGATCTCCCTGGCACGTCAGCAGGGGATTGTTTTCTATTTGTATTCAATACCCAAACTCTGCTTCGGTGGCTGGCAGTAGAGCAGGAACTTCAGACAGGCCTGCTGATTGATAGTTTAGCTACATAGCGACCTAGTGACGAGAAGCTGATGGCCTCCAAGTCCTTAAGTTCGAGGCCAAAAAAGCCTTCTTCCCCTAACCACGGTAAACGAATTTCCGGTAACCTTTGCTGAGTCATTCTGAATCAAAGTGAATCCTTTATTAACTCATCAAGTATGTATGAAGTGCTCGCTATGTGCCATGCACTGTGCTAGGCACTGAGAACATAAGTACAAAGGCAGGACAGTTTCTGCTCTCAAGCAGCATATCCTATTCTACTGAAACACGTTTCTACAAAGCTCTTTTAAAAGTAAGTCCCAGGACGCTTCTGAGCAAGCCCCTCCTAAACCTCACGAGATTCTGAAACAAAGAAGGCATTGGGCAACAATGCATGCCAGTTTTTCTTTGGGCCTAATAGGGAGTCGGCTGTAGTGACAGAAAGGGAATAAACAATTTGAAAGCTATTCCTCCAATTCTCCAATTCCCCAATTCATCTTCAGAGACCCAAGTATCAAATTCTTATATATATAAAATATAGCTTAAGGCTTAGCATGAACCCTTCCCCAAACAGCCTCAGCCACACTGATTTTTTCCCCCTTTCTAAATACCTAGAGCAATTAACATTCTGTTATGATGGTAACTCAAAGATCTTAGGGAACTACCCTGCCTCCAGCAATGCATATAGTAACTCATCTCTGATCATAAAATGATAAGAGATTCAAAGCTAGAAGGGCTCTTAGAGGTCATCTAGTGCAGCCTATTTTCCCCTCTCCCACACAACTGAGGCTCGGTGGCTGAATGACTTACCCAAGGTCATACAGCCAGTTAGTGCCATAGCTGGACACAAACCCAGGTCACAGAATGCCACATTTGGAGCTGGAATGGACCTTAGAAGTCACCCAACTCGTCCCTATCATGTTACAAAAGAGGAAGCTGAAGCCCACACTTACTGCCTGTGTGAACTAGGGCAAGTCACTTAACCTCTCTCTGCCTCCGTTTCCTCAACTGTGACATGGGGCTAATGATAGCACCTACATCTCAGGGTTGTGAGGATAAAACCAGATGATATTTGTAAAGCATTTAGTACATTACCCCCAGCAATAAAACTTCCTTCCTTCCTACCTCCCTTCCTCTTCCCTTTCCTCCTTCTTTCCTCCTTTCCCTTCCTTCCTCCTTCCTTCCCTTCCTTGCTTTCTCCTTCCCTCTCTCCCTTCCTTCCCTCCTTTCCTTCTTCATCCCCTTCCTTTCTTTCTTCTTCCCTTTCCTCCTCTTTCCCTTACTTCCCTCTTCCCTTTCCTTCCTTCCTTCTCTTTCCTTGCTTTCTTCTTCTCTCTCTCCCTTCCTTCCTTCTTCCTTCCCTCCTTACTTCCTTCCTTTCTCCTTGCCTTCCTTGCTTTCTCCTTCCTTTCCTCCCTTCCTTTTCTCTTCCTTTCCTTCCCTCTCTCCCTTCTTTCCCTCCTTCTTTCCCTCTTCCCTTCCTCTTTTCTTTCCTAGCTTTTTCCTTCCCTCTCTCCCTTCCTTCCTTTCCTTCCCTCCCTTCTCCCACTTCTTCCCCCTTCTTTCTTTCCTTCCCTCTCTCCTGACTCCAAATCTAGGGCTCTTTTGACCCAACTTCAGGTGCCCCCCTTGTTATTTAGTGGTGTCCCGGGGTAATTCTTGTCTCTTTCCAACAGGATTGCTAGTTCCTCATGAGCAGGGACAGTCAGCCACTTCCTTTGTATCCTTCACAGCACAGTGCCATGCACATAGTAGGGACTGAATAAATTATCTTTGAATTGAAGGGAATTTGCCACTCTTTTTGAAACTGAACTAGTCTCACAGATCCTCAGTTTTCTCTGGGAAAACTCTGATAGGGAAGAAGTAGGGGGAAAATTAGTTAAATTCAACTTGAGCTAGATCAAGTTTTGCTAAAAATCTCCAACCATTCTGAAACCTGAAATGTTATAATTCAAGCATTCACTGGTGAGCAAAATGTTACTGAGTAAATACATGATTTTACACGATTTACACAAAACCCTCTAATCATGTGCCCTGTCAGTTTTATAAAGTATAATTCCCAAAGAGGAAAACAAGACTGGGGAAAATATATGTCAGGAAATAAATGTTGACTGACTCTTGTTGCTCTCTAGTTTTAATGATGTAAATAAGTATCTTTGCAGGAGAGGAGATTGGGGATATTATTAAAGATGTGATCTGGGCCTTTTTCTCCAATTAAAATGTGCCCTATAATATCAGTGAAAACTGCAACTCTGAGTGGCTTTTTTTTTTGAGATTCAAAATGCATTTTTTTCCTCTTGATCATGGCTCCAGTTTTTACTTAAAAATCAGTGCACTTTAAACCTCTCTTGGATTTGGCCAGCATCTTATCAAAACACCGCTTTCTCTGCTTGCATATCTAAAGGCTTATGATGGAGACAGAGTTCTGAGATGAGTCACTTCATGAAGGAAGAAGCAGATCTGAGAAGGAGCCCATCCTCAGATCTTCCCTGTTTAGAAGGAAAGCCTATTAAGTGTCAAGACAGCTTTACAATGCTGGGGACCAAAGACAAGCAGCGTCCTCCTTATTTGTATTAATACAGATTATTAAGTCTTCCTAAAATGCTCTGGAGGGAAACAACTTAGAGTTCAAAACTTCCAGGTAATTTCTTTAAAAAGTTAAATTGATCCTACAAAGGCAACCTTTTTACACAGTATAGTGGATATAATGAAAATAACCATAATAGCTAACCTTTATATAGCACCTATTCTGTTCCAGGAACCTTGCCAAGTACTTTACATATAATATTTCATTTTAATCTCACAATTCTAGGAAGAAAGTGCTGCTGTTATCACCATTTTACAGAGGAGGAAACTGAGGCAAACAGATGTTGTTAACTGACTTGCCCAGGGTCACACAGCTAGTAAGTGTCTCAGGCCAGATTTCACTTCCTGACTCCAGGCCTGGCACTCTATCCACTGGGCCACCTGACTCCTTTAGTAAGGGTTTGGTCCCCAGGTCATTAAGTCTTCATTTGGCCTCTTTGTATTTGGCATACTAAAAAAATATCAGGATTAAGCACATTTTACCTTTAGGATCAGAAGTTCCAAATTATGACCAGTCAAACGGCCTGTGATCTTGAAGGAACTTTAACATGAAAAAGTTTCAATGGACAGGCAGAGGATGATACATTTGGAACTGGAAGGAATCTTGGAGGGCATCTAGTCTAATCTCAGGGCAGCTACGTGGTGCTGTGAATAGAGCACTGGCCTTGCAGACAGGAGGACCTGAGTTCAAATCCAGCCTCAGACACTTACTAGCTAGGTGACGAGAGCAAGTCCATTCACCCTGTTTACCTCAGTTTCCTCATCTGTAAAATGAGCTGGAGAAGGAAATGACAAGCCACTCTCTAGTATCTCTGCCAAGAAAATCCCAAATGGGGTCACGAAGAGTTGGACACAATTGAAATGACTCAATAACAGTGTAACTTCCCTCACTTTACACATGAGGAATGAAGGCCCTGGGTTCTAGCCCTGGCTCTGCCGCTTATTATCTGTAGAACCACAGTCAAGTCACTTTTCTCCAATGTAAAATAAGAAATTAGGTTAAGTGATCATTAAGATCTCTTGCGGAAGGAAGGAAGGAAGGAAGGAAGAAAGAAGGAAGGAAGGAAGGAAGGAAGGAAGGAAGGAAGGAAGGAAGGAAGGAAGGAAGGAAGGAAGGAAGGAAGGAACAAGTATTTATTAAGTGCCTATTATATGCCAGGAACTGCTCTAAGTGCTTTACAATATCATATCATCTGACCCTCACAAAAACCCTGGGAGGCAGGTGCTATTGTCATCCTCATTTTACAGTTGAGGAAACTAAGGCAGGCAGAGATTAAATGACTTGCCTAGGACTATACCACTAGTAAGTATCTGAGGTCACATTTGAACTCAGGTCTTCCTGACTCCAGACCCAGCACTTTACCCATTCTTATCTATGGCACCACCCTGAAATCCTATGGTTCAATGTGATTCTAGTTCAAGACCTACCTTTAACAGAATCACCCCTGACCTCAGAGAAGTCATTCATAATCCTTCTGTTTCCATTGTCACAGCTATAAAGTGGATTGGACAACACTTGATCACATTCCTTGCTCCATAATCCCATAGGGCACTTTAAAGATAAAAGAGACCCCCTCTGCAATACTTTCCCACCAAAGAACTATGCAAGTAACCTTTAGTTCATAAGTAAGTGGTTAGTAAGTAGTAATAGTAATAGTAGTAGTTAGTAAGTAGTAGTCAGTTCAGTAATAAGATATTACTACTCTAGCTAGGTGGTGCAGTAAATAGAGTGCCAGGGAGACTCATCTTCTGGAGTTCAGATCTGGCATCAGATACTTACTAGCTATGTGACCCTGGGCAAGTCATTTAACCTCTGTTTGCCTTAATCCACTGGAGAAGAAAATGGCAAACCATTCCAGGATCTTTGCCAGGAAAACCCCTCATGGGGTCAAGAAGTTTGGACATGACCGTTATATCATTATTCCAATAACCTCAGCATGTTAGAACTGGCAGAGATCTGACTCTCACTTTATGTAGGAGGCAACTGGGGCCAAGACATGCCGGGTGACTTGCCTACACTAACACAGAGTTATTGGAAGACCTGGGACCAGAACTCAAGGCCCCTGTTTCCCAGTGCAGTACTCTTTTGATC
The DNA here is from genome assembly GCF_003287225.1 of Phascolarctos cinereus. Lineage (NCBI taxonomy): Eukaryota > Metazoa > Chordata > Mammalia > Diprotodontia > Phascolarctidae > Phascolarctos > Phascolarctos cinereus. The sequence continues at coordinate 404,702,484 of NW_027555625.1, read as the reverse complement.
AGCTACACACTTGTCACAGTGGAAAGAATGCTGGTCTTGGAATGAGAAGAAATACACTCAAATCTTGACTTTTGTCATTTATTGCCCGTGTGACACTGGGCAAATCATTTAACTGGCGCTGGCTCCTCAATTCTAAGATGAGGAGACTGTACATCGTCCAAGATGCCCTCTGAGGTCCTTTTCAGCTCTGAACTGACGATCCTACGCCCATCTGCTGACGCTTCTCCTTACCAAAGGTTAAGTTCAGAGGAGCCGTTTTCCTGCAGTTACTAGAGTTTAGTGGTTCCAAGCTTAAAGATGAAACATGTTCAATGATAACGATGAATCGATTCCCTGAACACTGCCTAACAAAGGTACCAGCTGAAGACTGCCTGTGAGGAACAATGTTAACAGAATTCCTACGACTCATCTGAACATTCACACGTTTCCAGGACCCTCACAGTGATATTCAGTCCTTCATTCTCTCCCCACATGTATTAAGTAACTTGTCTTTTTGATCTGGAGCTATCATTTCACTGGTGTAGGGAACTCAAGGTGAGAAAATTCTCTATATCAACATAGATTGGTATTTGTTATGCAACTAAGAGAGTTGCCAGGATGCTGGGAGGTGGAGTGGCTCACCCAGGTCACAGAGCCAATATGTGTCAGAGACAGACTCGAACCCACGTCTTCCTAGTTCACCGGCCTGCTCTCTATCCACTGTACCACACTGCCTCTCATTACACAATGTGTAATGTACAGTATGCACTCTGGCTGCCAATGTGACAAAGATTTCATTCAAACTACAAAATTTCATTCTTGCTGGAGCTTCCAAGAGTTATGGTGCCTTGGAAATGGTTTCTAGTGTAATGGCGGGGTTTTTACCCCCAGCCCAATAAATGTAAATTACAGAAAGCCTAAAGGACTAGATCAAATCAAAACATCAATCAAAACTTAAACTACACGTGCACAAGTCCTTGATCAATTTGAGAGAATTAAAATGCCTTGATCACAGGATAAAGACTGATGGAAACATAGAGGAAATATCTTGTAATTGGCTAAAAGAGTGAGACATACTTCTGAGCCCATGTCTAACATGGCAAGTCAATTCAGCACAACAAAGCCTGATGCCAGGCTAACCTAGTAATGGATAAAGTTGCCCAGGTAATTAGATGGTGCAGTGGATACAGCACTGGGCTTGAAACCAGGAAGACTCATCTTCACGAGTTCAAATCTGGCCTCAGACACTGACTAGCTGTGTGACCCTGGGCAATTCATTTAACCCTCAGTTTCCTCATATGTAAAATGAACTGGAAAAGGAAATGGCAAATCATTCTACTATCTTTGCCAAGTTCAAATGGGGTCACAAGCACTTGGACACAACTGAAAAAATGACTCAACAAAAACTTGTCAAGGCCCCTAAGAAGGAATCTCTCTAGCCATCCATGTGAGTTCCAGAGGTCCTGAGGCCCCTTCAAAGATCCCATCAAAAATGTGACTAGAGTCAGTAGAATAGTCCACCAGAGCTGGCAGCATTGGCCACAGGAAGGCAGGAGGTGGCTGAGACAGATGTGCCCAGAGAGTGACTTTGTAAACACTGCATGGTCTAAAGGGCTTCAGGGAGGCGGCTGGTTTCCTCCTCTCTCTCAGTGCCTGAGCTAAAGGCAGGAAGAAAGCACCAGCAGCTTCCGAGAGGTGGCCAGGCCCAGCAGAGGGACAGCCCCAGGACAACCTGCTGCTACATCTCTGCTTCTTGAGGATGCAGCCTAGCAAGCCATCCATCACCAGCATGACAGCCTGCATCAAATCCCCTGGGGACTCCAGCAGGGGAGAAAAGGACTGCCAGGGCCAGGAGGCAGGAGACACCCTTTTGCCACATGTGCTCTCAACACATGTGCCCCCGGGCACTGCATTTTAAAGCTGAGCTCCCTCCAACCAGGGACCCTACTGTGCAGGGGGGAGAATGTGGCCCCAGGTAAGGGGGGCTGGGCTACAACAGCTGTTCTTATCATGCCTTCTCAACAAATGCAAAAAAAAAAAATCAGGGTTTTGGGGGAGGATGAAATGAGAGTATATATGAAGTGCTTTTAATACTGTAAACTGTTAATGGATGCAATCCATGTTATATATACACATGTGCACACACATATATGTACATATTCACACACGTGTATATAATATAATAAAATATATTAATGCTCTAATAGGTTTCATATACAGATAGCACCTATATCTATATGTGATATATCTTAGAGCAGCTAGGTCTTGGAGTCAGGAAGACCTGAGTTCAGATCTGGCCTCAGACACTTAATAATTGTGTGACATCAGGCATGTCACTTAACTTTTGTCTGTCTCAGTTTCCTCAACTGTTAAAAGTAGAAAATAATAATAGCATCTACCTCCTGGGGTTGTTATAAGAATCAAATGAGATATCATTCAAGGAAACTGGAGACGGGAGAGAAGTCACTTGCCTATGGTTCTGCAAAGAGTAAGTGTCAAAGCCAGGGCCAGAACCCAGGGCCTCAATTCCTCAAGGAAAGGCAGGGCAGGGCAGGGCAAGGTAGGGAAAGGGAAAGGGAAAGGGAAAGGGAAAGGGAAAGGGAAAGGGAAAGGGAAAGGGAAAGGGAAAGGGAAAGGGAAAGGGAAAGGGAAAGGGAAAGGGAAAGGGGAGGAGCTGTATTACCCAACTGGAACTGGCCAGCTGGGTCCCCAGTGGGGCAGCCCATACTACTCAACAAACATACTGCCTGGAACCTAACTAGGTACTTAAGAGATGCTTTTTTTCCCTTCCTTCCTTGATATGTCATTAGAATATAAGATGCTGGAAGACAGGAACTAGTTTTCACTTTGTCTCTGTACCTCTAGCCCCTGGTCAGCCAAAAAGCCAACTGTTTGTCCACTCCACTCCAGGGCATCATGACAGTAGTAGAAATTGCTGACCCTCAGGGATTATCCATAGAACCTTGAGGAGGACTGCCAGTTGTCCTCTGGAAGCTGAGCCCAAAATACGAGTCCAGGTAGGAGGAACGGCCCCAGAAGAAACCGCTACACTAGGAAAGCAACACTGGCCGCTAAGAAATCACCTTAATGTATTATATGGAGGTGATGTCAAGCAGACCCTAAAATAAATAGGCTCCAATTAGTCAACATGCTAATTAATCCAACTAATTAATCCAATTAATTCTGCCAGAAAAGAGAGAGGATCTAGCAGATCCTTCCCAAGCTGCTTTTATTTCAGAAAGCCCTGTTCAAACACACCCTCTTGTATGAGAATCTCAGCCTCCCACAGCTGTTTGCTCAAGCATCAACCCCCTCCGCAGAAGAGCTGTGATCGAAGAAGCTGAGGTTGACAGAACAGTCATTACTGGTGAGAACCATGTGTTCCTCTCTGTCACAGTTCACTGAACAAATCTGTCAAAAACTATGTGGCCATTCAGAACAGAGCAAAGCTGTAGCAACAGTCCAACAGCACTGGAGCCCCAAACTTTAAAAGAAAACAACAGAAAGGACAAAAGATACTCTTTGTCCAAAACAGTAGCGAGAGGTGGGTATGTCCAAAATAGTGCTAGATTTGACTGCAGGGAGAGGCTTGGGTTCAGATATCTGTGTGACCTTTGAGCAAGTCATTTAGCCGCTCTGAGATTCACTTAATTCATCTATAATTGGGGACAATAATGTGCACAGAGAGTCAACATGGTATAATGATTAGAAATCTACCCTCAAAGTCAAGAAGATGTGGATTCAAGTTCCACCTTTGACACACAAGTGTGACCCTTACCCTCTCAATGCTCTATAAGCTACAAAGTACGTTCTGATCATCTTTGCTAGCCTCATTAGTCATTCTCTACAGTGATGAAATCATAGGTCTGGTTAAAAAAAATATGCTCACAATGTCTACCTTCCAAGGTTATTTGGAGGATGAAATGAAATAATTTATATGTATAAAGCTTTCATAAACTATAAAGTGCCATATTTATGCAACCAATGTTACATAAATGTCATTAGAATTACATATAATGATGTCTTTGTACCTCTAGCACCTAGTCAGCGTCAATCAACAAACATTTTATTAAGTGCCAGGCACTCTGCTAAGCTCAAGGATTCAAAAAAGTGTATAAAATAATTCCTGTCCTCAAGGAGCGCACATTGTGATGGTACAAACAGGTAAATAATTAGGAATATACAGACATATTTTGAGTAGACAGAATGTAATCTAAAGAGAGAGACATTAAGAACCAGAAATGGGGTGTGGAGGGATGGAGGAGGAGGAGGGACATGACCAGAAAAGGCATCCTGCAGAAGGTGAGATTTTAGTTGAATCTCGAAAGAAATCAGAGAAACCAAGTGATGGCAGGACTTGAGGGAGTAGAATATCCCATGCATGAGGGATAGTCAGTAAAAAGACAGAGATGGAAAACAGAGTATTAGTTGCAAGGAACTGTAAACAGGCCAATGTAGCTAGATTACAGAGGGCATGGATGGGAGTAAAATGTAAGAAGACTAGGAACGTCTGTAGGGTCAAGGCTTTGAAGAATTTAAATGCCAAAGAGAGGAATTATATTTTATCACAGAGATGATAAAGAGGCATTGGAACACCATTGTTAGCTGTTCCTCCTTTGTTCTCAAAGAGGATCAGTGGCTTCAGGAGGGGGATATCTTGACTTGCAAGTGAATTGGATTTAAGGGAGGCAGAGCTGTGCAAAGTCATCAGCCCCACTCCTCCAGAGTCATAGGAGTCACTGATGGTTGACAAGGTTAGATTTGGACTTGAGAAAAATCACCTTGGCAGATTACTGGATTAGATTGAGGAGAGATGAGTCAGGGAGACTAACGAATTGTCCAGGAAAGAGCTGATAAGGGACTGAGCTAGGGTTGTGGCTACCAGGGAAGAGATGAAGATGTATTTAAGAGATGTCATGAAGACAGAAGTAACAAGACTTGACAGCAGAGAATCTATGAAGTAAGCGAGAGTAAGTAGTAAAGGATAGCACTGAGGCTCAAAGCTGGGGGACTGGGAGGATGGTGGTGCCCTCAATAGCTAGTTCACAGTCAGTATCTAATAAATACTTATTGCACCAGATTATATAGGATTAAAAATGGCAAAGGCATGCTTCCCAATGACAGTATGAGTGAAAAGCATCCTCTTTCCTTTTTATCTTCTGCTGAGATGATAACAAACATTATCACTCCGTCATTGCCAATAACTATAATGAAAGGAACAGTATACAAACAAATTAAGCTTCCATGTTGAAATAAATCCAGAGAAGCCTCATAACATCACTGGGAACCATGGAGCCAAATGTATAGCTATGAAATTTTTCCCTGGCCTCCCAGCAGCGACTGACACATCAGCTGGACCGTACAGTGCCTTTGATGCTGAGGGCACCTGATAAGAAAGAGCAAAAAGCAGCCACTTGTAAAATTAGCCCCTTCATGTTCCCAGTGACGTTTTTCAATAAAGTTTCCATCCATAAAATCTATTTGGTAAAAACAGAGAATAAAAATTTTTTAAACTTCCACCGATTTTCTGTCTGTGTGGGCACATGCATTTCCTCTCTCTCTTTCTTGTTTATTTGGGAAGCGTAAAGAATAGCTCTGATGTCAAAGTAGCCAACACCAAACCAAGTGGCATTACCGATGAACAATCTGTTTAGCTGTTCAGCCCTTTCAGTCACGTCTGACTCTTCCTGACCCCATTTGGGATTTTCTTGGCAAAGATACTGGAGCGGTTTCTCATCTCCTTCTCAAGTTCATTGTACAGATGAAGAAACTACGGCAAACAGGGTTAAGGGACTTGCCCAGGATCACACAACTAGTAAGAGTCTAAGGCCAGATTTGAACTCAGGAAATGAGTCTTCCCGACTTCAGGCCCTGCCCTCTATCCACCGTGCCACTTAGCTGCCCCTAATAATAATAATAACAATAACAATAACAATAACAATTATTATTTATATAGTATCTACTATGTTCCAGGCACTGTATTATGCACTTTACAAATATTATCTCATTTCTACCCTCATGACAACCCTGGGAGGTAGGTGCTATTATTATCCCCATTTTACAGATGAGAAAACTGAGGCAAACAGAGGCAAAGTGACTTGCCCATGGTAGCTCAGTTAGTGTCTGAGGCTGAATCTGAACACACATCTGGACTCCAAGCCTAGCAAGAAAATCAAGGCTGCTGTGGCATGGTGAGAAGAACAATGGACCACGTATCAGAAGGCTTAGGATGGAGTCCTGGCTCATCTATTTACCAGCTACATGACTTTAGGGAAGCTACTTAACCTGTCTGAGTCTGCCCTGCCCTGCCTATCTCACAGGATTGTTGTGAGGATTAATGAGACAATGTATGGATAATAGGCAGCTCAGCTGATAGAACACTATGCCCAGAGTCAGGAAGATCTGAGTTCAAGTCCAGTCTAGACATTTACTAGCTGGGTGACTCTGGGAAAGTCACTTTACCTGTGTTTGCCTCAATTTCTTCTGAGAAGAATGAGGATAATAAGAATACCTACCTCCCAGGGTGGTCATAAGGCTAAAAACAAGAAAATATTTGTAAAGCCCTTAGTACGGTACAATAGTACATGTCAGTCACTATATAAATGCTATTATTATTACTATTATATGTTGAAACTATAAAGCTCAACAGAAATATGAGTTGTTAATGCAATTATCTAAGACAGTTCCAAAGGACTCATGATGGAAAATGCCATCTACATCCAAATAAGAACTATGGAGTCTGTATGCAAATCGAAGCATACTATTTTCTTTTTTTGTTTTTGTTTTTTCTTTCTGGTGTTTTTTCCCTTTCATTCTGATTCTTCTTTCACAACATGACTAATGTGGAAATATGTTTAATACGATTGTAGCCTATATCAGATTGCATGCTATCTTGGGGAAGGGGGAGGGAAGGGGGAAAATCTGGAACTTAAAACCTTATAAAAGTGAATGTTGAAACTTAAAAATAAATAAATAATTGTTAAAAAAAGAAATATGAATTGTTATTACTGTTATAATATTAATATAATTTGCTATGATAAAGACAACTTCAAGAATTTGATAAATCCGCGTTTTCATCAGTGATTTCATTACTGAATCAGTGATTCCCATACAACACCTCCATACTCTCTTAACTATCATTCTCTATCCTTGTCTTTCTACAGATTTACCCTAGTTGAATTTACCTCATGCATTGGGAAGCCTCCCTCAAAGTCTTTTACTAGCTCAAGGTTTCCCAGTTAGAACACAGGTCTGCTCTTTGTTGTCTTTCATTCTTACCTTGTAACCAATCCTGGTGCTTTTCAAGACATACATGTGATTGATAATGTCTTTTGTGATACTTTTTTTTTCAATTTTATTGATTTATTGATTTATCAACAATCACTTCCATAAGCTTTTGAGCTGAAAATTTTTCTCCCCCTTCTTCCCCCCCACCCTCCCCAAGACAGCGCACAATCTGATATAGGCTTTACATTTACATTCCTATTAAACATATTTTCACATTAGTGAAGTTGTAAGTAAAAATTAAAACCAATAGGAAGAACCAGCAGAAAGATGAAACTAAACTCAACAGAAGGTAAAAATAAGTGATACCGATTAGACTTCCATAGTTCTTTCTTTGGATGTGGACAGCATTTTCCATCCCGAGGCCTCTGCAGATGTCTTAGATCCTTGTATTACTGAGAAGGGTTCAGTTTAACAATTTTAGTCATTGCATAACGTGGCTGTTATGGTGTACAAAGTCCTCTTGGCTCTGCTCACTTCACTCAGCAACAGACCATATAGGTCTTTCCAGGTTTTTCTGAAGTCAGCCTGTTCATCATTTCTTATAGCACAATAGTATTCCATTACATTCATATACTACAACTTGCTCAGCCATTCCCCAATGGATGGGCATCCTCTCAATTTCCAATTCTTTGCCACCACAAAAAGAGCTGCTATGAATATTTTTGTACACGTGGGTCCTTTTCCCATTTGTTTGATCTCTTTGGGATATAGCCCTAGAAGTGCTATTGCTGGATCAAAGGGTATGCACATTTTTGTAGCCCTTTGGGCATAGTTCCAAATTGTTCTCCAAAATGGTTGGATCATTTCACAACTCCACCAACAAAGTATTAGTGTTCCAATTTTCCCACATCTTCTCCAACGTTTATCATTTTCCTGTTTTGTCATGTTGGCCAATCTGATAGGTGTGATGTGGTACCTCAGAGTTGTTTTGATTTGCATTTCTCTAATCAATAATGATTTAGAGCATTTTTTCATATGACTATAGATGGCTTTAATTTCTTCATCTGAGAACTGTCTGTTCATATCCTTTGACCATTTATCAATGGGGAATGGCTTGTGTTCTTATAAATTTGTCTTAATTCTCTATATATTTTAGAAATGAGGCCTTTATCAGAGAGACTGGTTGTAAAAATTCTTTCCCAATTTTCTACCTTCCTTCTAATCTTAGTTGCATTGGCTTTGTTTGTGCAAAAACTTTTCAATTTAATGTAATCAAAATTATCCATTTTGCTTTTCATAATGTTCTCTATCTCCTGTTTGGTCATGAATTCTTCTGTTCTCCATAGATCTGATAGGTAAACTATTCCTTGTTCTCCCAGTTTACTTATGGTATCAGCCTTTATATCTAAGTCATGAACCCATTTTGACTTTATTTTGGTATATGGTGTGAGATTTGGGTCTATGCCTAGTTTCTGCCATACTCTTTTCCAGTTTTCCCAGCAGTTTTTTTCAAAGAGTGGGTTCTTATCCCAGAAGCTGGGGTCTTTGGGTTTATCAAATAATAGATTACTATAGTCACTGATTACTGTGTCTTGCATATTTAACCTATTCCACTGATCCACTCCCTATTTCTTAGCCAGTACCAAGCAGTTTTGATGATTGCTGCTTTATAATACAATTTAAGATCTGGAATTGCTAGGCCACCTTCCCCTGCATTTCTTTTCATTAGTTCCTTTGATATTCTGGACCTTTTGTTTTTCCAAATGAATCTTGTTATTATTTTTTCTAACTCTATAAAATAATTTTTGGTAGTTTGATTGGTATGGCACTGAATAAGTAAATTAGCTTAGGTAGGATTGTCATTTTTATTATATTAGCTCGGCCTACCCATGAGCAACTGATGTTTTTCCAATTATTTAGATCTGATTTTATTTGTGTGAAAAGTGTTTTGTAATTGTGTTCATAGAGTTCCTGGGTTTGTTTCGGAGGTAGACTCCTAAATATTTTATAATGTCTACAGTAAGTTTAAATGGGATTTCTCTTTCTATCTCTTGCTGTTGGGCTTTGTTGGTAATATATAGAAATGCTGATGATTTATGTGGGTTTATTTTATAGCCTGCAACTTTGCTAAAGTTGTTTATTATTTCAAGTAGTTTTTTACTTGATTCTCTAGGATTCTCTAAGTATATCATCATGTCATCTGCAAAGAGTGATAGCTTTGTTTCTTCTTTGCCTATTCTAATGCCTTCAATTTCTTTTTCTTCTCTTATTGCTAAAGCTAAGGTTTCCAGTACAATATTGAATAACAGTGGTGATAATGGACATCCTTGTTTCACCCCGATCTTATTGGAAATGCTTCTAGCCTGTCCCCATTACATATAATGCTTGCTGAATGCTATTTTTATTTTAAGGAAGACTCCATTTATACCTATGCTTTCTAGTGTTTTTAATAGGAATGGGTGTTGTATTTTATCAAAAGCTTTTTCTGCATCTATTGAGATGATCATGTGGTTTCTGTTGGTTTTGGTGTTGATATGCTCAATGATGCTGATAGTTTTCCTAATATTGAACCAACCCTGCATTCCTGGTATAAATCCTACCTGGTCATAGTGTATTATTCTTGTGATAAGTTGCTGCAATCTATTTGCTAGTATTTTGTTTAAAATTTTTGCATCTATATTCATTAGAGAAATTGGTCTATAATTTTCTTTCTCTATTTTGACTCTTCCTGGTTTAGGTATCAACACCATATTTGTATCATAAAAAGAATTTGGTAAGACTCCTTCTTCACCTATTTTCCCAAATAGTCTATATAGTATTGGAATTAATTGTTCTTTAAATGTTTGATAGAATTGCATGTAAATCCATCTGGCCCTGGAGATTTTTTCCTAGGGAGTTCATCAATGGCTTGTTCAATTTCTTTTTCTGAGATGGGGTTATTTAAGTATTTTACTTCCTCTTCGGTTAATCTGGGCAATTTATATTTTTGTAAATATGTATCCATTTCACTAAGATTGTCAAATTTGTTGGCATATAGTTGGGCAAAATAATTCCTAATTATTGTTTTAATTTCCTCTTCTTGGTGGTAGCTTCCCTTTTCATTCTTGATACTAGTAATTTGGTTTTCTTCTTTCTTTTTTTAATTAAATTAACCAAAGGTTATCTATTTTATGTTTTTTCATAAAACCAGCTCTTAGTTTTATTTATTAGTTCAATAGTTTTCTTAATTTCAATTTTATTAATTTTTCCTTTGGTTTTCAATATTTCTAATTTGGTGTTTAGTTGAGGATTTTTAATTGTTCTTTTTCTAGTTTTTTTAGTTGTATGCCCAATTCATTAATCTCCTCTTTTTCTATTTTATTTATGTAAGCATTTAGAGATATAAAACTTCCCCTAAGAACTGCTTTTGCTGCATCCCATAGGTTTTGGTATGTTGTCTCATTATTGTCATTCTCTTGAATGAAATTATTGATTGTTTCTATGATTTGTTGTTTGACCCAATCATTTTTTAGGATTAGATTATTTAGTTTCCAATTATTTTTTAGTCTATCTTTCCATGGCCCTTTATTACATATAATTTTTATTGCATCATGATCTGAAAAGGATGCATTTAATATTTCTGCCTTTCTGCATTGGATTGTGAGGTTTTTATGCCCTAGTACATGGTCAATTTTTGTGTATGTGCCATGTACTGCGAAAAAAAGTATATTCCTTTCTATCCCCATTCAGTTTTCTCCAGAGGTCTATCATACCTAACTTTTCTAATGTTCTATTCACCTCCTTAACTTCTTTCTTGTTTATTTTGTGATTAGACTTATCTAGTGTCAAAAGGGGGAGGTTCAGGTCCCCCACTAGTATAGTTTTGCTGTCTATTTCTTCCTGTAACTCCCTGAACTTCTCCTGTAAGAATTTGGATGCTATACCATTTGGTGCATATATATTTAGTAATGATATTACTTCATTGTCTATGGTGCCTTTTAGCAGGATGTAGTTTCCTTCCTTATCTCTTTTGATTAGATCTATTTTTGCTTTTGCTTTGTCTGAGATCAGGATTGCTACCCCTGCTTTTTTTACTTCAGCTGAAGCATAATATATTCTGCTCCAGCCTTTTACCTTTACCCTGTATGTGTCACTCTTTTTCAAATGTGTTTCCTGTAAACAACATATTGTAGGATTATGGTTTTTAATCCATTCTGCAATCCGTTTCCTTTTATGGGAGAGTTCATCCCATTCACATTCACAGTTATGATTACTATCTGTGTCTTTTTCTCCATCCTTTTTCATTTATGCTTTTCTTTCTCCTTTTTCCTTTCCCCCTTCACTAGTGTTTTGCTTTTGACCACCCCTCCTTCAGTCCCTTCCCCCTTTTATTATCCCTTTCCCTTTTCTTCCCCTTTACTCTTACTGCTTCTTCCCTCCCTTCTTTCCCCCTCCCTTTTCTTTCCCCTCCCTTTTCTTTCCCCTTTTCCTCCTACTGCCTATAGGGCAAGTTAGATTTCTATACCTAACTGATTATGTTATGCCCTTCTTGAGCCAAATCTGATGAGAGTAAGGTTCAAACAATGCTCCCCCCCCCTTTCCCTCTGCTGTAATAGGATTTTGTGTCTTTTCCTGTAATGTAATTTACCCTTGTCTGCCTCCTCCTTTCTCAGTACATTTTCTAAGATCAGATTGATCCACTTATTTGGATCCATTTAACCCACTTGATTAGATTTTTTTTATCATTACATCAAAGTCAACTAATATCCACCCTCTTTATGTATACTCCTTTAACAAGGTGTAATAACAATACAGTTCTCAAGGGTTGCAAGTCTCATATTCCCTTGTAGGGGTTTAAACAGCCCCCCCCATTAACAACATATTGTATCTTCTGTCCCATTTACCTTTTTAAGTCCTTCTTGAGTCCTGTACTTGAAGATCAAATTTTTTGTTGAGCTCTGGTCTTTTTATCAGGAAAGTTTGGAAGTCTCCTATTTCATTGAATATCCACTCCTCCCTTGAAAAATGATGCTCATTTTTGCTGGGTAATTGATCCTTGGCTGCATTCCAAGCTCCTTTGCCTTAGGAATATCATGTTCCATGCCCTGTCTTTTAATGTAGAAGCTGCAAGGTCCTGTGTAATCCTGACTGTGGTTCCATGATATTTAAATTGTTTCTTTCTGGCTGCTTGCAGCACCTTCTCTTTCATCTGGTAATTTTGGAATTTTGCTATTATATTCTTGGTTGTCAATTTGGGATCTCTTTCAGGTGGTGATCGGTGGATTCTTTCTATGGTTATTTTCCCTTCTGGTTCTAGGACTTCTGGGCAGTTTTCCTTTATGATTTCCTGAAAGATACTGTCCAGGCTCTTTTTTTCATCATGATTTTCAGGTAGTCCAATAATTTTTAAATTGTCTCTCCTGAGTCGATTTTCCAGGTCGGTTGTTTTACTGATGAGGTATTTTACATTTTCATCTATTTGTTTCTGACTGATTCTTGCTCTCTCATAGAGACATTAGTTTCCATTTGTCCAATTCTAGTTTTTAACAGATTGTTTTCTTCTGTTAGTTTTTGTACTTCCTTCTTCAATGGCCAATTGTGTTTTTTAGGGACTTGTTTTCTTCAGTGTACTCTTCTGTTAGTTTTTGTACTTCCTTCTTCAATTGGCCAATTGTGTTTTTTAGGGACTTGTTTTCTTCAGTGTACTCTTCTGTTAGTTTTTGTCCTTCCTTCTTCAATTGGCCAATTGTGTTTTTTAGGGACTTGTTTTCTTCAGTGTATTTTTTTTCCAATTGGCCAATTGTATTTTTGAATTTGACTATTAAAATCCTTCTTGAGCTCTTCTAAGAAGGCTTTTTGGGCTTCAGACCAGTTCATATTCCCTTTTGTTGTTGCAGATGTGGGTTTGTTGACAATGTTGTCCTCTTCAGAATTTCTGTCTTGATCTTCACTCTTCTCATAATATGAATCTATGGTATGTTTCTTTTTACTCATGGTGTTTCTTTATTCCCTGGCCTTTAAAGAGATTGAGCTCTCCTGCTGGGAACAGAGGACTGACCCAAGCTTCTTGTGTTGGGAGCCTAGGTCTTGGTCACTGGCTTTGTGTGCTGGGGCCTCTTATGCTGGCAATTGGAGGCTGTAGGTTTCTGGCAGCTTACCTGTTTGGGCTGGAATCAGCAAGGCTGGAATTTTCAGGCAATTCTAGGTTGCCTGCTTTTCCTTTCCTTTAGCTTTCTTCAGCTCCTTTTAAATGGCTGCCGCAGGATGTTTATCTGCCTGGGTCCCCCTGCAGTGTTGTCTCCCTTGTTTCTGCTAATTCACTGGGAGATTCCTTTGTGGTAGAGTGCTGAGGCACCTGGTGGTTTTCTGAGCTGGTTTCCACCGGTCCCCCCGCACCTCACTGAGGCACTCAGGTCCAGGTGTTGGTGTTTGCCTGTCTACCACCTGGGCTTCAGGATTTCTTCACAATTGGAGGCTGCAGGGCTCCACAGCTCACTTGGTATTGGGCTGGAACCAGGAAGGCCAGGGCTTTAGGAAGCCTTTAGGTTGTTTTCTTCACCTCCTTTCAGATGAATGCCACAGGGTACTTATTCGCCTGGGCCCCTTGTAGTTCTGCCTCCCTTATTTTGCTGAGGCACTGGGAGACCTGTTTCCTGGGCTGCTGTACTGCTGCTCCCCATCTCTCTTCTAGTTCAGCTGTTCCTGGGTTTTTTTCTGGGGTGATAGTTTCTGGGTTTTCAGAGGTTGACAAGGGAGAGTGAGAGCGGCTACCTTTTCACTCTGCCATCTTGGCTCCGGGAAGTAGAAGTCTTGTGATACTTCTAATGAGCAAATTTGCAACATGTCACAATCCTGCCTTCCACCTATGCCCAAAGTATATCTTTTCTCTTGCCACATAAGTTACTTGGGATTTCAGTTACAATAAAATTGTGATGTCCCATGATTTGCAAATATGAAGCTTTACTAAAAGAATGCTGAGGTTCAAGTAATAGGTTGTCATGGTAACCAGGAGTGTTGGAAAAGTACTCCATACTTTTCCCAGATGCAATACAGCCTTACCTCATCCTTTTCAAGTTTGGGACCAGCTAGGTCATTGTCTGTCTGCAGCACCTATCTAACAATGATAACAAAAGTAATACCTGTCATATAAACAAAGCTGAACCATGGAAATAAAGTCAGAGAAGTTGTATCACACCTTTGGGCACCATAGTCTCTGCTGTCACTACATGAATAGCTCTGAAACTTTTCCCTTGCCTGACAGTGAGCAGTTACATCAACTGTGTCATATAATCATATATAGGAATGGATATAGATATAAGCACAAAGACATATGTAGATGTAGAAATAAGCACAGACACAGACACAAACGTAACCAAAGACAAAGGAATAGAGATTCAACTTGTGATTTCTTTGGTATAAGAAACCACCAGGTGAGGAAATTCCCTGTACCAATGCAGGTCAGCACCATCGCCTAGGGCATTATGAGGTTAAGTGACACAAATAGATAGACAGATACAAATAGATTTCCCATGCATAAAAGCAATGTAAGTTTTTCAACCATGTTGTTTTTCCAGCGTGGATCATTTGAGCAAGCTCTCCCTTGTTTATTGCTGATTTCACTTAGGCGCCATGGTGTAATTAGCACCATAGCTTCTGTGAATAGAACCTCACTTAGAGAACCTCATCCTTAACAGGAATGTCTTCCTTTGTGCAGGACTTCTCCCCTAACTTCTGAACATCAGAAGTCTTCCTGTTTTACACTTTGTATAATGTCAATGTTCAATGGACTGCTGAACAAAGGTACCAATGAGAAAAATAACACTGATGTTTACAATTCTTTATTAGTCAAGTGGTGCCAAATAAATGCTGGCTAAATTGAATTGTATGAAAAAAAATTTCTAAGAGAGTCTGGTTTATGACTCACTTCCCTTTGAGGAACTATCTCAGAAAATGGCTATTATTCTTTTCACACAAGAGCATCCCCAATGCGTTTTTAGAAGGTGCCAAAGAAGTTCTCACCTAAATATTATGATTCCAATCTCCAAGAAATGCTAGACTTAGAAATATGAGGAAAACACATTTATATGTGCAAATGTCCCACTATATGGTACCACATTAGGCCTCCTGCCTTTACTAAGTCCTAGATAGCTCCTCAAGATCCCTCTTCCACTCCTGGGCTTCAGGCTCCATTTACCCTTCCTGCAAATTTCAATGGCTCCTGCCCCTGGAAGCCATATCCCACTCCTGACCTGTTTCTCTCTTTCCTGCTTGGTTTACCTGAAACCTGCCTGCATTACAACAAGGCTGTCCAAAATCTGAAAACAGACCATCTTCTCTTCCTATTTCAAAGTCTCTACCCCTATTGAACTTCTCATCATATTCCTGTTTTCCTGTTGGCAAAACTACTCTAACAACCAACCCTTAACCAAGTTAATATGATTAGCAGATCTTCAACTTAATGAATAAACAAACTCAAGTTTCCAGCCCCACCTACTTTCTGGGATCTAACTGATGAGTCATCAGTTAGCTGCCTCCAGCGGGATGGTATTCCAGAATCACAGCATCGCCAATCAAGAACTGGCAGGGATAGCGAAGCCTAGTTCAGGCCCCCATCACACCTGTCCTACGTTATCACAATCACCTCCCTGCCTCAAGTCTCTCCTCACTCCAATCCCTCCTCAACTCAGCTGCCAAAGTGATTTTTCTAAAGCATAGGTCTAACCACATCACCCTCCCTGCTCAAAAAGCTTCAATGGCTACCTTCTGCCTCCATGAATAAAATAGAAACTTGTCTATTTGGCATTCAAGGCTCTTTGGAACCCTGCCCTTTCTACCTTCCTTAACTTCTTGCCTTTTGCTCACCTTCATGCACTCAGTGATCCAGCTACACAGGGCTACTTTGCATTTGGGACTTTTCCACTGGCTGTCTCATATGCCTAGAATGTTCTACCCACTCACTATCATCACTTGGTTTCCCTGGCTTCTTTCAAGGCTCATCTTAAATCTTACCTTCTTCAGGAAGCCTTTCCTGATTCCCTGGGCTGTTAATGCCTCCTTCTTCAGATCACTTTACATCCACTCTGTATATATCTTGCCTCCCCCATTAGAATGTAAGCTCCTTGAGGGCAGGAACAAGTTTTACATTCCCTGGGCTTAGCACGATGCCCAGAACATAATAATCATTTAATAAAAGCTTCTTGACCTGACTTGACCCATTGACCCCTCATTTTATGGAAGAACAAACTACAGTCTGGAAGGATAAAATGACTCACCCTAGATCACGCAGGTAGTAAGAAGTAGAACCAGGATTTGGACCTAGGTCTTATGACTCTAAATCTAGCAGTCTTTAGACTGGACCACCCTTGTAACTTTTGAATGGAAAAATTAAATGCTTCTCTTTGCAGTAATAATAGAGGTTTCTACCAATAGTAACAGGAGGGTTTGTTGTTGACTTTTCCCCCATGAACTTTCCATCCTGATTCATTTATGCAAAGCCAAAGTATACACTGTGTGTGATCTTGGGTGACAATGTGGATTCTTCACCACTCTCTTTTTTTCCTGAAAACCCAACAGCATTAAGAGATCCTCAAGCAATGAAGCACTACAGAGGAAGGCTGTCAAGTACCCAAGTGTCACATTCCATGCCTTAGCAGAACACAGGATAGAGAGCACCCAGCAAAATTCCACTCCGACTGCAGAATCTTAAAATCTAACCACTGTTCAGATTCTTGTGATCTAGCCAATAGCTCACTAATGTTCAGATTCCTTAAGAGTCTGTCCAAAATGGGGGATGCTCTAATAAACTTTGTCTTTGGCTCAAAGAAGGTTTGAGTTAAATTCTTTTGGGAAAGACCTGTGGGTTATGATTTAAGGGTGCCAGCACTTCTAAACCCCTAAACCTCAACATTTTGGTGGCCAGTACAGGGAAACTGCCTAACCCCAAGTTCTTCTCCAGCCAAGACCAGAACGTTTGTAACCCTCCCTCCCCCCCTTTCTTGCCCTGCAGTTGGGGTTGCTCTGTAAGCACCTAGGGAGGCTTGGAGGTGATTTTTGGGCAGACAATTACAAGGTTATCTTGTACTCAGCCTGACTCTCTCAGATTCTCAGTCCACTGGTTCGGCTCGAGGCCATGAACCTGGGTACAGCTTCTGCAGCATAGAGGACAAGGATAGATGCCCTATTGGGAAGAGTATGCCCAATTCTGTCCATTCTTTCTGTGCTAGGGAATTGGGGAAACTGCAGGTGCTTTTTGGTTCCCTAAGGCTTACTTACTCCCCTCTATACTTCTGAATCCTCTTTCATGGAGGTTACAGGGAAAAGTTAGAACAGCTAAAAGCATCTTAGCAGATTCTGGAGGTTTTGTGATCCATCCTGAAGGTGTTTTGAACCACTTTGCAACCCTGGCCACTCCCTTCCCTTGAGTCAAGGGCATCTGTTCATCTTTCTCATAGGAGAAAAGCATTTTCACCCTCTCCCCTCCCCATTCACCCTCTACAGCGTGGGCCCCACTGGCAATGGCCTCGGGCCCTGGGGCAACCTTTGCCTGGAAACATCACCCAGGCTCAGCACAGCCTGTTCAGGCTGGCCTCTGGACTTGGGTAAGCGTGCTGTTTTAAAGTTGTGGTTTTAACTGTCAATGAGAAGATGCTGCTTCTCTGTGTAGAGTAATTTGGAGACGCGCGTAACCAAACTGAAGTCGCTGATTGGTAGTGGGTTCGTTTCAAATGTCAAACCGCTAAACTTTTTCTATCAGTCACATCAAGCCACTTCTCACAGTTTGGTCACTGCTAAAGTAATTTGGCTGTTATTTATTTCCTTTAATGTGTAAACGTGCCAAAAAGCTTGTTTGGGTTGTGGCTTGCTGAGAATTTGCAAGTACATAGAAATAATCTCTAACAATTGGATTTTTACACCTGGACAAAGTTAAATTTGAGATGTAAATCCTGGAAAAGCTTTTCCTAAGTTGTGAGTAGTGAAACTTGCTGTTTGAGGTGAAAGCTCATGGGATTCTGAGTTGTCTGATGGATCATAATAATCCATTGATAGTCAATAATCCACCATCTGAGAAAAAAGCCACAAGCTACTCAGAGAATGTGATGCTGGTGGGAAGTCAGCATCCAGAAAAGCTGAAAGGACAATTTCAGCCTCAGTCTAAGATGGGATCCTCCTGGCTCAGTTTCCCCATTATGTTCCTTTGAAAAGGAATGCTACCCACCTGGCTATTCCTGAGTCTGTTATGAGGTGGATTTGATACTGCAGGGGTGGAAAACTTCTGCAAAAGTGTTACTCAAACTTCAGAGAAAGTAACAAGATCAGATAATCCTGCAAGTCAAATGTAAATGATTTTAATGCGGCTCTTACACTTATACTTCTCAATATATCTGGGCCCTGCAGTTTTTTCTGTCAGAATTGTGTCTTCCAGACTACAGGCCATTCATCTAGAGTTGGTAGCAAACAGCGGGTACCAGCCAATGTCCCCCCCCATCATTCCCTGGATGCAGCTTGTGCTCGGTTCCAGTCAACCTCCTCTATGGGACCCCCTTGAAACAGGGATAGCTCTACACCCCTTGCCAGCCAGAAGCAGTTTCAGAAGTCAAGACCTTCTCCCCTTACCCCAAAAGAATTTGGGTCCCATTTGTTTGAGGGGGGAATGATGAGGATGGGATCTGGACCCCAAAATGGAAAAACCCTGAACTTCCTACATGACCAAATCTCTGGCGTTTGCCTGAAGCTATAATCCTATCAACTGGCCTTTCATTATTGCCTACACTCAATTTACCTCCCTATGATCCCTGGCTACTTCCCACCCTTGACCCTATCTAGACTCCATTCTCCCTTGTCCACACGGTCCAGGTCGCTGGTATTCTATTACCTCACAGTCCCTGCACACTACTTGGCCACTCCTACATCTATTCCACAGTCTTTCTGTATATAAGATCCATCTTGTCTCCATTAAGGTGCTCAGATTCTTAAAATCCAGCCATTGCTCAGATTCTTATAATTTAGCCAATAGCTCACTAACTTTCAGATTCCTTAAGAATCTGGCCAATATGGTGGATGTTCTAATAAACCTCGTCTTTGACTGAAAAAAAAATTCCACTCACATCCATATGAATAGTATGGGCACACTGGACAAATTCTTAAGATGGAAAGGAGTCTAAGGGGGAGGGCAGATTCACAAAATGAAAAACACATAAATGACAAGTCACAATGTCATAAACCACGAAAATGAAAAACATATAACTCCAAGCCCTTCCAGTTTCCAAGGTTCATGTGTCTGAGTTCCCACCTAGATTCTATTGCTATCAGTAAATTCAAAAATGTTTAGCTAGCTACATAGTTGTCAGGACTGGAAACAATGTGGAGGATGGGACAACCTTTAAAAGAACACAGTACAACATCAAAGCAGATAAAGGAAAGCCCAGGGCACTGGAAGGAGTGAAGTTATGTATAGGAGCTTAACCACAAATAGAGTTCTACAAAATTCTGAAAAGTGTTTAAAAGCCCACAGGCCTCTCTGCTTAACACACATAGGTGTGACTGATTCACAGCATACACTACAAGCCAATGGGAAGGAGAAATACTCCAGGCATTTTGCACCCCTTCAGTTAGAGAACTGTGCGCTAAACAGGGCTCTGATAAGTACCATAGGTTCTCGAAGGGGGCGACCACCCCTTGGTGGGTAATGGAACCTTGTGGGGGCAGTAGTAGCCTCAGGTGCCACTGGGAAGGGTTGAATAAAAAATAAAGAAGCAGTGGAAGTATAAGGAAAGGATAAAATAAGAAAATTTGGAAAAACCATTCATACGTGTTTCATCTGCCGTGTACAGAGTTGTTGTGTAACAGAGTTAAAGCCGTAATGATTACATTATTTTCCAGAAAATGCACAAAATGCAAGTTCTAACCAATTAGTGGTCAAGTCCACTGAGTCTTAACAAGCAAGTATTGTCAGGCAAGAATGTTGTACATTGTTGGGAAGTCCAGCGTGCATGGGCAGGAATATGTGCTTGTAATAAGGCAGCATTGTGTCATCAAAATTTCAATGCATGAAAAACCCCTACAAATTTACAATAAACTATTAAATTTAAGATGTGTCGCTTTTTAAAAAAAATTATATATTTTTTAAATGACCAAATTTTAGAAAAACCATTAAAGGGTTAAAGAAAGTAGATTTCCCGTGGAGGGGGGGTGCTGAATACTTTTTTTTTTAATGGTACAGTAGGCCAAATAAGTTTGGGAACCTCTGTACTATATCACTGAAAACAGAACAGCAGGAACTTTGTTGATGCAAGAGCCAGAGGTAGAGAATCCACCTCCTTTTATCATTATTTTTTATTTTTTTAAGACTGAGTCTCCAGATCTCTCCCAGGCTGAAAGTACTGAAGCTACTTATAAGCTGATTCCATTGGTGATCCACATAGGAGCTTTCACTTGCTCCTCCTTAGGCAGCCTATTGGCCTTCTGCTTCCAATGATTCTATGATAGTTCTGATATTAGTGCAGACACCCAATGGGCTTAGCCCACTGTAGCTCAGAAATTTTAGTTCAAGAGATCACCTCATCCTCTCCGGGAGCTGGTATTATAGGCACATATCACCACGCCTCCATGCTTATCTGGTTTAATCATTTAAAGAGGCACAGTTTTAGAAATGTGGGCAGGGTGAAGTCTCATTAATTCATTGTTGTTGTTCAGTCATTTTTCATTCATGTCTGACTTTCCATGATCTCATTTGGGGTGTTCTTGGCAAAGATACTGGAGTGGTTCCATTTCCTTCTCCAGATCATTTTACAAATGAGGAAACTGAGGCAACCAAGGTTAAGTGACTTGCCCAGGGTCTCACAGCTAGTGTCTGAGGCCAGATTTGAACTCAATGAGTCTTCCTGACTTCAAGCCTGGCACTTATCCACTGTGCCATCTAGCTGCCCTGATTAATTCAGACTTCACTAATTCAGTATTTACAATAGTCCTGAAAGATACAGGCAGAGCTAATATTTATCTCTCAGTGTCTATAAATAAATAGGCAATGTAAAGAAGTGTTCAAGGTGATTTCTTAAGAGAACAAATTGTTTCCAACCACTTTAGAAACTCCACTTACATAGAGACAATGGCTAAGCTAATTACGAATTATTTATTCATTAAAGCAGGTTCCCTAAGGACCTCTATTTGGCAACACTTGGGCAGCCTACTTCAGTTGAGATATGTACTTGAAAAGAATAAAAATGCCTTTTTTTCCTCTTCAAAATACAGTATTCTCTAATTTGGGCTACTTCCTAATACAAACTGGCCTCCTCTAAAGTAAATATGACTCCGAAGTTTTGCTGTATTTAAAACTCAGGAACGAACCAGGACTGCTGAGCAGTCACTGGCCACCTGTCCTAAAATTCTCACAGCTCTCATTTGGTTCCTCCCCAGCCCAGGGGCAGGGGCTCCAATGACAGAATTAGTAAAAGTTCCACAAGCTTAGAATTGATACAGCATGTCAATTCTATGAAGATGCCAGCTGTCCATCTGTCCACAATGCTTAAGCCTGGACCCATGACAACTATGGGGCTGTATAATGAGAGAAGCCAACTCGGTCTTGGTCTCTGCAACCCTGCTCCATACCATATGTAGTGAGAGTTGTCCTTGTCTGTGCCTAGGACATGACTGAATTCATTTCTAATCGACTCACTGCTTAAAATATGGGAGAGATGGCAGGTAGCAAGTAGTACAAGCTCCAGCCAGGATAAAAAGGAGCATGAATGTCCTAAAGTCTTCCCAGTTACGACACTCACTGAGCTTGACTAAGAAAGTCAAGTATCTCACTTAAGAAGGCCTCAGAGATGTCCCACTCTCTTTTCTGTTACCAAGACTTTAATAGGATTACATCCTAATCATCACATACACAAAACCACTGAAGCCTCAGCCATACATATGCATTTGAGTTAATCTGTTCCACACCTGCATAAGCAATCAGGAAATTACTTGCATGAATATTAAAACGATAAGCAAAAACAGTGTGCTTTTCTCAGCCTCCCTGGACCCTTAAACTCTAGGAATGGAATCCAAATCGCAATCCTGGATGTGCAATGTTCATCAGGGCCTACTCCCTCAATAACACTTCACAGGTGATAGTCCCACACATTTCTGTGATTAACTAGGCACTTTATATACATAACAAGAGTCCTGGGTAAAGATACTTCCTTTACTGTTTGACAAATTGAGAATTAGGTGAGGAATGGCACACAGTTCTCTGCATACCAGACTTTCTCTTGTTTGCTCCTCTGATTTCCAGGTCCCCTTTTCAGTCCCTGCCATCACCAAGAGACAGAGGGGAGCTCAAAAGCTTCAGAGGTGAGAGAAAGACTATTTCCAGGTGCAGATACCTGTTTTCTCATTACCCAGCGGTGACCATGTGATCAGGAGACTTCAGATTACCAGGGCTAGGGCTAAAAAGTTTATAGCACCTGAATCCCCATTCTATCGTATCTTGTGGAAGTGGTTTCAGTTCCATTCTTTTGGAAAGAGAATTAATGAATTCTGAGTGTCCAGTGGTGATAGGAGCACAGTAGGAAGGAAATCTGGAGAATAGGGTAGCTCTATCCCCAATTCATCTGACATCCAAACCCAATCTAAACTCTTTGTTGGGTATCATCGATGAAACAAATGAGACAAGGACAAATGGGATAACACATGTAAACGACTTTGTAAACTTTAAGGTGCTATGTAAAGGCCAAGTATTACTATTTCTTCTTTCATTTAACCAAAATTTTATCCGGGAATCACAGCTGTAGAAGAGGGGTTCTTAACCTTTCCATGAGGCGATGAATTCTTTGACAGGGGTGACTACGTTTGCCTTTCATTGTTTCCGCAGTACCTGGCACGTCACAGATACTTCATACATGCTTGTTGATCTGATTTGACTGTGTCATGGACCCAGTCTGGTGAAACCTATGGACATCTTTGCAGAAGAATGTTTTAAAACATATTAAAAAAAGCATGCAAGATTACAAAGGAAACCAATTATATTGAAACACTATTGTAAAATGTTTTTAAAGGTCATAGACCCCTTCTCTCAAGCTGGAAGAGACCTCAGAGACTAGAAGACCTCTAGTCCCAACTCCCTCACTTTACAGATGAGGAAACTGAGGACTGGGCAGATCGTGCCTTGACCAAGGTCCTATAGATAATGAATAGACAGACTATCAAATTTATTCAGCACATACTCCGCACCAGTCACTCTGCAAGTGCTGAACAAACAAATTAATATAAGGAAGCAAGATGAGCTCTGCCTTCGAGGAGATCATTTATTTTTTGCTTTTTTTTTTTGGTGAGGCCATTGGGGTTAAGTGACTTGCCCAGGGTCACACAGCTAGTAAGTGTCAAGTGTCTGAGGCCACATTCGCACCCAGGTCCTCCTGACTCCAAGGCTGGAGCTCTATCTACTGTGCCACCTAGCTGTCCCAAGGAGATAACATTACCTAAAGATGGAAGACAACATACGAAGGGGAGCTAGAAAGCAGAAGCAGGGGGAGAGAAGGTAGCAGCATCACAAGATCAGAAACAAGACTTGAACCCTTTTCTTCTGACTCCATGGTCACGCTCCACTTTCCACTCTCCACTGTACCTCACTGCTTCTTTGTCACATACAGGCAAATATACACTTGAAGATACTATGAGTTCAGTTCCAGACCATGGAGATAAAATCACACAGATTTTTAAGTTTCCAAGTGCACATAAAAGTTATATTGATACCATACTATAGTCTATTAAGTGAGACAGTATTAGGTCTAAAACCAACAATGCACATACCCTAGTTAAAAAATTGTCTTGTAGTCAATTTAGTTGTGACTGACTCTTTGTGACCCCTTTTGGAGTTTTCTTGGCAAAGATACTGGAGTGGTTTGCCATTTCCTTCTCCAGCTCATTTTACCAATAAAGAAACTGAGGCAAACAAGGTTAAGTGACTTGCTCAGGGTCACACAGATAATAGGTATCTGAATCTGGATTTGAACTCAGGTCTTCCTGATTCCAGGGCAGGCACTCTATCTACTAATAAAAAAAAAATGCTATTATCTGATCCTTCAGCAAGTTGTAATCTTTTTTGCCCTTGGAGGTTCTCACCTCCATATTGATGGCTGCTAACTGATCAGGGTGATGGCTGCTGAAGGTTGGGATGGCTGTGGCATTTTCTTAAAAGAAGACAACAATGAAGTTTTCTATATTGATTAACTCTTCCTTTCACAAAAAGATTTCCCTGTAGCATGTGTTGTTTGATAGCATTCTACCCACAAATTGGAATTAGTTCTCTCAAACCCTGATGCTACTTTATCAACCAAGTTTATACAATATTCTTCAATATTGTTGTGTCTCAGGGAACAGGGAGGCCAGAGAAGAGGGGAAAAAGACAGGGGCAAGGCCAGTCCATGGAGCAGTCAAAACACACACAACACTTATCAGTTAAGTTCGCCACCTCTTATGCGTTCCTGGTGCCCCAAAACACTTACAATAGTAACATCCAAGATTATTGATCACAGATCGCCACAACATATATAACACGGTGTTGGGAAAATGGTGCTGACAGACTTGCTCAATGCAGGGTTGCCACAAAGCTTCAATTTGTTAATAATAATAATTATTATTATTATTTTCTGTGAAACCCAATAAAATGAGGTATGCCTGTCCAAGCAACGGTAAGAAGAACAAGACTGAATCACAATAATAATAATAATTTTTAAAAAAAGAAACCATGAAAAAAAAATCACTTGAGTCATCTAAAATAATTGATTCCAAACTCTTACCATTCCTCTTTACTTTTCCTGGGGAAAAAAAAAGGAAGCTCCAAGGAAGCCACAAGTCCTCATAAAAAACAATCTAGTTTGGGTGTCTGGGCCCTGTCAGCTCCTCTTTATGTTTATGACTCTCTGGAGAGTTACCATGTAATAGACATGTTAATTTTCCAACAAGATGCCAGGCGCTGCTGGATTGTTCCACAGAACATAAGCAGTCTTCACGATGAGTTCGTTTCTGAAGGACAGCTTGGCCTTACCTTGTTTTTTAAAGAGATTGCTTCGGACGATCTCATTCATGGACTGCACTTTTTGCTTCTGAAGTTTGACTGGTGGGATGCAAGTGTAAAATTCATAGAGGAGTTGGCTGTGGGCAGGAAACAACAGAATCCCCAGATCAAATTTTAATGAACTTGACAATCAGTGTCAATCATGCATTTGCGGGGGGGGGGGGGTGGCGCTGCAGAGGGTGGGCCAGGCCTGTGATTTCATGGTTATAGGGAATATCCAGTAAGGAATTTCCCTCTCTTAATGCACCTTCCCTGAAACTTAGGGTCTTGGAGAGTCACCAGGACTGCTGAGGGGTTAAGTAATAATATTAATATCTAGCATTCATAAAGCTTTACAAAATGCTGATCCCTCATTTCATCCCAATAACACTGAGAGGCTGGTGTTATTTCTGCTGCTGTTGCATCATTTCAGTTGTGTCTGACCCTTTGTGACCCCTCTTGGGGTTTTCTTGGCAAAGATACTGGAGTGGTTTGCCATTTCCTTCTCTAGTTCATTTGACACATGAGGAGTCTAAGGCAAATAGTGTTAGGTGACTTGACCAGGGAGACATAGCTTAGTAAATGTCTGAGGCTGGATTTAAATTCAGGTGCTCCTGACTCCAGGGCCAGCGATCTATCCACTGCACAATCCTGCTGCCAGGTAGCACAATGGATAGAACCCTGGAGTGAGAAAAACTCACCTTTGGGAGTTCATACCTGGCTTCCTACATTTACTAACTGTGTGACCCTGGGCAAGTCACTTAGCCCTTTTTGACTCAGTTTCCTCATCTATAAAATCAGCTAGAGAAGGAAATAGCAAACCAGTCCAATATCTTTGCCAAGAAAACCCCAAATGGGGTCAAAAGAGTTGGTGCTATTATTATCCCCATTTCACAGATGAGGAAAATGAGGCAGAGAGAAGTTAAATGACTTATCCAGGATCAAACAGCTAGTAAGTGTCTGATTTGATTTGAATTTGAAATGATTTGGATTCGGGTCTTCCTCACTCCAGGTCTAGCATTCTCCCCAGCACAAGTAAGTTGCCCAGAGTCACAAGCCAATATGTGCTTGAAGCAAGATTTGAATTCAGGTCTTCCTCACTCCAGTTGTAGCACTCTCCAATGCAAATGAGTTGCACAGGGTCACACAGCCAGTCAGTGTGAGAGAAAGTAACTTCTAGCCCTTCCAACTCCAGCCCCAGTTCTTTCCATCCATTATTCTAGATCACTTCTCTCAATGGTGCTGAAGATTGGATAATAAAGAGGATAGAGATTCTAAAACTGTTTTAAAACAGAGTAAGTCTTGTATTATACTCCTAGCTCCAGATATCAGCCACAGTCTGACACACTGGACTTTGGCCCTGACATAGTGATGTTGTTTTGGTGCTCCTTGAGTAAGAAGGACAAAAATCAACCAACCAGTTCCAGATACCAGGGAACGAGACGCCACCGTTTATTAGGAGGGGGAGTTTTCTCATCTGGGAGATCCTTATACCAATAAGACCACTGGTCTAGTCCTTATCCCCTAACCTTATATTATTACTGCAGCTGTTAGCCTACCCAAAAAAGTGCTCCCTGCCCTCCATAAGCTGTCACCCTGGAAACTCAAAACCTGAAACACTCCTTAGAAAAGGGGAACAGGTCCTGTTGAGCCCAAATTTCACCATGGTTAAAATAAAGTGATAATTGGCTTTATTCACTTTGTGGAATGGAAAAAAGAGGGATGGAGGGGGAACTTGCTTCAATGATCTCTTCCAAGCTCACTCACTGACCAGCCACAAATACAAGTTTTCTCTAAGGCTTTAAGAGCAGCTTATGAGGCAAAGGATGGGAGCTTCCAACAGGCCCAAGCTTAGTTCCAAAAGGAGACAAGGAGCCACACGACCATCTTTCAACCCGCCCTTCTCCTCTCAGAAGTAGCACCTCATGCTAAGTCACTTTTGAATACGAAGGTGGGCACAAGAATTCCAATCACTCACTTTCATTTCTTACCCGAGTCTTGGCACAAGAAAATGTGCTGTTTTCCCATTACTCTGCTAATGCTCCCCTTTAAAAGTTATTGGGGCTGTGCCCATTCATTATGTGAGCTAATCCCAGCATTCCTCAGAAGAGCTTCCTCTGCTTTGGCCCTACTAGTTTCCCAAGGGAGCTGAGGACAATTCGTACCATGGGCTCACCTGAGTAACTTAGCATCAAAGACAGTTTCCACATCATGGAGAACAGATGGGATATATTTCAAAGCAGCCACCTGGAATAAGAATGACATTAACATGAGAGATGCCCCCATTTCAGGGTTGGGTGTTGGTACAAAGGATATTTTGCTGAACAACACAGACAGTGTGAGATGGTTCCTGCATTATATGAACTGTTCAAATAAGTCATGGCCCTGGACTGCTAAGCAAGAATATCCAGTTATCCCTTCCTCATCACGGGGGTCAGGGGCATGGCACTCCGTGCTCTGGAAAACCTGAGTAAAAATTGTTGGCCCTCCCTTTGTACCAGAGACATCGGATTTTTTTCCTTTGCTTTTACAGGGTGTTTATAGTACCTTAGTGTAAAATTGGGGCTGATATTATACAATGCGATACACATATTTCATGCATTTCTGAGTTTCTACACTTTTTTTGTGTTATCTGCGGGCCTTCTCATGTTGTCTGCAGCTTACACAAAACTCCCCCCAAATTCCCATTTAATTTCTTATGCCAATCCACGATCTATCGCGACCTTGATGGGGAAAGTCACAAAGTGGAAGAGATAACTGCACACAAATACACACCTGCATACACTTACAAAATTAACACACTTGTACATACAATTCTTTAAATACAAAGGTAAGATAATTGATCCAAGGACCACGTCCTTTTCTTTGTTTGTTTCACAAATAACAAGGACGGGCTACATGAAGTCACATTTAATTCTTCCGCCTACGCCTTCCCTTGTAAATAGCGCGGGTCATCTCTGAGAGCCCTGGATAGTGTCTGATGAGTAAAGTTGTCTGAAAATGGAATGTGTATGTATCAGGCAGGAAGCTAAATGAGATGGCCCCTCAGGTCTTTTCCAACTCTGGGATTCCAATATTTTAAGATTCACAAGATCTTCTATTATTTTTTCAATATGCATTTTCAATAGAATTATCAAAGAAACTGTTAACAAGATAAACAGAGCAGAAATTGAAGGTTAGGTGTTGTTTTGGGTTTCAGTTTTGCAAATTTCACACAAACAATCTACTTAGGAGGCCTCCATAGGTGAAACTAAATGCAAAAGGCCTACTTTGCAAATTAACTAAATAAAGATTTGACATTTGAAATCAAAGGAAAGTAACAGATGCATAGGACTGTAGAGTTAAAGTTGGATTACATAAGATCTAATTTAGCCCCTTTATTTTGTAAGTGGGGAAACCAAGGCCCAGAGAAGTAAGTGACTTGCCTGAGGTCACAAAGTTAGGAAAGCAAGAAGCAGACCTATTAATTAAAATCAGGTCCTCTGCCTCCAAATCCTGCCCTCTTTCCACTAACCATGCTGCTTGCCCTCAGCTTCCTCTTCTGAACAATAACGGGGCTCTCTTTCAGCTCTTTCCATAATAACAGCTCACATTTACAGAGCGTTGAAGGTGTGCAAAGCTCTTTCCATGCATTTATTGCATTTAATGCTCACAACAGCCTTGTGAAGCAGGCCCTGCCATCACCCACAGCTTCACAGAGGAGTCGTCGGTAGGTAAGTTCTTACAAAGCACCTACCATGTGCCAGGCACTGCGGTAAGCGCTGGGGAAAGGCAGAAGAAGGTCCCTGCCCTCAAGACGCTCACCATCTATCGGGGAGACAGCATGCAAACAACTAGGTATAAGCAAGCTCTCTACAGCGAACGTAGGAAATGATGAAGAGAGGGAAAGCACTAGAGTGGAGAGGAACTGGATGTGAAATCAGGTCTGCCTGCCCTCAGGCCCAGCTGCCTCTAATCAATATAAATACAGAGACGGACAGAGAGAGAGAGAGAGAGAGAGAGAGAGAGAGAGAGAGAGAGAGAGAGAGAGAGAGAGAGAGAGAGAGAGAAGAGAGAGAGAGACAGAGAGAGAGAGAGAGAGAGAGAGAGAGAGAGAGAGAGAGAGAGAGAGAGAGAGAGAGGGAGAGAGAGAGAGAGATGAGTGTGTGTGTGTGTGTGTGTGTGTGTGTGTGTGTGTCTGTCTGTCTGTCTGTTTAGGGACAGGAATGTGGCTGGGAAACAGCACTCTTTCCTCTGCACAAAATTAACTGGTTCACGCAGAGATCTTAGTTACAGACTTGGCCTCATTAGGATAACGCACCAGCCGAGCGACAGAAAGGTAAACTTCAGCCTGTGGCTGTGGTGCCAGATGGATTTCGCACACACAATAGAGGAGAATGTTTATGAACCTGTTTCCATCCCCATCCAGGTGGGTTTTGTAGTCATCTCATCCATTTTCCAAGTCTGACTTCTGCTCACCAGCACCTTTCATTCTTTGTTCTTGTAAAAAATGCTTGGGGATCTGAGCGACTCCAGGATACACGGGTGTGAGCAGGACCCCCCCCCCACTCCCCTCTCCACTCCTAAACCAAAGCCTCCTGTTCGCCCACATCTATCGCTCCAATCGTGAAGCCCATCCCTCCTATGCTTCCTTGCGGCTCTTGTTGTCTGTGCATCCCCCACACCCGGCAGTGTATATGGCACATGACAGGCACTTAATAAATGCCTGCTAAATCATTGTCTTGAGACCAGAGATGAACAGGGGTAAACATGCTCTGACAGGCTCACTGCAATAAAGGCCCAAAGAGAAAAGGGAGAAAATTGTGACATTTTAGTCAATACCCACGCAGGAAATCAGAAGGCCAGCACGGCAGTACCTGCTGCATTTTGCTGCTCTTTAAGAACCGTATTTCCAGGGAGAGACAAGAAACAGCAGCCAGGAGGAGCCTATGCAGCCAGGACAGACGTTTCTCACATTAAAATGCTTCAGCTGTTCGCAGGATGGGGTTGGGGAATGGAAGGGGGAGGCGGGAGGGGAGGCCTTTGGAAGAAGTCAGTCTTCTCAGCCCAGTCTGGCAGCAGTAGAAAGCAAGCTGACTACCTGTCACCCTCAGACTTTGAATATGTTATCAACTCGATGGAAACATATTAAACTTTCACCTTGTCCGTGCTGACTCAGAGGCGCATGTGAAATCTGTTATTTTCCTTCCCGAGGGGAATTGCTCCTCTCTGTCTCTGAGAGTCAGCTGGGAACTTGGTAACAGCTAGAGGTGACCACAGTTTCTCTGTTCTCAGACATCTAAGCATACCAGAGATCTGGTAGAGGGCACAGAGGTCTGGCAGGACTTGTCCAGACAGGAATGGGGCATGGGGCCTGGGGCCTGGGGCCTGGGGCCTGGGACCTGAGTGGAAGCACCACTCATCTATAGGTGTTGTCTTCCCTTATTAGACTATAAGTTCCTTGAGGACAGAGGCTGTCGTTTTTATTTGAATTCTCGGTGCCTTGCACATCGTAAGTGCTTAATAAATGCTTTAAAAAAAAGTTGATTTTTTTTCTGTTCCATTTGCCTTTTTCCAGGTAAGTAGTCTGAGTCACTGGACATTTCTGCTGGTGTTCTAAGAACACGTCTCATGAGTTGGAGATGCAGCATTCCCGAGCACTAGTCAATGAAGACTCTATGTTTACGCACCACTTATGACACTAAGGACACTCTCATATATCTTGAAAAGTGTGAGACCAGCAGTAAGAAATGCGTGCCATCTCCGCAACTTGTTGATTGTGTGACACCAAACAAGGTTATCTGATCAGTGACAGACTACCCACAAGCCCTCGGGAAAATGGGAACCAAAGGGAAAGGTGCCCTGAAGACAGACCTCTGGAAAGGAGCCACATTCCAGCTAAGCAATGATGACCCAGCAGGCATGGAGAGGAAGCAACAAGGACTAGTGGGGGAAGGGAGCATTATTCCAATCAGCACCGCCTGAACTGGCACTGTGCTCACAGCAGCCTGAAAACAGAAAAAACAGAAAAGCCTCAAATGGGCCCTCCCTCGCAGATGCACATTTCATCATCTGCTCAAAGGGTTTCCTGCCTGTCTGTCTGCCGAATCCAGCTGAAAACAGCCTGAGATTCGCGACAGCGGCATTAGCATCCGCCTAAGCAAAAGATGATGGCACATCTTGCTGTAGGTTCCCACTAGAATGCCAGACATCATCCTCATGGAAAATTCATAGACATTTAAAATAGGCAATGCCCCTTCCCCAGTGGTTTTTCAATCCATTCACCACAGCAGACAGATGAATTTGCAAGGCCAATACAAGAAAAAGGACTGATAATTTCTTAGGGATTCACTAGAATGTGAAGATGAGAAGGGAACCTCCTTGTATATTTTCTATCAAGAAAAACAGATGAAGGCCCTCAGGACAATGTGCATTATCATTAATCTTTCATTTGCTTTCTAACCAAAAGTCAGGCTCTAGGAAGGAGACAGAGCCTGATGGAGGTTTACAAAATCTGTACTTCTGCCCTGTTCTTATAAGGAAATTCCATGATCCAGCCTTACAGAGTTTATTTTTTTTCTTTTTCTTACTTTGGATCTGTGATCTCATTGATATAGGGAAATCCTGGTGTGTAAATTTCCTCTCCCAGTGAAAATCAGCAACTCATCTGACTTATACCCTTAGAGAACTGCCTGAGAGAACTGGGAGTTCAAGAGATTTGCCCGTGACCAACTATTAATATGTGCCAGAGGCAGGATTTGCTGGGGCTGAGGCACTGAGGTAAGAAGAGAAGCCCAAGCAGCTGTCATCAAGAATGATGCATCTAAGTCCCATTGTACAGTTTTTTTTTAGCAGAAGCCCCTTGTAGAGTCTTTAAGAAGGGATGCTTTCACCAGGTCCCAATAGTTTCAATTATATTTCCCCCAAACACTTTCTTTCCTCCTTTGAAAATCCAGAATAAATACTTTATTTCCCACAAATATTTTAGTTCTACTTCCATGCCACACAAACTCTAGAAGGGTCTGTCAAGCTGGTTCATCCTCAAGCCCAAGTCCAGTGTCAGGCCTAGTCTCCAGGGACCAACCTAGCTAAGTCCCAAGATGCTCATCACCAACTTGACTTCTGGGTAATGAATTTGGAGGTCATAGAAACTCTAGAAGACCAATAAGTGAATTACGGAGGAGTTTTAACTTGATACTTTAAAGAGAAAAAAAATCACAGATTATTGAAGCATTGAGAGTACATTTCAGATTGATAAATGGTCAAAGGATACGAGCAGACAGTTTTCAGAAGAAGAAATCAAAGCTCTTTATAGTCACATAAAAATGCTTTAAATCACTACTGATTAGAGAAATACAAATTAAAACAAGTCTGAGGTACCACCTCACACCTATCATATTGGCTAATATGACAGAAAAGGAAAATGACAAATGTTAGAGGGAATGTGGGAAAATTGGGAGACTAATGCACTGTTGGTAGAGTAGTGAACTTATCCAACTTTTCTGAAAACTATACCCAAAGGGCTATGCCTACCCTTCGACCCAGCAGTACCACTAGTAGGTCTATATCCCAAAGAGATCAAAGAAAAAGGAATAAGATATGTAGAAAAATGTTTATAGCAGCTCTTCTGTGTTGGCAAAAAATTGGAAATGAAGGGGATGCCCATCAATTGGGAATGGCTGAGCAAGTTGTTGCATATGACTGTGATGGTATATTATTGTGCTATTCGAAATGATGAGCAGGATGCTTTCAGAAAAAACTGGGAAGACTTAATATGAACTGATAGAGAAGTGAAAGAACTAGGAGAACACTGTATACAGGAACAGCAATATTGTATGAAGAACTGTAAATGACTTAGCTATTCTCAGCAATACAATGATCCAAGACAATCCAAAAAGATTTATGATGAAAAATGTTATCCACCTCCAGAGAAAGAATGGAATCTGAATGCAGATCAAAGCATACTTTTTAAATGTTTCTTCTTTTTTTGTCTGTTTTCTTTTGCAGCATAGCTACTATAGAATATGTTTTGCATGATTGCACATGTATAATCTTTAGCAAATTGTTTGCCTTCTCAAAGAGGAGTGGAAAAAGAGGGAGAGAGAGAATTTGGAATTTAAGATTTTTAAAGATGAAAGTTTTTAAAAAGTAAAGTACATTTCAGAAAGACACTTGCTCTCCAGCTCCTGGTCTGATACAGTGATAACTATTTGATGAATATGGGCAACTGATAGAAAATATCAAGTACTTTATGTAAATCCCAAAAGTTCATCTTGATCTTAAACACCAAACAATAGACTTTCATCCTATCTGTTGTTTCTCTTACTCCTATAAACAAAACAATAACAGAAAAAAAAAACCTCTAGCCCACATCACAGAAAAAATTAAGGAATTCCAGGAGGATAAGCTAAATAATAGGAATTCTGACAACTGAATTAGCACTGGTAATATAATAATCATAATAATCCCTGCCTTTGTAAAACACTTTGTACTTTTCAAAGTTCTTTCACATTCATTATCTCATTTGAGTCTCACAGTATACTTTTTAGAGAGGCCAGGCAAGTACTCTCATCCAAAATACTACCTCTTCGCTACCATTCTCCTATATATGGTAGATTAGAATGTATTATTATTAATTAGAATGTAATTATTAGTTGTTAGAGCTATTAGAATATAAGCTCCTTGAAGGGAAGGACATGTCACTTTGTGTTTATATCTGCAGTTATATCTACAGTTCTTGGCACATAGCAAGCACTTAACAAATGCTCTTTCATTCATGCATCCCCAGATTACAGATGAGAAGACCAAGATCCAGAGATGTTAAGTATTTTGTCCCAAGGTCACACAACTGGTCAATGACAAAGCTAAGACTATTTGACACAGATCTACACCTTTCCAGTACCCTTTCCAACACATCTTGTATTGGATGTGGAAGCTGGCACTGACACATGATCTTCCTCTCTCTATGGATTCCTGGTTTCCTGTTCTCTCCACTTGGGGGTTGTTGATTATGGTCTTAGAAAGGGGGAGAGAAGATAGAAAAGACCTGAAAACAAGAAAGGATAGATCATAGATAGAGACAGAGATAGAAGGAAAGAGGCAAGATGGGACAGGAGAAAGTATGGTAGAATTAGAGTTGGTATGTCTAGATTCAAAGTCTAGCTCTGCTACTCACTAGCTGTGTTTTGTGTGTGTGTGTGTGTGTTTCTGCATGTGACTTAGCCTTTTTAAGCCTTAGGTCCTGACATGGGTAAAATCTGGGGTTGGACTAAATGACCTCTAAAATCCCTTTCAATTCTAAATCTATGCTCTTTTGGTCTAAACCAGGGGTGAGGAATTCAGGTACCTAGGTCCTTGGGTACAGCCATTTGACTGAGTCCAAGTTTTATAGAACAAATCCTTTTATCGAGGAGATCTGTTCTGTGAAGTATGGATTTAGTCAAAGGGCCACACTTGAGGATCTAGAGGTTCCCCATCTCTGGAATAGACTATGGCAGCTATGTGGCACAGCAGAGAGCACTGGCCTTGTAGTCAGGAAGAGATGAGCTCAAATGCAGCTTCCAACACTTATTAACTGTGTGATGCCATGCAATTCACTTAAACTCTGTCTCAGTTTCTTCATCTGTAAAATAAGGAAAATAATAGCATGACCTCTCAGGGATGTTGTGGAGGTCAAATGAAATAATATTTGTAAATCACTTAGCCCAGGGCCTGGTACCTAGTTAGCTATTTCTATTATTATTAGTCCCCCCCCCCATTTTATAGATGAAGGAACTGAGGCCCAGAGAGGTTAAATGACTTCCCCAAGGTCACAGAAGTAGTAAGGGGCAGAGTGGGATTTGAACTCTGGTCCAACGACTTTGAGTTGAATGCTTTTTCTGCTACATTATATTCCAAATACTCCAGTGATTGAAGAGGAAATAAATTAAAAAGGATACCTGGTACAATCTAGGGCCCTTACAACTGTGTCATTTTACATTTACATTTAAAACTTTGGAGCTTGAAGG
Source organism: Phascolarctos cinereus (assembly GCF_003287225.1). Taxonomy (NCBI): domain Eukaryota; kingdom Metazoa; phylum Chordata; class Mammalia; order Diprotodontia; family Phascolarctidae; genus Phascolarctos; species Phascolarctos cinereus. Next base: position 404,667,276 of record NW_027555625.1, on the reverse strand, counting down.
TTTTAAGAAGATGTGAATGAGGAAAAAAAGAAAACTACTAAATTGTTTCAAACATTGTACAATAAGATATATGTATACACACATAATACATGTACATGTGTGTATATATATATATTCATATATGTGTGTGTGTGTGTGTGTGTGTTTTATATATATGTTTCAGTCACGTCTAACTCCTCATGACCCCTTTTGGAGTTTTCTTGTCAAAGATACTGGAGTGGTTTGTCATTTCCTTCTCTAGCTGAGGAAACTGAGACAAACAGGGTTAAGTGACTTGCCCAGGGTCACACAGCTAGTAAGTGTCTGAGGCCAGATTTTAACTCAGGAAGGATTCTTCCTGACTCTAGGCCTGGTGCCCTATCCGGTGTGCCACCTATATTTGTTATATTTGTTAGACAGACGGACAGATAGATAGATAGATAGACAGACAGACAAATAGATAGATAGAGATTTAGTGATCATGATTTTTGGTCCAATACTTTTACCCTTCCTAACATTAGTAACTCTGTAATTCAAAAGTACTCATTCTTTATGATCACATCATTAACTTCTGAAGGAGAATGGCTTCAGCCTCTACCGATTCCAGGTGAATCATCACCACCCTAGCAGCCCTGGATGGACCCTTAGGGTTGCAATCTCTGGTGTCATAAAGAAGGAGCTTTCCTTATGCAACCCATCCAGACAAACACAAAAACTCATTAGTTCTAACTAGCAGCTGGGAGATCCCAAGCATAGTAATGGCTATTTAAATTAGCGACTAAAAGGATAAACTTGACAAAAAATGAAGCAATCTGCATTAACTCATTGATTTAGATAAATGTATTTGGGTTTTCATTATACGTGGTCCATCGGCCAACACTTCCAGAACGCTTTGCAGTAAATTCAGTAGAAATAATGAAGTCTTTCTAATTGGTCCCTTCACTCTGGTCCTGCACTACTAAATCCTCTCTTAGAAACAAGGTCAGGTCTCCAGGTTTTTATAAGCATTACTGGATTTGCAGATTAGCAAAAGAGAGACTCTCAGTTGGAGATCCCTTGTCCTCCTGGCAATATTGCCTCCTCACAGAAGAGAGTCTCAAGTCAGGTGAAGAGAACAAGTCTATTGCGTTAGGAAGGAAATCTGGGCCTTTGGGCAACAATTTCTTGTTAAGAACTAACTAGTTCTCACTGTATAAAATTCAGCATAAAAAAGGTAAGCCAAGCTCTGCTTTTCCTAATGTGGGACTAAAAACTGAGGAGCAGTAGGGGACCTTAGAGGACATTGAATTCAACCCCTTCATTTTACAGAGGAGGAAAATGAGGCCTAGAGACTTTAATCAACTTGCCTGAGGTCATTACTGGGGCATCTAAGTGGCGCAGTGGATAGAGCACCAGGCCTGGAATCAGGAACACCGAGCTGGGTGACCCTAGGCAAGTCACTTAACCCTACTTGTCTCAGTTTCCTCATCTGTAAAGTGAACTGGAAAAGGAAATGGAAAACCACTCCAGAAACTTTACCAAGAAAACCCCAAAACAAGTCACAGAGAATCAGACATGCCTGAAAGGACTGAACAACAAAGGTCTCTAGTAAGTGTCTGAGTCAGGACTCAAACTTTTTGGCTTCAACTCCAGCTCTCTATCCACTGTGCCACACATAACCCCCCCAAAATCCTAACATAGGAATTGTTAATACCTGGCAATTTGCACATTGGTGAACACTAACCTTCTCCCTGTCCTGTTAGTATTTTACCTCAAAGATAATTAAGCATACCTTCCAACCTATGTCTTCAATTAACAAAGGGCTGCATGTTTAACAGCAAAAGTGAACACTATCTCAACATATCACCATTCCTTTCATGGTAAGATCAGGAAAACCAATGTTAGCATCTGTGTAAACTAACCTGCAACAAGATGGTGGTCTTGTATTGACTTTTCATCAGGTTGTTGATGGATTCAAAGAGTCGCCTCATGGATTCTTCAAACTCCATCTGTTCTTTGCCTTCATAAAGCCTAGAAAAGGACACAGTGGAGCTATTACTCAAGTCAAAAGGCAATACCCTGGAAAATGTGCACCAGGTACAGTCATCATCTAAGATTAAAAAGTCAGAGAATATAGAGCCCTAGGAAAAGAGAATTGATTCAGTGCTTGCATACATAATTTACTCAGAGTTGCGGAGTGGGGGGAGGAAATCCCACGTGCACTGTGCTAAGAAGAAATCCTTTAAGCTGACAAAACATAATAATGCCTCCTTTTTTTTCCCCATGAAAATGCCTTAGAAGAATGAAGCTTGTTTGAGCCAAGGAGACATTCATAATTTCACCTGATTACAAGGATTAAAGGGTAAATTGTTGTCATCTTACTTTCAAAGTGACTCAGAACATCAAGGAGACAGCTTTCCAAATTCACTTCCCTCTCACTCCAGCTGCCTTGGAAGAGACAGCACCTGGATGGACTACATGTCATGCAGGACAACTCCCCATGGCATTCTCTATTCATCCATTTGAAATTGACTTTCAGGTTCTGATCTGAATCGCCCTCTCTATCCACTCTTACGAATGGTATTTGCTCCCAAACTTTCCCCAATTTTTATCACCAATCAGAAAATATCCCCAACCTAATCTACAGCTTTCAGTCAGAAATTCCACAGAGGAAGTCTTCCTATCCCCCATTCGGATGATGAAAGCTGTGCCTGCCACAGCCCAGCTTAGTCAAAAAGCACCAAAAGCTTCTGCCTTCTGTAAAGGTGTATTTCTTAGATAAAGCACTGACACACTTAACAGATTTGTTTCTCCGACCATCCACAACACAGACCAGTCAATCGTTGCCCCACGAACCAACTGTCACAACTAAATCCCAACAAAGCAACTGCCCTAATGAAATCGCACTGCTCCAGGAAAACTAATGCCGCTGCTTTGTCACTAATTTCTTCCTATAACTTTTTTAGCATCTTTTAAGTATTTAGATGCTATGTCATTCAGGCACATATGTTAAGAGCCCAGAGATACTTGCATTAACTGATGAAAGTGAAGTGAGTGAAACCTAGAGAATAACGGATACAATAACATCGTAAAAACAACCAACTTTGAAAGACTTAGAAATTCTGACCAACACAATGATCCACCATGATTCTAAAGGACTGACGATGAAGAATGTTACCCCCTTTCTGAGAGAGACAGACTCAAGATGTGGAATAAGAGATTATATTATATTTTATATATATGTACATATGTGTGTGTGTGTGTGTGTGTATATATATACATATATACATATACATATATTGGATGTGGTCATTGTGGGAATGGATTTTGCTTGACCATGGCTATTTGTTACATTGGTTTTGTTTTTGTTCTATTGCCTTTGTCAGGAAGCGGACGTGAGATGGAAATAAAATAAACACTTGTTAATTGAAAAAAGCAAAATCTAATTTTTTTTTCTGGTAAGGTGCTGAGAGAATTATAGGAGAGAGTTGGTAAAGGGCTCATAATTAAAGGTTCCAGGAAGCCAGAGACTTCAGGGTTGTATAAAAATGGTAGAAAAAGATCACCCTATCTTGTCATGATGGTAATAATATTAATGATAGAAATGTTATAGTGTCTTAAGGTTTATGAGATACTTTTAAATATATCACCTCCCTTGATCCTTACAATAATCCTGTAAGGTAAGTACTACAGATATTATTATATCCATTTTACAGTTGAAGAAACTCATACAGCTAGCAAGTGTCAGAGGCAGAATCCAAACCCACGGTTCTTCTGATTTCCAAGTCTAGCTCTCTTTCAACTATAAAACACTGCCTGTGCTTGTTTTTCTTGGGCCCAGAAAGCAGAACTAGAAACAATGGCAGATTTCAACTATACAACCATGGAATCAGATACCTTAGGAAGTAATAGGTTTCCTCTCACTGTGTGTCTTCAAGTGAAGACTAGATGACATGTGTTTCAAATGTCATAAAAATCACATAATCATAGATCACAAGATCATAGGTTTAGAGCAGAAATGGACTTTAGAGGCCATTGAGTGCAACACCCTACTTTTACAGGAAACTGAGGCTGACTGAGGTGACATGACTTGGCCATGGTATCTGAGGCAGTATTTGAACTCAGGTCTTCCTATTAATCTATACATTGTACCAGCTAGCTGCCTCATCTTGTAGATGAGCCTGCCTATGCTTTCTGCTACCTCCGGCTGCTTCGAAACATAGGAATAATTCCTGCGCTTGCTACAGCCACAGCTACCGAAAACCCTGAAGTCTTTGGCACTGTCAAATGATTTAACACCAGAAATTGATACGATTTCATCAGTGGAAATAACATTAAAGGTGAGACTTTACCATCTGCTTTGCTCCTGTAACCTACAGACCATGGGATTTTTCTATCAGCTAGGTGGTGCAGTAGATAGAAAGCTGGGCCTGGAGTCGAGAAGACCTGAGTTTAAATCCAGCCTCAGATACTTACTCCTGTGTGACTCTGGGCAAGTTATTTGACCTCTATTTGCCTCAGTTTTCTCAATTGTAAAAGGGGAATAAGAACAGAATCTACCTTGGAGGGTTGTTGTGAGGATCAAACAAGATCATATTTGTCAGGCACACAGCATAGTGGCTGGCAAACAGTAGGCTCTTAAAAATGCTTATTCTCTTCCTTTCCCTTCTATCAGACTTGCAGCTGAAATCATCTATATGTTTTATGTCACACACACATACATACACACACACACACACACACACACACAGAATTTGAGCTAGAATATGAGCTCCTTAAGAACAGGAATTGTCTTACTTTTCTATCTTTATCCTCAGGACTTGGCACAAGGCTTTGCATACAGTAAGCACTTAATAAATACTTTATTCAATCATTCATATATTTTATTTTTTCATATGTAAAAATTCAATCCAAAAAACATATATTAAGTGCCTTTTAGAAGTAAAGCACTGTCCCAAAGAATTATTAAACTACCTATACCCTTTGACCCAGCAATACCACTACTTGGTCTATTTCCAAAGGCAGTTAGGAAAAGAACCTATATGTTCTTAAATGTTCGTAGCAGCTATTTCTGTGGTGGCAAAGAACTGGAAATTGCAGGGATGCCCATCAGTTGGGGAATGGCTGAACAAGTTGGTGGTATATGATTGTGATGGAATACTACTATGTTATAAGAAATGATAAGCTCAATGATCTTAGAAAAACATAGAAAGACCTGCATGAAATAATGAAGAGCAAAACGAGCAAAACCAAGAAGACATTGTATACAAGTAACAGCAATATTGTTTTAAGAACGACTTTGAGAGAATAGGTTTTTTTGTCTATTGTAAATACCCAAACTAACTAAAAAGGATATATGAAGAAAGATGAAATCTGTATCCAGGGAAAGAACTAATAGGAGTATGTATAGAATAAGTTTACACACACACACACACACACACACACACACACACATACATACATACATAATATACATATATATATGTATATATATATATATAGTATATATATATATGATATATATATATATATATATATATATATATGTATATATATATATATATATATATATATATATATATATATATATATATATATATATACACACATACATACATACCTATTTGTGTCTAGTGGTAGCCATGGGGGGAGAGAAAAAAGAAAAACATTACATGATAATTTTGTTATATATCTGAAAGGAATAGCAAGTTGTGAATAGAAGATTTTCAGTTTATATACAATCATCTTTTTATTGTACTGTTATGAAAATGTTTGTTTTAGTCCATAAATTAAAAATAAAATAAAGTAAAAAAAGAAGTAAAGTGCTGTGCTAATAGTCCTTTGGGGTATAAAAGGAAACAGTTCCTGCCTTTAAGGAGTTTAAATTATACAGAGGGGAAGAGAAAACAAAACATGGACAAAAACAAGTACAATATGAACAACTGAAAAGTGAACAAACATTAACAACTAGAAGAATCAGAGAAGTCTTCCTAGAGGAGGCAATATTGGAACTGAGCTTTGAAGGATGATAAGAATTTTAAGAAGTAGAGAGGAGGCAAAGGGGAGCTATTTGAAGATTTCTAAGCAGCCAAATGACATGGTATCTACTCTGACCCTCTGTTAACACACTATTGCAAAGCTGCACTGCAGTGTAAAGATGGGCCTTAGTTCTCAAAGACTCAAAATCTGACTGGTCATGAACATATTTCAAATGAGGAAAGGGAAGAGGAAAGGGAGAGGGAGGGAGAGGGGAGAAGGGAGTGGGAAAAGGAAAGGAAAGGGAAAAGGGGAGGGAGAGGGGGAGGAAAGAAAGGGGGAAGGGAAAGAAAAGAAAGGGGAAGGGAAAGAGAAAGGGAAGGCAAAGGGAAGGGGAAATGGAAGGTGAAAGAAAGGGAAGGAAAGGGAAAAGGATGGGAAGGAAAGGAAAGGGGAAAAGAAGGGAAGGGGAAGGGAAAGGAAGGGGAATGGCAAAGAGGAAGGAGAGAAGGAGGGAATTATTTGAAAGGACAGTATCTCATCTATCTGGGTTGAGTTAAGCACAGCCCTAAAGTGAAGGACATGAAACAAAGTCTTCTCTAGATTCCTTCTTGTGCTAGAGCCCTATGTTACATCTTCAGACAGAAGTTGAGAATCCTTAAGAAGCAGCTAATGGTGCCAGTGAACTAATACCGAATGACCCTAAAATTCAACCACAATGAAACTGGAACAGCCTGTGAGGCACATTTCTGGGGCATGCAAGCTGGATCACAGTGAACACTTCTACTCCCAGGGCTTGGATAAATATAGCTATCCTCTGCTTGCATGTGATTCATTAAGAATACACAGTACACAGCTGAGAACTCACTAAATGCAAATGGAGCCCCATATGGCATGTACAATAATCTGCCATCACCTCTGCCATGCAGGTACACATAATAGCCCATTAAAGTTGTTATTCAATCTCAGTCAGATATTAAGAAGAATGTAACCAAACCTAGCCTGGGCAAGAAAAAACAGAAAAAGTATGTTTTGGAAGCCTGGAATATAAGAGACTTTGAGAGAATTCCTGGTCCATCTCTACTTTCAGTGACTATCGCTTTTTTGTATCCTAGAAATGACGAGGATCAAGAGAAGATTCATCATAAGATTTTAAGATATATTTTAAAATACTGTAATGGCCTCTTAGTGTCTATCGCAAACTCGATCACATAAAGGCATATGAATATCCAGTTTCTGACATTTACTCGCCGTGCAACCATAGGCAAGTCACTTAACTCTCTAAACCTCAGCTTCCTGGTCTAAAAATGAAAATCATAATACTATTTCCCAGGGTTTTTGAAGAGAAAACACTCCATAAAATTTAAAATGTTTTAGAAATTTGAGCTATCACCACCATCATTATTACATTATGACCATGGAATATTCAGAAAGAAAGAAAAAAATAGGCCATATTTATGCAACAAAATTTAATCATAGGTATTTAATGTACCCATGAGTATAATAATGTGGAATGGGGTGTGGGTAGTTATTTGATCATTTACCTTGACTGAATGATACATTCCCCATTCCCTCTCTACATTGACTTCAGCAGATCAGCTGCCAGGGACCCACACTATTCATTACATTAGTCCTGTCCTGTTTTGTGAAACTTATTAGCAACTTCCCAGCTATTACACCTTGCCCAGCTTTGAAATAATCCTAGCAAGAATCTTAAGGATTTGGGGAAAGAAATATAGCAGTATCTCTCGGCTGCACAGCCCTTAAGCCTGCAAGGTTCAGACTTTCAAAAAGAGACCTTCTTGGTGTGGTCTCAAGAGATTGGGGAATGTTCTATAGGTCCTTGGATCTATGAAAGGCAAGGGAACATTACAATGGCATGAAAAGAAGTCAAAGATCGGTAGTAACTTCTATTCCTTTAGACACAAACTCCTAACTGTAATTGGTTTGGCTTAGGTATCTATCCCTGTACCAGAAGTGCTCTACAACTCATCAAGAAGACTATTATGTCAATCATAGCATCAGTTATCTTAAGATGACAGGGCTAGGACCAAAACAGTCAAATTTGAGTCCTCACCGACAGCTAAGTGCAAATATCCAAAACTCAGCCCTACCACCATTGAACTCTTCTAATAAAAGGAAGCTGACTAAGGAGATCAGTAGAGTAACTTCAATCAAAAATACCAAACTCAGAAGAGCCTCATTAGAGAGTGACCCCCAGCTCTACATAGGAAATTAAGTGAACCAGGGATAAAAGGGGAATGGCAGATTAAGACAGAGAAGCCCAGTGGAATGAGAAGTACAGGAAGCTTTCCAAGGCCATCATTTAATTCTGGGTTACAAATGAGACGGGGAGAAACAACAGTGATGGAATATCTTCTTCTGATGGGTAATAAACTTGAAAGGTCCAAAGAAAAAAGAAAAGGAGGACTTTGGAAAAGGGAATATCTAATGAAGGCTTAGGATAAGAGCTATATTGCTAACATGAGTTATCATAGGGGAACCATGGCCTGAGAGAATTTGGAGTCAATTTCATTTAATTGAATAGCCCCAGTCTGGTAGCCAGGGCTCCAAACTGAAGTGCCAATACTCTTGCCAATAATGGAACTATTTAACCTTGAAGTGTTACTTTCTGACATTTGATAAGGAACAGTCCCTCAAGGCAATTGGCAGAAAAGTTTCTTTAAATATGCTACTTAATATAAATCACCCTAGGAAAGAATAATTAGTAGACACAGGGAAGAAAGACAAACATAACATTCAGCAATCCTGTTTTGAAATATGCCTAGAAGAACGCATAAAATTGAGTGTAATCATAGAAGAAGAACAGCCTCAGGTAGGAGCATAAACAGCTTAAATCAAATATAAAAGTTAACAATATAGAAGAAATGAAAGAAAAGCCACGCATCTAAAACATTCACTTTGCTTTTGAAAATATGGCAAGCTTGGGCAATAAATTAATAGTAAGTAGGTAATAAGATGCAGGCAAAAGCCTTGAAAAGAACTATAAGCTATGAATATAGTACAATAGGTGTCCTGGGCCATCACTCACTTGACACCAAAAGGAACTGCAGCCTTTATGTAATTTGGCAAAAAAGAACGAAGTTGCATAATTCTGCACTTAAGCAAATTTCTCCATTAGCATAAAAAATGTATTTTAGATATTTTAAATGTCATTAGAACCTGGGTGCTCAGAAGCAATACTAAGAGGGACAGAAATACACACACACACACACACACACACTCTTCTTTAACCCCAGAAACTTCTGGAAAGGGTATGGATCAAATCCCAGAATTATAGAAGAAACAAATCAATCAATATACATTCACAAAATTGTTGGAAAGACCTTAGAGGTCACATATAGTCTAACACCCCTGTCCAAAATCTGAATCTCCATGACGTATTCCAGCAGGATCTATTCTCATTGTTCTGAGATCAATATTCTTTCTTCCTGAAGTCTTCTTGGTCTCATAGGCATCATTGACCTTATGACTGATAATTTAAGATCATTCGTGGTCAGAAAGTGTTTGGGGAACCACATTGTCCCATTTCATCCACACAAGAAGATAGGAAGTAGGGGGGTGGAGAGAGAGCTAGCCTCCAAATCCAGAAGACTTGGGCTTAATTCCTTCCTCTAACACATATGTTTATGTGATCTTGGGCAAGTCACTTAATCCATAAGTGCCCCAAACAACTCTCTAAGACTTAAAATTGCTGAAAAATGACGGCTTTGCAGTTGTGCGGATTTCCTTGCCAGGGAATATCCTACATCTCTGAGATCACAGACCCAAAATCATTTACCACCAACCTACTCCACCAACCCAAGATGTTATTATCCCAACTGGCAGATGAGAAAACTGATGCACAAAATGCAGCGAAGTGGCTTCCACAGGAACAAACAAGTAACGAGTACAAAGGTTCCAACCCAGACCTTCTGACTACCAGTGCAGCGTTCTTTCCAGTATGCCACACTGCCTTTGCAAGTCTTAATATTAGGTCTTTGTAGACCTAAGGATGCTCCTGTATCCACCATTTCACAATTTGGCTTCAGAGTAATAAATAATAAGTGATACCTATGCTCTTCTTGGGGCACTCCGGGGCACAGCAGATAGAGCCTGAAGTCAGGAAGACTCAGCTTTCTGAGTTCAAATCTGGCTTCAGATACTTATTGCCCAGTGACCCTGGGCAAGTCACTTAACCCTGTTTGTCTCAGTTTCTTCATGTGTAAAATGAGCTGGAGAAGGAAATGGCAAACCACTCCAGGCACTTTGCCAAGAAAACTCAGAATGGAGTCACAAAGAGTCAGACAGGACTGAGAAATGACTGAACAACCACCACAACCACTCTCTCCTTTGGTATGAAGTCCTCTTGCAGCTCCACCTCTGCGCTGTCATGAAGAAAGCACTTTCCATTACTTTTGAACATTGGGAATAGAGGCTGCGGATCTAAGCCAAGGTCATACAGAGAGGAAGACACAATTCTCACACCATGGGAATTCAGTATAAGCTGTGAGGATGTCTCCTACACCTCCTTCCAAAATACACACACACACACACACACACACACACACACACACACACACACACACACACACATCTTTCTGCCTTCCCTACCATATGCCCTAGTATAGAAATAGGGTAGAAAGAAGATGACTATTTAAGAAATGTCAAGCTCTTACTACTCTAAACAGTGGTCATGCCTGGAGCGTTGAAACTATATGCTTTGAGTCTGTGGCTTCCTGAGTGGTACAATTAACCCTGGGTCCTCCTTGCTCCATTCCACTGAGAACTTTGACATTTACTGTTGAGTGGTTAAAATATATTTTAACATTTTTCTTACTAATGGCACCAGTTTTTAAAAATGCATGTGTAGTAAAACCTACTTAATTTGAAAGTCAGAGGATCCCTTCCCCCCTCCCCCAAAGTATCAAGCTGAAATATAATGGGTTTGAGCAATCAGAGTTCTTCTCTGTCTCTTAAGCTAGAGAGGAGTGGGTATGCAAAGAGAAGAGTTGTGGAATCAGCAGTCTTATATTTTTATCCTGGCAAAGTTATTAACTAGTTGTGTCACCTTGAGCATATCACTTAAACCCTTTGGACCTCAGTTTCTACCTCTGCAAAATGAATAGTCTTTAAGGTCCATTCTTGTCCTAACATTCTGGGACCCTAAACTAGCACTTATGGTTAACCAAATGACTCCATTGACAGGAATGAAAATTGCAAGTTTGAGTTAATGTATAAAATCAAAGGTTTTACAACTACCCAGAAATATTGTCCCTATTAGTCATACATTTCTCGAGTGTAAGGATTATGTTACATTTGTTTGCCTATTCCTACATCAGCTGGCATCATAATTATTCAGTAAATACATGATGAATGAATGGATGTTGTCCCATTTACTGATTTGAAACTGAAGGACCTGACTACCATAATCTAATATTATTACTCAACTTCAGTATTTCAATGGACCAGTGTGGGTTCTCCCTCCACCAGGTAAATTGTAACCTGCTCAGCCCTTCTCATCCTGTATAATTCTTGTCCATATCTTTCCATAAATTGAGCACTGGAGGTCTTCTTCTCTACTGTTGTTGCTGCTGTTATTGCCATTATTAAACCATCATGGATAACCAGCAGAGCTAACAAATATTTGCTTGGCATTTTAATATTAAAAAAAAAATTTCTCCCAACCACTTTGTGAAGTAGGTAGTGTAGTCTTATTGAACTCATTTTATGTATTAAGAAACTGAGGCTCAGTAGATTAAGTGATTCATTCAAGGCCACAGTAGAAAGCAGCAGTCATGACTATAACCCAGGTTTTCTTCCTCCAAACCCAAAGCTATTTAAAACCATAGAATATTCTGACTCTAGTATATGACAGATAGGTTGGTTCATGGAAGAGATACTTAACATCTTAGAGATTCTGGAGCCCAGGGATTTATTACCACTCTGGTAAAAGGTATAAATTCTCCCTACTTCTGGCAGGTCTCTCCTTGATTAACTGAATGCCAAGTGAATGCTGTATCCATTATAAGTAGCAAAACTGAGTCCATAAAGGATAATAACACCTTCTGAGAGCACTCCTAGAGTTTCGTGTGTAAGTGTTAACAAGATATCAACAGTGTCAGAATTTATATTCTAACAGTATTTTAACAAGCGGGATTTGTGCTGTTTGGTCCAGGAGCTGGACCTGTGAATTAGTCAAGGCAGGTAACTTTCAGTGCAGAAACCTTCTCTGCCAATGAAGTTCAGCAACTATTTTTCAATTTATAGTCTTAGAAAGTTGCCTGGGGTAATGAGAAGTTGAGTGATTTGCCCAGAGTCAACAGCAGGACGTGAGGCCAGGTCTTTCTGACTCCAAGGACAGATCTCTATTCACTACACCAATGTTCTCCAAACTTTTTTGATCCCTCAGCTAAAAAAATTTGAGCATGCATCTCTAATATACATATATTTACTTATGTTTTAATCATATACATAATATTATGGCATTAATAACTACATAAATTATAAAACTTGCAAACATTGAAATTTCTTTTTTTTTCTTTTTAATTTATGGAATACAATAAACATTTCCATGACATAGCATAATTTTAGAAAAGATGACTGCACATGCACATTGCTATTCCTTTTAAAGTTACCATGTCAATTTCTTTTTTTTTTCTTCTCAGTCTCCTACTCTAGAGATCGCTACCAATAGACACACACACACACACACACACACACACACACACACACATAAAACCATTCTATACATACTTCTATTTATCAGTTCTTTCTCTGGATGCAGATAGCATCTTTCTTCATGTGTCCTTTATTGTTCAAAAGGGAGAGATAAATATTAAACACTATATGGCCATAGAGTCCACGGTAACCACTGGAGCTTACTGAGTAGGGGAAGTGACATGAGGACCTGTACTTTAGGAGAATCATTTTGGCAATTGTGTGGAGGATGGCTGGGAGAGGAGAGAGACCTGAGGCCAGGACAGGAATTAGGAGTATACTGCAGTAGTCCTGAGGAGGGGAGATCAAGGCCTGTACTGGGATAGTTTCTGTGAGTACAGAAAAGGAGGCAGATGGGAGAGATGTAGAAGCAGAAATGACAAGATTCAGCAACTGACTGGATATAGCATGAGTCACAGTGAGAAATGGAGGATTACATCAAGGTTTTGAACCTGGGTATTTAGAAGAATGGTGATGCCTTGACAGAAATAAGGAAGTTCAGAAGAAGGATGGGTTAGGAGAGAAACACACTATAATAAGATCACAACCTAGCCATGCCTATTTTTTCCTATGCAATTCACACTTTTCCACTGATATGGGAAGGGGTAGGGTATCATAAGGGCAGATTAGGCCAATAACAGGTGAAAGTGGAGATATGGTTGTACTGGAAACAAACCCCACTGTGATGGACTATCCTGGGAAGGGTAAGATGCAGCCTATCTTTCCACTCTCTGACTGGTTGATCATGGTAATAATTAGGGTCATGCCATAATGCTCAGAGGACTGGGGCCCCCACTTTAAAGTTGTTGTTAAGTCATGTCCAATTCTTCATGGCTCCGTTTTAAGGTTTTCTTGACAAAGATACTAGAGTGGTTTTTCCATTTCCTTCTCCAGCTAATTTTACAGATAAAGAAACTGAGGCAAATAGGGTTAAGTGACTTGCCCATGGTCACAGAGCTAATAAATGTCTAAGGCTAGATTTTAATTCACACGAGCAGTCTTCCTGACTCCAGGCCCAGGACTTTACCCACTGGGCCACCCTGCTGGCACTTTGGAGACCATTTCACTAAGCCAGACAATTGCTCAGTAATATATTATAAAATTATTATATCATAACAATCTCTAATATCATACTTATTTATCAAAGGGGATTGATGCTAGGTTAAGTGATTGGCCTGTGGTCCCACAGCAAATAAATGAAAGAGCTCAGAGTTAAACCCAGCTCTTCTGACTCCAAAACATGTGCTCTTTCCTATATATTCCAAAGGAATTATGAACAGTTCATTTCATTATTTGCCAAAGTAAAACTTTGCATGGAAGAAAAAGCTTCTACCATTTGGGGATGGGGGAAGGGCATAAGAGGGTGTTTCACAACTGTGATTTTTTGATAAAAAAATTATTCCCCACAAATCAATGAATTCCTGGTGTGGAAACTCCCTAACTCCAGGCAGGTAAGTAGCTCATCTATAACGTAAATCATTAAAGAATTGCCTCAGGCAATGAAAGGTCTTGAATCCTGACTCCAAAGCAGTCAGTCCTTTTGCTCACTTTGCCTAACTGAATTTAAATATTCTACATACATTTACATGTTGAACAAAATAGATGATGTATGAATGCAGAAATGTGATTTCTTCATGTAGGTTTTTCGTAGATTGAAGAAGTTTGGAGTTGTATTATTTTCTTTATATGTTTCCTAACAACCATAATCATAACAATAATAATAAGGATGGTGATAACTAGCATTCACATAGATCTTTAAGTTTTGCAAAGCACTTTACATTTGATACTCACAACAATGGCAGGTACTATTATTATCCTCATTCTACAGATGAAGAAACTGAGGTGGAAAGAGGTTAATCCTCAAGCGATATGCTTAGGGTCAATAAGGTAGTAAATGTTTGAGGTAGGATTTGAATTCAAGTCTTCCTAAGTCCAAATCTAATATTCTATCCACCAATCCATTCTATTAAGCTTCTTGTGACTCAGTGAAGAAATGTGAGACAATACCCCCAACCTATTGGAAGGTCAATAGATATTACACATTCTCTATATTTTTGGACTTTTTCAATGCATTGATCAGTTGAGCTAATTTATTTTCTTCTTTATTTTTTCTTTCTTTTTTTGTCTTTAAAAATACTACTCAGCATATGGGATGGTTCTCTGTGAGGAGGAGAGGAAAGCATACTGGGGAAAACTATGATGGTGTAAAAACAGAAGACAACAATAAAAAATCAGAAAAAGAAAAAAGAAGAATGCTTTGTACTTGAATTCTCAGTACTTGCCACATGCTTGATAATGCTTGGAACATAATAAGTACTTGATAAATGCTTTTTCATCCATTCACTCATTCATTCATTCATTCACTCGTTCATTCATTCATTCATTCATTCATTTGTTCATTAATCTGCTCCTTTCTGAATTGTTCTTGCCTTCTATTTCCCTCCATTACTGATAAGAGACAAGAGTTCACTCTGTGTTGTTATTCAGCTGTGTCTGACTCTTCATGACCCCATTTGGGGTTTTCTTGCCAAACATACTGGAACTGTTTGCCATGTCCTTCTCCAGTTCATTTTACAGATGAGGAAACTGAAGTACGCAGGGTTAAGTGATTTGCCAAGGATCACACAACTAGTAAATATCTGAGGCCAGATTTGAACTCAGAAAGATGAGTTTTTCTGATTTCAGACCCAGCACTCTATGCACTGCACCACCTAGTCACCCTGTCACTCTGTGTTATTGCTTGTCAAAGGAATATGAGTCACACACAGCTACAACAAGAAAGGAGTGGCCAGATTACTGATGACCACAAAACCTATTTTTTTTTGTTTTTTGCAACTCTGGAATAACAACACTTTTAGAAGAGTTGGAAGCTTTCAAGGAGGAAAACATTTGCCTTTGAGCTAAGGACTAGGATTCACTAATTTCATTTTATAGAAATTGAAAGCTCTAGGGGAATGAACAGGTAAAATTGTTGTCACTTTCCCATTAAAAGCAGGGGACTGAGAAAAAAATTGGTTTGGGGAAGCAAACACGTAATTAAGAAGATGGCATCTGAGAATGAGAATTAAATTTCTAATCTGCAATTTAAAATACAGAAATAAAAGACTCCTGTCCAGAAATGAAGTGAAACTAACAAGGACCAATAAGAATGTATTTGCCTGATGTCTTACAAATTTAATCAAGAGAAGGGAAGAGGGAAAGAGAGAAAACTGCCTATGATTTCCAACAAGCTAGAATGCATGGAAAATAGCTTCAATGTAGGAAGAATAGTAGTAGAAATGCCCAAATACACAAAGTAGACAAAATGCTAGAAAGGAGTTGGTAATCAAAAAAAAAAAACCAGCAACCCTAACTTCAGCAAAATATAAGTAATAAACAATGTGAGTTATAAGTCTTTATACATGAAAGCAAATTTGCTGCCAGAAGGATCAATGAGATTTGATTAAATGAGATAAATGGATAGAACATGGATCTGGTAGAGTAACAGTGGTATTCTGGAGCCAGGCCAAACTGGCTTGTGAGAGCCAATTGTTAAATTTCCATATGAGAAATTATACTTTGGAAATCAGTAAATACTACAAATCAGGGCTTGATTTATTGTTTTGTTAATTTCTAGATTAAGAAAGCAATTCAAATTAAACTTTAAAATGTACTGTGAGCGTATTTTTTTTTCCTGGAGAAAAATATTGTTAAATATTTACTAACACAACAGCGGGTATGACATTCAATAAAAATAGAATGAGTAAAATGGAATGGGGTCAAAGTAGTATTGTGAATTAGGAAGATTATATGCATGTGAGAAAATACAGAAGCCAGAAACAGAGTGGAGCATGGTAGAAAATATTTTGGGGAAAATCAATGGATTGAGAAACAAAAGAAGTATTCTCATTGAAGTAAACTCCAGACCACCCAGACAGAAAGAAGAAATAGATGTAGCATTTGGGAATGAGAGCACAAGGCTGGCACAGAGGCATGATGGGGGACTACAATTGTATATTCAGGCATCTGTTTCAGCTCTCTCTGCCAAAAGAAAAATAGCTAATAATTTCTTGACTTGCCTGAATGATAATTCCCTCCTTTCAGATGGCAAGGAACTGATAAGGGGAAATCCTATCCTGGATCTGACTCTCACTCACAAAAAGGAATTGGTCATTGGAGTGAAAATGATAGGAATCTGGGGAGACAGTGACCGGCCCTTCTTAGGATCAGAAATATAGCAAAGGAAAAGGAACCTAGATACATACGTAATAGATTTAGAGAAAGCAAATTCCGAAGGAGATTTAGAGATACTGGAAAAAAGAAATACAAGATCCCAATAGAACATAAGCTCTTTGAAGGCAGGGATTATTTTGCTCTTGCCTTTATATCCCCAACTTCCAGCATAGTGCTGGCACACAGTGGGTGTTTAATAAATATTCATTGAATTGAAATGAATTGAAATAAAACAGATTAAAATTCTATAAAGAAAGTCAGCCCAGGCAGAATAGGAAGATCTAAAGAGTGAATTCTGAAGACATGAAAAGGAACAATCCCAGTGAAGAAAAAAGGGAACGTTGTCCTGAGAGAAATGTGGATGCACAGAAAGCTCTTACCTGCCAACTTGGATTTTTAAAAGACATCTTAGAAGATGGAAGTGAGGGTAGGTGATGGAGGAGAATAAAAAATCATGGCTAGCTCTTGTAAGAATAATGTCAGGAGCTAAAGCTCAAAATAAACTGAGTCTGCCAAGGGAAGCTCCAAGGGTACTAATAACAAAAAGAACTAACGCCTATATCATCTCATCTGATAACAAAGAATAATGCGTCCAGTTCTTATACATGGATGATGTGGTTATCCAATTTATAGATGACACAAAGCTGGGGATAGCTAACAAACCAGATGACAGGAGCAACAATTCAAAATTATATTGACGTAACACAACATTGGATTGAATCTAATAAAATGACATTTTATAGGCATAAAAGTAAAATCTACACTTGGATTCCAAAAATCAACTCATAAATACTAAATAGAGAAGTGATGGCTAGGCAGCAGGTTTTGTTTCTTTTTTTTTTTAAAGATCTTAGAGTTTTAGTGTATTGCAAACTCAGTATAAATCAGTATTTTGATATAGAAGCCAAAAAAGCTAATGTATTTAAGGTACGTTAAGAGCACCATTGTGTTCAGCATGGAAGTGATAATCTTTATTTATTGTGTACCTGTCAGACCATATTTAGAGTATTATGATCACCCCATTTGGGGAATTATATTGTTAAGTTGGAAAGCATCTGGAGAAGGGCAAACAGGATGGCTAAAGGCCTCCAATGCATGCCATGTGGGGATCAGCTGAAGGAAATGGAAGAAGGGAAGGCTATGGGATACTATGTTACCTGTCTTCAAACATTTGAAGGGTTACTACATAGAAGAGGGAATAGGCTTGTTCTATATGACCCTGGAAGGCATAACTAGGAACAATGTATAAAATATGCAGTCGAATTGAGATTTGGTCTAAGGAAAAACTAGCTAACAATTTGAGCTATCCAAAAGTTGAGTGGCAGTAGCCTCAGTAGGTAGTGGGTTCCCTCTAACCAGAGGTCTTTAAACAAAAGCGAGATGACAACGTGAAAAAAAGATCATAAAGAGGATTTTTTTTTTCAGGTATGGTTCACTAAAACTTCTTTTAACTCTAACTCTGACTCTCAGGCCCCTTCTACTTCAAATGTTACATAACTTTATAAATCTGAATGTTTTTATAGTCATGGAATTCCCATCATTGTCTAAATGCTGAGGAATGCATATGTCTTGTGGCACTACAATGTGATGTTATACTTGGGGGGACATGCCCTGAGACCACCTTGCAACAAAGTCACAGAATCACAGAATCTCCAAGTCCCTTCAAGGAAGCGACCTCAGAGGCTACCCAGTCAAACCTGTAGCTGTCTAGCAGTCAGTCACATAGCCTTTTGGTCTCTGGTCAACTTAATCCCCACCTTGAAGGGTGTCCACAAAAGAAATTTGCTTCATTATCCAATTCCACTCCATGGTGAAGATGTAATGCTATTTGCATTTACTTGGGCATTAATTTATGCTTCTAAAACAATGATTCTCAAGTGTCTTAATCTCAGGACTTTAAACTCTTAAAAAATTACTGAGGATCTGTTCTCCCCCCTCCCCCAAAAAAGCTTTAGTTGAAGTAGTTTAGGGCCATTAATATTTAATGTGTTTAAAATGAAAATGTCCTAGTATTATTAAGAAAATACTTTTGACCTCATGTACCCTATGAACAACTTTTGCAAATCCTGAAGGGTCCCCTGATCATACTTTGAGAACCACTTCTCTGAAATGATCTAAACACACAGCAAGAGACACAAGCAAAAAGTGAATTAGATATGCTTTATTTTCATCTGAAGTCAAGACTCACAACAATAGGTGAACAATAACCTGTACTCCTCAGATTGCCTCATTCCCTCTGCTTACTAACCATGAACTTGTTCCATGCACATATGAGCACAGGGCACTTCCTAGCGATCCTGAGGACTATCACCTCATAGCTGTATACCACTTACTCTCTCCAAGGCTTTTCACGCGTATTATCTCATTTGTAGTCACACAAGGCATTTAGAAGCTGCTAGGTGGCATAATAGATAGGGTTCTGGGCTAGAATCAGGAGGATCTCAGCTCAAACTCTGCCTCCAATACTTACTAGCTATGTGACCTTTGGTAAGTTACTTAATCTCTGTTTGCCTTGGTTTCCTCATATGTAAAATGGGAATAATGATGACACCTGCCTCCCAGGGTTGTTGTGAGGATAAAGTGAGATAACAATGATAAAGCACTAAGCGTAGTGCCTAGTGTATAGTAAGTGCTATATTATTATATTATACAATATACATAATATATTATCTACGTATTATGTGGCATCTATTGTTATTACTATATTTGTAAACAGCTTAACATAACACCTAGCACATAAGTGCTTAATAAATATTTCCTTCCTTCCTTCCTTCCTTCCTTCCTTCCTTCCTTCCTTCTTCCTTCCTTCCTTCCTTCCTTCCTTCCTTCCTTCCTTCCTTCCTTCCTTCCACAAAGCTTCCAGCAAGAGTCATAGCAAATTGCAGTACAAAGACAGAGTAGCCTTATAAGTTGTATGGAGGAGTTGAATGGGGGAAAAGAAAGTTCACCGTTACTGGCAAGTTTGCATTTTGGAATAAAACCAAAAAGTATGTTCCCAAAGTAAAGAAGATAATTCCATTGTCAACATATAAGCAATGAACTTACTTGAATCATTTAACCTCTATAAGCCTTAGTTCCCTCATCTGCAAATTGGGCATAAATATATTTTAAATACTTAAATGAATCTGTGATCTCAATGATATGAGTATTCCCTTCAAGGAAGCAGAATGCAATCTGTTGTTTGTCCATTTAACATGATCCTTGTCCTTGGCTTCTCATAGATTGATCAGAAGGATTTAACTCAACACTTTGTAGGTCTTCTTCACTTTAAAAAAATATTTTTTACACTATGATATTTATACTGGAGCAGTGGGATGGTCCATCGGTTATCCCTAATTTTTTCCATATGACTGATCTACCTTCTTGTACTCATACATCTCTCTGTATCATTTCCTTTACTCCATTTCTATTATTTCTTATAGTCAGTCAGTCAATAAACATCTATTAAACACCTACTCTTATAACTCTACCTCCCTCAAAGGGGTGTTTTGAGGTTCCCTGAGATAATCTATTTGAATGTACTTTATAAACTCTAAATCAATATATAAACATC
The DNA here is from genome assembly GCF_003287225.1 of Phascolarctos cinereus. NCBI lineage: Eukaryota > Metazoa > Chordata > Mammalia > Diprotodontia > Phascolarctidae > Phascolarctos > Phascolarctos cinereus. Next base: position 404,646,857 of record NW_027555625.1, on the reverse strand, counting down.
AGCTATTTCTTTCTCTCTTTTTTATGTAGCACATTACACTCTTCAGGAAACTTTCTCATACATGATCTCCTCACAATGATCCTATGAGGTAAGTAGTACATTCATTATCCCTTTTTCACAGATCAGATCCGAGTCACAGAACAGTTAAGTGCATCATCTGAGACCACATATGGACTAGCAGTGATTGGTAAGGCCACAACTAGATCTCCAGTGTCTAAAGCTCCTCCAACCAAATTATGCCACTTCATACAGTAGAGTTCCAGTGAATCCTCTTCTAAGAATATATGGAAGAAGTGTTTTGGCAGAGAGGGTTTGAAGGACAGAAAGGATAGTCTGCTAGAGCAATGAAGTAAAAGAATCTATATTCACCCCAACCTAAGAAGAAAGTTCTTTTCCATTCCCTTCCCATGAAAGGCAGGAAGGGAGGGAGGTAGGAAGGAAGGAAGGAAGGAAGGAAGGAAGGAAGGAAGGAAGGAAGGAAGGAAGGAAGGAAGGAAGGAAGGAAGGAAGGAAGAAGGAAGGAAGGAAGGAAGGAAGGAAGGAAAGAAGGAAGGAAGGAGGGAGGGAGGGAGGAAGAGAGGCATTTATTAAGCACTGTGTGTCAGGCACTGTGCTGAGGAGCTTTATAAATACTATCTCATCTGAGCCTCATAACAACCCTAGATGTAGGTGTTGTTACTGTTTCCATTTTGGCAGTTGAGAGAATTTAGGCAGACAGACTTGTCAGGGTCACACAACCAGTGTCTGAGGCCAGATCTGAACTGAGGTCATCCTGACTGAGGCTCAGGACTCTCCCCATCGCACCACCGAGCTGCCACCTAGGAAGGCAAAGAGAAGAAGACTAATAGCGATGACATGTGTGCTATTTCCTCTTCAGGAAAGCCATTTGGCTTTGGGGTTACTGCTTTAAGTGCATCTGATATAGATCACAAAGTACATCCAGCCAGCATAATTCAGTCCCTTATGCCTGACAATTATGTTAGCTTAGTGACTTACACCCCCTCTGGCAACCTGGACTCTTATTATCCAGCATGTCTGAATTTAGTTACAAGGGATTTACTGATGTATTTCCTAAATCTACATAGTTATTCACTAAATTGATCTCCAACCAGAGCCATTCTCTAAGGGACTGTCAGCACCAGCATTTGACAGAAACAGCCCCTTCCTGCATTGGAACAATTACAGAGTCAGCGAGCGCCCTCTCCAACTGCTAACACTGAGTTAACAAGAAAAGAAAATTGCCTCCTGCTCTCTCCTGAAAGAATGAATGGATTGTGTTATCCATGGCTCTCTCCTTAAGTAGCCAGGGCACAGCAAATCTCATCCTGAGCAACTAAGCTACTTACAAAGACACTGAAACCACCGGCAAAACCTGTATCTTATTCTTCATTCCACTGCTCTTAGCTGAATAGGAAACTCTCATCAAGGGATGATCACTTAGCTCTCTAAAATCACCTTCCCAAGAAAAGACCAAAAAATGACCAGAAAAGACAAAACCACTCTAGGGGCTGAACATCAGCTATGGTTACTTTCCTTTGCAAAACCAGAAAACTGCCTCTTCCACTCAGAAGTTCTGGATCTTCCTTTTCTTCTTGTCTCTAATTAAATATCAGGAAACTTGGGAGAACTCAGGATAAGAGTTTGCTGACTATTTCAATTCCTTATACTGAATAGTTATATACTCATTACTTTGGCAGATCCAAGATTTCATCAGTGAAGGTAGTTTCACCACTGGTCTAAGACACAATTACTGCATGAATTCTCATCCTTTGGCAATCTTATCTGTAGATTCCCATAAAGCCACCATGAAAGATCTGTCTAACCCACTGGAGGTCCTTATCTTGTTTTATTTTAGTGCCTCAGGGCTTCTAATACACCATTTGGGTATCCTACCTTTTTCTGTTACATATCTACAAAAAGGGGGCAATATAGCTATAGTACTTACACTTCACAAGATTGTTGAGAGGATTGCATGGAGTTATGCATATAAAGCAATTTACAAACATTAAAGTGTTATATTCTAGAAATTCATAGGGTCATAGGTCTAAAGTTAAAAGAGACCATAGAGATCGTTTAATTAAACTCCATTTTATACACAGGAAATTTAAGCCCAGGGATGATAACAGACTTGGGTATTTAGAGCTAGAAAGTGATATTAGATGTCCCACCCTCATTTTATAGGTGAAGAAAATGAGGCCCCAAGAGGTTTAGTGACTTGCCCAAGATCACTAGAGAATGATCAAAAGCAAGATTTGAACCCATGACTTCTATTTCAAGAGTCAGTACACTTTACCCTTTATCACTCTGTCACTCTGATATCATCATCATCATCACCATTTTTGAAAATGCATATTGTGCCACTCCTTATTTAAGTTAATCATTTGTAACCTGCTATATAGCCTGCTTGTAGCTACCTCATCTCCTTCCATTGTTCTTCGGGTAATTTATAGTTTTAATTCCTCTGAGGTCATGGTATTTCATGATTCATGGCTAAACGCATTTTCCATTGGAAGGATTTTGGCATTATAAAGTATGAGCAGCTAGTGGTACAATGGATAGAGCCTGGACCTTAATAGAGAAGATAAGAGGAGAGAAGCGGAGGGGAGGAACATGCAGACTTGAATCCAGAAAACACATCTGAAATCTTAGATTTTCTTAATCAACAATTTAAAGCAAAGCTCAAAAGTTTAAAATGATATAAGGAAGCTAAGCAGAACAAGGAGAAAAAATCAACATTAATCAAAAATTTTACGACAGAGACTTGAGCAAAGAAAGTAAAGATGAGGTAACTCCCAAGAAATGAGGGTATAGAAAGTGTCTAGTCATCTCCATGGCTACAAGAAATTCAACATGAATACAAGAACCAGAAAATTTATATGCCATTAATATAATGAATGACAGTACAGTTAAATCAAACAGGGAGACTGCAACTCTGGCTTCTCTGAAAACCTGCAAAGCATGGGGCCAGGTAAGACTCATAATTACTAACTCAGAGGCCTCCAAGTGATGCATGAATTACCAGCAAAGCACTTTACCAGTTTTTTTCCTCAGATACAAACCTAATCTCATCTTTCTTAACAGAAAGCATCATAACACTACTACCAAAAGATGAGAACACTGGTGATCCCCCCAAATACGGATCAATTACAAGTTAATGTAATTTATTCAAAGCATTCATAGCCTGTGTCATTAACAAGATATAACTATTGGGGGCAGCTAGGTGGTACAGTGGATAGAGCACCAGCCCTGGATTCAAGAGGACCTGAGTTCAAATCCGGCCTCAGACACATAACACTTACTAACTTGTGACCCTGGGCAAGTCACTTAATCCCATTGCCTAGTCAAAAAAAAAAAAAAGATATAACTATTGCAAGAAAACAATGTATTGGGGTGGAGACAAGATGGCAGAGTAAAAGCAGTGACTTGCTTGAGCTCTCCCCCAAACCCCTCCAAGTACCTGTAAAAATGGTTCTAAATAAATTCTAAAGCAGCAGAACCCACAAAAAGATAGCATGAAACAAATTTCCAGCCCAAGACAACCTGGATGGTTGATTAGAAAGGTCTATCATGCCAGGCTGAGAGAGGGACACGGTTCAGCACGGGCGCACAGGCAAAACATGCCTCAGCAAAACTGGAACAGGCCTCAGGGGACTGATTCATGGGTAGCTGTGGCAGTTTCCAGACTTCTCAAACCACAAATGCTAAAGACAACTTAGAAGGTCAGTAGAAAAAGTCTGTGACATCTGTGGGAGAGAAGCTCAGTCCCAGTCCCAGTCCAAGCTGCAGCCCTGGGGCGGCAGCTGCTTCTAGGAGCTTCCAGGCCACAGACTGAGGGGTAATTGAGTGACTGATTGGAGGGGGATTACAGGGATCTCTTTGCTGGTGCTGAGGCAGGATTCTCTTGCTTTGACCATGCTTGGATCTGGGTCACAGTTCTGGGTGGCAATCCTGGGGCAAAGAGGAGTGCTGGTGTGGTGGAGCTTGTAGTGGTGGTAGAAAGGGAATGTTCCTCACAGTTCCAAGGCAGAAAAGAGTGCCTGTGGTCACTCATAGACCAGAGCACAGGCCAGGAAAGGAGTAAACAACTCTCCTTTGATTGTACCACCTTGGAAGAACTGAAAATTTACAGGTCCCTAGAAGTATCTCTGAAATTAGCTGCATAAAACCTCTGAAGCTTGGGACAGTACATGCTCCACACTGGAAGCAGACCCCTACCTTAACAAAGAGTTTATAACTCAAGTAACTGGCTAGAATCATGAGCAAATTATGCAAAAAAGTCAAACCACAGAATCTTTCTTTGGTGACAAGGAAGATCAAAACATACAACCAGAAGAAGAAAATAAAGTCAAAGCTCCTACATCCAAAGACTCCAAGAAAAATATGAATTGGTCCCAGGCCATGGAAGAGCTCTAAAAAGATTTTGAAAAGCAAGTAAGAGAACTAGAGGAAAAACTGGGAAGAGAAGTGAGAGTGATGCAAGAAAATCACGAAAAACAAGTCAACAGCTTGCTAAAGAAGACACAAAAAATACTGAAGAAAATAACGCCTTAAAAAATAGCCTAACCATTCTCCAATTGATAAATAGTCAAAGGATATGAACAGGCAGTTCTGAGATGAAGAAATTAAAGCCATCTGTAGTCATATGAAAAAAATGCTCTAAATCACTATTGATTAGAGAAATGCAAATCAAAACAACTCTGAGGTACCACATCACACCTATCAGATTGGCCAACATGACAAAAAAGGAAAATGATAAATATTGGAAAAGATGTGAGAAAATTGGAACACTAATGCATCGTTGTGAAATGATCCAACTATTTTGGAGAGCAATTTGGAACTATGCCCAAAGGGCTATAAAAATGTACTTACCCTTTGACCCAGCAAAAGCACTTCTAGGGCTATATCCCAAAGAGATCAAACAAATGGGAAAAGGACCCATATGTACAAAAATATTTATAGCAGCTCTTTTTGTGGTGGCAAAGAACTGGAAATTGAGAGGATGCCCATCAATTGGGGAATGGCTGAACAAGTTGTGGTATATAAATATAATGGAATACTATTGTGCAATAAGAAATGATGAACAGGCTGACTTCAGAAAAACCTGAAAAGACTTGTATGGTCTGATGCTAAGTGAAGTGAGCAGAACCAAGAGAACACTGTACACAGTCACACTGTGCGATTACTAATATTGATAAACTTAGCCATTCTCAGCAATACAACGATCTAAGACATCTCCAAAGGCCTCATGATAGAAAGTGCTATCTACATCCAAAGAAAGAACTGTGGAGTTTGAATGCAGATCAAAGCGTACTATTTGCTATTTTTTTTTCCTTCTGTTGAGTTTTGTTTCCTCTTTCTGGTGGTTCCTCCTATTGGTTCTAATTGTTACTTACAACATCACTAATGTGAAAATATATTTAATAGGAATGTATATGTATAGCCTATATCAAATTGTGTGCCGTTTTGGAAAGAGTGGTGGGGGAGGGAGGGGGAGAAAAATTTTAAACTCAAAAGCATATGGAAGTGATTGTTGATAAATCAAAATAAATGAATTTTAAAAAAAGAAAATAAAGGTTAAGTAACAACAACAACAACAAAAACCTAACCCAAATGGCAAAAGAGGTCCAAAAAGCCAATGAGGAGAAGAATGCCTTAAAAAAATAGAATTGGCCAAATGGAAAAGGAAGTACAAAAGCTTACTGAAGAAACTACTTCCTTAAAAATTAGAATGGAGCAATTGGAAGCCAGTGACTTTATGAGAAATCAAGACCTTGTAAAACAAAACCAAAAGAATGAAAAAAATAGAAGACAATGTGAAATATCTCATTGGAAAAGCAACTGACCTGGAAAATAGATCTAGGAGAGATAATTTAAAAATAATTGGACTATCTGAAAGCCATGATCAAAAAAAAAAAGAGCCTAGAAATCATATTTCAAGAAATTATCAAGGGAAACTGCTCTGATATTCTAGAACCAGAGGGTAAAATAGAAATAGAAAGAATCCACTGATCACTTCCTGAAAGAGATCCCCAAAGGAAAATTCCTAGAAATATTGTAGCCAAATTCTAGAGTTCCCAGGTCAAGGAGAAAATATTGCAAGAAGCCAGAAAGAAATAATTCAAGTATAGTGGAAACACAATCAGGATAACACAGGATTTAGCAGCTTCTACATTAAGGGACCACAGGGCTTAGAATATGATATTCTGGAGGGCAAAGGAGATAGGATTATAGCCAAGAATCACCTACCCAGAAAAACTGAGTATAATGCTTCAGGGAAAATAATGAACATTCAGTGAAATAGAGGACTTTCAAACATTCCTGATGAAAAAACCAGAGCGGAACAGAAAATTTGACTTTCGAATACAAGACTCAAGAGAAGCATGAAGAGGTAAACCAGAAATCATAAGGACTTATTAAGGTTGAACCATTTATATTCCTACATGGAAAGATGATATTTGTAACTCATGAGACCTTTGTCAGTATTAAAGTAGTTGGAGGGGAAAATTGATAGATAGATAGATAGATAGATAGATAGATAGATAGATAGATAGATAGATAGATAGATAGATTGATAGAGAGAGGGCACAGGGTGAGTTGAAGATGAAGGGGTAATATCTGGAGAATAAAATTAAGGGGTGAGAGAGGAATTATACTGGGAGGAGGAGAAAGGGAGAGGTAGAATGGGGTAAATTATCTCACATAAAGTAGACAAGAAAAGGCTTTTACAGTGGAGGGGAAACAGAGAAAGGTGAGAGGGAATTGAGTGAATCTTATCCTCATTGGATTTCGCTTAAGGAGGGAATAACATACACACTCAATTGAGTATGGAATCTATCTTACCCTACAGGAAAATGGGGGGTGGGGCAAGAGAGCAGGGGGATGATAGAAAGGAGGGCACATTGGGGGAGGGAGTAATCAGGGCAAACACTTCTGAGGAGGGACAGGGTCAAAAGAAAGAATAGAATAAATGGGGGGGATAGGATGCACAACATGGCTGCTATGGAGGTGTTTTGCATGACTGCACATGTATAATCTGTATCGAGTTGTTTGCTTTTTCAATGAGAGTGGGTGGGGAGAGAGGAAGGGAGAAAATTTGGAACCCAAAGTTTTAAAAACACATGTTAAAAAAATTGTTTTCACATGCAACTGGGAAATAAGATATACAGGCAATGGGGTATAGAAATCTATCCTGCCCTACAGGAAAATAGAAGAGGAAAGGGATGGGGGGGGGTTGGAGATAGAAGGGAGGGCAGATTAGGGGAAAAGGTATTCAGAATACATACTGTCTTGGGGTTAGGGGAGGGATGAGATGGGGAGAAAAATTGGAACTCAAAATCTTGTGGAAGTGAATGTTGAAAACTAAAAATAAATAAATTAATAAATCTTAAAAAAAAAAAGAAAACAATATATTGACTGATAAGAAAAATACGTGTGTCACAAAGTACCAGGGGTACTATTGAAAAAGATATCTCTAAGCACTATATATCATTTATACCCCTTTTTTTAATTACTGTAAAACCTTTGGCTCCATTCTGAATCCATGTCTTCTATATTTACTGAAAATCTACAAAACAGATTTGAATATACTGAAAAAGCCAGAGTGCTTGACATCCTTATGGAATGTTCTTCTCTATTTAACACACACATCAACATAGCAATTAAAAAAAATTATGGTATTTTTCAGGGACACAACTTGAGTTTCTTATGGCTTTGTTTCACCTTACATCTTTTATACTCTCCTAAATGGCTTCCAAGGGGAGGAGGGAGTTGAACCAAACATCCAATTAATTACTTGACATAAATGTATAATATTAAACTACATGGCTCTGTTTAAAAACATGTAAAACAGCTCTGTCATCTGATAGATCTTTTCCCAATATCATTTGAACTCAATAAGTGTAAAATTGCTAATGTTCACCAAGGAAACACAGAGACTGGAAGCTTTGAACTTGAATCTGGAGGTCAACCTGAACCAAAATATAAAGGCAATATTTATAAAAATCCTGATCTCCTTCAGAAAAGACAAATCAAACAGAAAGAAATTAATGAGGAAGCTGTGGCTAGATCTGGATTTGAATACTGACAAAACCTGTACAATATTCACAAAACATTGAGCTCATCACTCTAAAAAATTCAACATTCCTCATCAAAAAAGAGGAAGTGTTTTGACAGACATTTATAGAGCATATGAGAAGCAGATCAAAGAAGTACAGAAATACTTTTTGGGACAAACAGACATTACTTTGCCAGCCAAAAGTAAAAAAGTATACAACATTGGATTTGTTAATAGTTAAGTAAGCAAAAGTGGTTTACTTCCAGACAGAGCCTATATAACCATTAAAATCTAAGAATAGGCCCTCCAAAGGCCTTCCAAGAGCGATATTTCCACAAACTCAATCCACCATATCCTGACAAAGCAGCACTGAACAAGTGATTGAGTCTCACTTACAGAAACAGACTGCTTTATGAAGACAATTTAAGAATGATTTATGTCTACCAGAAATGACAGATTATCCTTAAGCAGTCTGGATTAGCGATCAGTACAGATTAGTCAAACGAATGGTATAAATCATGCAACATATACTACAACCTGCAAAAATGTAGCACCTTCCAAATACTTAGCAAGACACACTCTGGTTGCTAGAGTTATACAAGTTCACAATATTTCATAAATCACAGGTGACAAATCCCCATATTATAGACACAAACCCCTACATGTGCTCAGGATTTCAACAAGCAAATCATACCAGAACTGAAGCATTAGCATGTGGATATCCCATTGATACACAAAATTTAAGACTATATTTTAGTACATAGAAATATTCATCCTCTCCAAGCAATGTAGAAAGAAAATCTTCAGATTATAGAGATTTAGCAAAAGAAGTAAAAATCACATGGGAACAGGAGGAGGTACTAATAATTCTCATCATCCTGTCTCCTGCTGGAGTTGTACCAAATATGCTTTCAGTGAGTCTACTGAAGATGAGTTCACCTCCCAACATATTCAATTATAAAAAGCAGAAAATTATTTTATATAATATATATATACATACATATATACATATATGTATATATTCTCTCTACAACATAAAGTAGAGAATTAACTTCCTAAATTATAACTATATAACTACTGATATATAATCGAATATATAATAGCTCACATATATTATAGTATTTTAAGGTTAGCAAAGTTTTCTACAAGTAGTCTCATTTGATCCTCACAACAACCATGTTATAGGTTTTATTGTTATTCTGCTTTCACAGATGAAGCACCTCAGTCTTAGAGAGGTTAAATGACTTATCGGTGGTCAGGCTGCTATTAAGTGTCTGAGGAAAGATTCAAATCCAGATCTTCCTGACTCCAAGAGCAGCACTACATTTCTGTCTACATACAACACTTCCCCAGCTGCATTCATAATCTGGGTGATATGCATTTTGCAATCTGCTTGTTTTTTCCAATGCTGAGGTTAAACTGATTTCTTTGGCATTGCTGTGGCTTTCACCAAAAGAGCTTTATATGTAGTATTCCGGGGTTCAGTGCAATCAGCAAAACGTAATCTATGAATAGGCATATTTGGAACTAAGAATGGGGACTCCTCCTGTTACTTGGACTTTTCAGAAGACATCTTCCAGTCCACCAGAGACTATCTCTGACAAACAGATTGTTTAGCGCCTTATTCGATGCACTACTAAGCCAATCCATGAATGAAGTTGTTCCATAATTGCACCTGTCATGGTCTTGTATGATACTGATACAGATATGGGACAGACCCAATCCCAGGAGAGTTTTGAAGGCTGCATTTTGTTCTTATTCCAGGGCTTGGAAGAGTACCTTGCCTGTGGTAGATGCTTTGTAAACATATCATGGAAAGGAAATTCTATTGAATAAGGTACATAGACACCCAACCTTATGTAGTGCCATGTTTCTTACTTGTGCAACAAAAACTGATGATTCTTCTAAGCACCATAAATGTTAACTGGGCACTCAAGCCATCCAGGGTTTTGACATAGCATAAGGTAACCCTGAGTCCCCAAAGACTATCTCAGGCAAAGACAAGCTCTGGCCACGGCTAACAAACTAGAAATGCCTCCATGGTCCTGCAGACAGAATGCAGTAGATCTGCTGAACTTCAGAGTGGCTCATCACCACGTTGGCCAAGGGGGAACGATTTATTTATTTATTCATTCATTCCTTTATTTATTTGGTGTTTTTATTGTTTATTTATTTACTTGGCCACAGTAACTCTCAAATACTATCTACCAATCCACGGAGAGGTCACTCTCTGTATCTATGGAGAGGCTGCCCACACTGACAGAATCCCAAATCTTGTAAGCATGGAAGCAGGATCATGAAGTTTATCATAGATTTAAAATGTCACTGTGCTGATAGCACCCTTTTGATGATACTTCTGTCTTCTGTCCTGATGCCAAGATCATGATGTTGGGAGATGATTCAATGAACTGCAGCCCTGCAGGGGGAGGTTCATAGATTTGAGAACTGGAAAGGACCTTGAAGGCCATCTAGTACCCACCACCTTATTTTATAGGGGAGAAAATCCAGGCCCAAATGACTTGCATAATGCCATATAAGTAGCAGGTGTGAGATTTGAACCTGTGTCTCTTGATTCCACACCCAGCATTATTTTCATTGTACCAGGCTGTCTCCTATTCTTATAGCTAAATGAGCCATCAATGGAATCAAAAATCAAAACAATACATCCCCCAAAACAGAAGTTTCAGATAAGAATAAATATTAACAAATATGAAGTTAACATAAGAAAAAAAACAGAAAACAAATTATGTGATGAGTATGACAGCCATGACTGGGTAAAATAGATTATTATATTTTAATATATTCACCTGAGAATAAAGAAAAATTAATGATATCAGAAAATACTTTTGAGTTAAATTTCTATTTGTTTAAAACAGTAAAAACCTAAGAATTGGCCTTCACGATAAGGAGGACTGCATTTCACTTGGGGAGGAGGGAGCACAGGTATGAGGAATGAAGCCTAATTCATTCATGAACTGAAGGGTAAGCTGGTGTACACTATTTACATAGTAAGAAGGTGAGCCGCTCAGGAGGAGAAGATAGGAATACAAGATCATGCAGCAAGCATTGTGGAAATAGGGCCCCTAGGTTCAGTGCCTCAGCTTCAGACGGCACTGAGAGGTATACAGCAGTCAAGGCAATTAGAGGCAGGGCAGCAGTGTTTGGATTTTCATTATAAAAAAGCCAAAGAACCAGAAAACATCATACAGGTTCAAACTCAGGCTCCTTTGGTTTAGTGTCTAGGACGCTGGCCTGCAGTCAGGAAGACCTGAGCTTGAATCCTGCCTCAGACACTTACTGGCTGTGTAACCTTGGGCAAGTCACTTAATAAGGATGTCATTGCGTTGTTTTTTTTTTTCTGAGTCGTGTATGACTCTTCATGATTCTTTTTGGTATTTTCTTTAAAAAGATACAGGAGCGGTTTGCCATTTTCTTCTCTAATTCATTTTACAGATGAGGAAACTAAGGCAAACAGGGTGAAGTGACTTGCCCAGGGTCACTCAGCTAGCCTGAGGCCAGATTTGAACTCAGGAAGAGGAGTCTCCCTGACTCCAGGCCTAGCATTCTATCCCTTTCACCACCTAGCTGCCCTTAATAGGGATGTTGTGAGGATTAAAGAGAGAACATATGTAAAGTATCTTTGCCAACCTTAAATGCTACATACATGTTATTTATCATTAATTATTAAAGATGCCAAGATCACAGGAATCCTAGCAACCCCAAAAAAGATGCAAATGGGCCATAACAGAGCACTGCAGACTTTATTTCCCAGTGGTAGAGGATAATCCCTATTCAATAGAATATGAATTTCCTCACCTATTAAATGAGGTGGGGGTAGGCACTGGCCTTGGAGTCAGGAAGACCTATGTTCAAATCCCACCTCAGACACCTGCTGGCTCTATGATCAAGGGTAATTCACTTTATCTCTCTTCTTGTATAAATGATCCCATGCTCCTATAATCCTACTCATTGATCTCTAGGTCCAGGGCAGCATTGACGTTCCATGGTTCCACAACCATTTCAGGTACAGATTGTTCCATTAGGACTGGAAGTTTACTTTCCAGGCACAGAAGAGTTACTCATTGGAGAGAACAAGACCGTCTCCCTTGACCAGCCCCTTGCTGATTTTTAATGGTTCCTTTCTCTGGAGACAGTGGGGTGGAGTAGAGGTGGAAGAAATAGAAGAATCATGAAAATGCTCCCTCCCACCTTTGTGGCAAAGTACTTTCATATCTATCATCTCATTTGATCCTCAAAATGACCAAGAAGCTTCAGTGGCTTCACATAGCCTCTAGGATAATATGTGAACTCCTCTGTTTGGCATTTATAGCCCTTTGCCATCTGGTGAAGTCCTGTCTTTGCATACTGATCTCATATTCCTCCCCCTCACATGCACTATGTTCCAGTCAAACTGGGCTTCCCGAGATGTAACATTTACCATCTCTATGCCTTTAAACAGGTTGTCCCTACCCGGAATACTCACCTCTCTCATCTAACACCATTGTCCCCTTGATGGGGGAGGTAGGAATGGCAGGGTGCAGCTCAAGGGCCACTTCTTAATTCCCTTAGCTAGATTCCTATCCTCCCAATTCCCAAAATTATATTACATTTATTTTGTGAATATTTTGTATTTTCTCAAACGTGTATGGGTTGTTTCCTCTGATGGAATATAATCTTCTAGAGGGCAGGGCCTGTTTTGTTTCTGCCTTTGTGTCTTTGTAGACCTATAGAGTGCCTGTCTTGTAGCAGGAACTTAATAAATGATTGTTGATAGATTAATTGTCAGGTTATATAGCAATTTGCCCATAATGGACCTTCATATTGAGTAAAATTAAATTGAGACCATTTTTAATATCTTCTGCACCCCCCACTGTTTTGGATACATCATATGTGCACAGTAAATGCTTACTAACTGATGGATGAAGACATGCTTTATGAAACCTGCCCTGTCCTTCTCCTTCTTAGGTAAGCTGCACCTCTCATCCACCGAACACTACATAAAAAGTACCAGATTTTAAGGTTCGCTTGACCTAGTATGTTTGGGCTCTCTTGCAAAAGATATCAAAGGCTATTATCCCATGTGGAGAATAAGGATGGGGCTCTTGGAAGGACAAATTACTGAGGAGGAATGTGTGGGTAAAATTCCATAGCCAGACCTGGAATACATGGGGAGAAAAAACAAAAGGACTAAGAGCAGAGGGAAGTGAAGTGGAATGACTGTTGTTTGCCAGGAGCAGAGAAGAAATAGAGCATTGCCAAGACAAAGCAAAGTATGGGAGAACTGAGTCTCAGCCTTCAGAGGACAAATTGCCTTGTAAGGAAGGACAGCTCTTCAGCAAATCAATGTGCCATTGACTGCTTGCGGTAAATTTTAGGATCTAAAGGTCTAAAAGGCCAGGCTAGGGGATGACGATCATGATCACAATCATGATGACGTCATCATCCATTCAGGAGAGTTCACGTTTATAACAACAAATGTTAGGAGATAATACAGTGAATAACTATCACAATGGTGCCAATATGATATGAATCTTAGGGAACAGAAAGCTGTTCCTTAGAACAAGGTACTAAGAAAATGTAGAACCTAGGGCCCAGCTTAGAAAGTGTGAAGTGCTACTCTTAATTTTTTTTAAAAGTACAAGGAAAAATTGAAGCTATCAAGAGCCCCATCACAGAGGGCAGGGTTTCAGACAGGAGAAGGTCCCCCCTTGAATTTCTTCTCACTCGTTGTGTATTCAGTTTCCAAAAACTGGACGCTCTTACTCTGTGCTGGCTCTTTAGGTGAAAAAAAAAATCATCCCACTCATAAGAATGAGGAGAATAGCCGTGTGCAGAACGTGAGGAGAAAAAGAATATGGGGGAAGAATAAGGGCAGTGACTTTCTCTGAATTTAGGTCGTTTCAGAGTATATATTTTGGATGCTGTTGGGTTTTTTTGTTTTGTTTTGTTTTGCTTTTTTGATAGAGAGTATGAAGACATAAACCTTTCACCAGGATTGGAGTCTCACTTCCTGGGCAGAGCCCAAAGGCAAAAATGCAAAAGGTAAAAATGGCTTATGCAAATCTATGTCGGTCACATAGAAGAGTGAAGCCACGGTACCCATACTCTGTAAGTTCAAACCAAAATGGAGAACAAACAGAGCTATCACTCTGATCTCCAGGATAAAAACCACAGCATAGCATTTAGGAAAGAGGCTTAGTATCTGAAAGAAAGGCATTTCTGCACGTCCTCACTAATCATTGTACTTCACAGGGGGTCAGTCATTGAAGACAAGTTCTCAGGGCAATAAAGAATATCATGGTGTTTGGATCAGTAAATGGAGAGGGAGCAGGCGTTCAAAGTGCAGTTTACGAGGTTTGGGGCAGAGTTCCTGCCGACATTCTACTTGAGAGAAGATGAGCTTGACCCAGGACAAAGTGGTGTGACTCAAGGCAGTGAGCAGAGAGGTACCATGGAAGAGCACTGGCTCCAGCGTCAGGGAGCTCTTGGAGTTCAAACCCCGCCCCGGAGGTTCACTACCCACGGGATCTCAGGGAAGTCATTTGTCCTCCCTGGGTTTTCTCATCTCTGAAAGGAGGCTGATAATATTCACTGCCTTGGAGGTTCCTTCTAGCCACAGCTCTTTGCTCCTATGCCCTGGGTTTGAATGTTGGCTCTTTTTACTATAGGCATGTGTTTGAGCATGCTATTTGAACTTGCTTTCTTCCTTATAAAACGAGCATATGTCCTTTATTTTTGTCGGTGAATAGGGAACTAATGGTATGGAATGTTGCATATACTGTCAAAATTGGCTGATGTGACAGCTTTTTGTTTTACTGGCTTTTTTTCCCTTTATTTCAAGGGAAGATCTATGGCAAGGGTGGGAAAATACATCTGTAAATCACTAATTCAAAAACATAAGCCATCAGCACAGCCCCCAAGAACCAACATAATACAGTGAAATCAAATGAAAATAGGGTATGTACTACATGAAGGCTCAGGCTCTTTCTGCTTCTAAACCTTGTAATCCTATGAATCGCTATCACTCCTGCACAGTACCAAGTGGATTGCCAGCCACACAGGAAACAGTCAAGAAGTAATGTTTTTCACAATGTTGCTTGGATTGTATAAATTGTTCCCCTGGTTCTGCTCCCTTCACTGCATATCAGTTTATATTTTATGAACCCTAATCAATGCCCTGACCAACTATAATTCCAGAAGACCAATGATACTACCCACCTCCAAACTGAGAAGACGATAGCCAAGAAGAAGACTAAGATGTACATTTTTTGGAAGTAGCCAATGTGGGAATGTGTTTTGCTTACCTATGCATATTTGTTATGTTTTTTTTTTCATTTAATTGGTGAAGAGGGGATGGGAGAGAGATAAAATAAATACTGGTTATTTGAAAAAAATATATAATAAACTTTAAAAAAAGAAATAATGGTCCATTATTGTTAGATGGAGGTCCAGAGGAAGGATAAAAGGTTTGCTATATGGGGAATGAGAAAGAATCTCTAAATTTTCTGCATGGACTATAGGAAAGTTATATACTTGAAAGAAATTAATAATCCCAATGTAATTTCAAGCATTCCTAAAGACTCCTAGACCACAAGAGGCATGATGGTACAGAGGAATGAACTCTGAATCTAGAGTCAGAGGACTTCAATTCAAATTCTGCCTCTGAGACTGACTGCCTATGCAACCTGAGGTAAGTAAGCTAACCTCCCCCAGGCCCCACTTTTCTCATCCACAAAAATGAGAGGGTTGAACTAAATAACCTGCGAGGTCCCTTGCAGTATCAGAGCTATTATCCTCTGGTCCTTCCCCACACAACCTTGCACCACATCCTGATATAAGGCTACTTCCTTGGTTGCTGTAAAGGAATACGTGCAGTGTGTACAAAGGGACAAAAAGTGGAGAGAAACAAGTAGAGAGAGACAGACCCACTGTAATTATGCCCATAGGAAGGCAGAACAAAAGAGTGACAGGAAACAGAAACACAGACACACAGACACAACAAGCACAGAGGCCATAATTACATTCCTATCTCTCTCCAGCTGGCTCCAAAACACCAAGGCAATGAAGGGGGATAGGAACAAGATGTTGCTTGGCCTCTGAGAACCCTGAGAAAGCATCCCCCCGTGCTACAGACCGCCCTTCAGCCTCCTCTCCTGGATGTAGCCCAGCTAAAATAGGCAAAGCAGAAAGTTTACCCCCAGCAAAAAGCACCAAGAACCCTCTGTCCTGGAAGAAGGCGCAGATGAAAATCGAGAGTCTATCCTATCTTGCAGTACCTGGATAGATGCAAACGCTGCTTGGGATGCTCTTCACCCTTGGGAAGGAAGTCTTGCAGAGGAGGAAGAAGACCAGGGTTCATGATCCCATCGCTGGTACTTGCTACCTCTTTGACCTTGGCCAAGTCACTTAATTTAATTCCTTGGGGCTTAGTTTCCTCACCAATAAAATGAAGAGGTTGGACTAAATGCTTCCTGAGGTTCCTCTTAGCTCTAATTCTGTAATCCACTGATTCTTCCAAATAGCAGTCTTCTCCACCAACCCCCTGGAAGATAGTTTTCATTTCTGTCTCTGCATCTCTAAAACCTAGTACAGAGACTGGCACATGGTAGATGCTTAAAGGACGTGTACTGAATTAAGTTATATTTACCCAACAACCCAACTATCTTTACAAATTGCCCAATCAGCATTGCACTTTCTTTGATAAAGCGAATAAGGTACATATAAAAGAACACCCCAGGAGAAATTTGGGAAGCAAAATAAACAATGATAGTAACAGCCAACATTTATGTAGTACTTATTAAGTGTCAGGCACTGTGCTAAGCTCTTTACAATTATTATTTCATCTGATCCTCACAACAATTCTGACAGGTAGGTGCTATTATTAGCCCCATTTTACAGATGAGGAAACTAAGGCAAACTGGTTAAGTGACTTGCCCAGGGTCCCACAGCTAGTACATATATGAGGTCAGATTTGAACTCAGAGCTTCTTGACTACAGACCTGGTGCTCTATCAGTTGTGCTACTGAGCTGCCCCAAATGCCACAAAGCAAAAACATTAAAAGGATAAAAAGCAAGAAGGCCAAGAGAGAGGTAAGAATAAGAAGAGAGGATGGAACGAGAAGGAACTGTATGGGAGGGGGAGATGACAGGGAGAGTGTGTCAGGGTGGTTTGTAGCTCCATTAACTAGACATAAGGTGGGCTCTACCAGAGCTCCAGAATCGTCCTGTTCAAATCCTGCTTCCGGTTGGTCTCTGGGATTCAGAAATAAACCAAAGCTATCCAGAGAACTCTCCTTAGTGGCCATCCTGTGGCTACTGGGGCCTTCTTTTGTCTTTCCATCAAATTTACACTGAATGAAAAATGTTGTGTGAAGAAGCCAAATACATAGTCTCTGACCTCACAGAGCTTACAGTTTATTTGGGGAGAAAAACTTCTCACTTTTCCTCTGTGCAAATTTGATTGAAACCCTTAAAAGCCCTATGCTAAGAAGTGTACCCACAGAGTCCAGGTTAAGAATCCCTGCTTTAGGCCCTCACAGACTCAGCTGTAATCATTCCTTCAGTGGGACTGAACATTAAGTATCCAAGGTTCCTCCCCTGTCTGGTATCTAAATCCCTTTACAATGTGTTTCCAACCTGTCTTTCCAGATTCTTGTCATGTTCTAGCCCCTTCACACACAACATTCCAAATTGACCTTTAACATGACATTCCACCTTCTATCTCCAGGCTTTCATACTGGCTGTCTCCCATGCCTGAAATACCATCTCTTTTCACCTCCATGTTTTGGAATCCCTAGTTCCCTTTAAGGCTCAGATGAAATGCCACCTTCTACAAATAATTGCCCTGGTTGTCAATACTCTCCCCATCAAATTACCTTTTATTTTCCCCACAGAAGGTAAGCCACTTTCATTTTTGTCTTTGTGTCCCCAGTAACCAGTACACACATAGATGGCATTTATTAAATGCCTGTTAATCAATGCCAGTGTCCAGAGTTCCACAGTATTTTACATATTAACTGATTGGTAGTAGGTTCCAGAATCTCAAGGACAAGAGGCCAAAGCTAAGCCCCCCAGCCCATCTGTCACACACAACTTTGCTGGAGCCGAATGAATCCCCAACCACCTCATGCCCTGAGGCCCTTCCTTGAGGAGTTTGGCAACACTGAATACAGATTCTTGGACCGTTCTCTTCATGTCTCTAATCGAACAAGGGAGTTGGCTAGAGAAAGCACAGAGAGCGCCTGAAGCCCCAAACTACAGTAGCTGGATAAAACACTATTTTCTGAGCTTTTAGCTTAAAGTGAACAGGCAGGAAGTACATTTTTCAAATGTACTTAGATAAGACGGTACATTTGTTATGCTTTTGTAATTCATTGGGTTCCAAAAAGGGAAAGTTGTTTCTGATCGACGACTAGTTATAATTTTCTAAGTGAGTTTCTCCAACAGCATGAACACTGGTGTATCTCAGTGGAATTGCAGAGCTAATCAATCACTCTTACATAACAGGTACTTACTGTGAAAATAATGTCCTCGACCGAACAATGAACTTGAACACATATTCCAAAGCTTTCAGAGTTCTTAAGATTGGTTCACACTGCTCCCCTCTGCTGGAAGTATCCAAGTAGGTCTTCAGAACTGTCATCAGTTTCCTAAACAAGAGGTTATATTTTCAAAATACATATCTTTTCAGGACATGGTGCAATTATTAGTTGTGCACAAAATCACAAAGCATTCAATCCATGGCATAAGGTAGCACAAAACAAATTTATCATTGGGTGTAACTGTGTGTATATGTGTATAAAAATCCCCAAAACAGATACTATGAAGAAAGTCGATTATGCTAGCGACTCCGTTAGATGGAATGATCTCTAAGACTCCTTCCAGTTCTAGCATTCTATAACCCAGTGAAAAAAAAAAAAGAATCACTAGAAAAAATAGACCAAAGCCAGGTGGTCAGTGACTGCCTAACTATTAGTGACCATCTTCCAATATTGCTGTGGGTAAAAAGTGGGGGCAAAAGTCCTTTTCAGCTGGAGGAGAAAAGTGCAGAAATTATGAATGATACTATAAAGAAAGGGGTTTCTCCACATATTTTTAACCTTGAAAGATTAATCTCAGCTCATGGCTTAGCTCTTTCCATTGCCATGAAAATTAAAGTGATCCTATATGCATGAGAACTAAGGAATCTAGAAATGAGTTCTAATGCAAAGTTTTGCCACTCCATCTCTGTTCTCTTTGTAATATGTCTTCAAGAGACTCAGGAATAAGAATATTCTTAGAAAGGGTGATCCTTAGAAAGGAAGCCCTCCATGTTCCTTAGGCCTTTTGATATAAGAAGCAGCCATGGAATTAGGAAGGACAGAAAGGGATTAGTACAATTTAGAACTAGCATAGATTTTAGAGGTCATCTAGTATAATGGCTTGATTTCATAGCTGAGAAAAAAAACTGAGGTCCAGAGCCTTTTCTAGTTTTAAATCTAGGATCCTACAACCCTCCATTCAAGAGGTTAGCTTCATTGTACTTTCAAAAGACTAAGCTAGGAGAGAAAAAAAGCTGAAAAAAACCTCTGACCAATTTACTGACTCAGTTTCTTCATTTAGAAAACAAGAGATTGGACTAGATGATCTTTAGGGCCTTGTTTAACTCTAATATTGAATACTTTCTAGAACTCTAAGGTCCCAGTTTACAAAATGACTCTGGTCCTTTCTTGATGAAGTTAATATGGAACCTCTTATTCTTTTAGAAAGGACAGCTGTGGATTCAGTCTCCAGGGAACACTTAAGAACCAAGTTTTTCCCCTCAGGATATGTGGGTGATGATTTCCAATTTGATAGTCAAGAGGAACCCCTGTAAGCATTTGCACTTACTTGTAAGCCAATGTTGCACTGAAATGCTGCTGTATGTAGGCCTCCAGCACAGTATTGAAATGCTGGAATTTCCGATCAGCGATGAGCCCTATTATATAGATCTGAGAAAGACGTCAAGAATGAGCATTTTTGAGGTTGACTTTCTGTGCAGATAATATGGATATAGATGCTTACATGATGGGACTTGAAGGGTTCTGAGATGCTGTCTTGCTCAAAATATCCCCCTCATCTCCCGGAAATAGGATCTGAAATCCCTCTGTTAGAAAGTCATTTCTGTTGGCTAAAGTTGTGTTGTATCCAATTTATATTTAAAATGTAAACACTCCTGGGTTGGGGTAACCAGTTAAGCCACAGTTGGCCGTTAACACCTTGGCTGGTTTTTCTCCATGACAATAAGAAAGTCACAATTTTTCATGGGGTAAAAAGAATGCTGGGAGTTTGGAAGGAGGTCAGGCCTTGAGGGAGGGTTACAACGGAAGGCAACTGAGGGCAGCATGATGGCACTAGAACGGCACTGAAACAGGACTTGGGCTGCCCAGCAGGAGTAAAGAAGTCCCAGAAAGTCAGGCGAGAAGATGGCCAAGAAAAATGCTTGCTATTCCTCGACGAGGTTTTGGGCTAATCCTGAGGACTCAGCAAAAGCAACCTGGACACTTTCTGGTACCCTACTTCCTGTGTATCCAGTCAACATCAATTTGTCATCAGGATTTGGAATCTCCTTTCCTCCCACTTCACCATAGTTATGAATGAAAGTCTGACTCTTAAAGTTAAAGGAAAGATAATTCTATTCATCTATCCAAAAGTCAATCCCACAAGGTCGAAAATACAGTATTCTTATCAATATAATCTGAGTTCAGAACACCCCTGCAGCTGTCTACCACTCTCTTACCAAGGCATCGAAGACCAGGATGTCATACTCATTACTTTGGGAATGTTCCATCATGATATTAAAGAGGGCATCCAAGGTATCTTGGAGAAACTAGGGGGAAAAGACAGCTCACGTGAGTCATCGGCATGGGCAGAGAGCATGGGACTTCTGACATAACGACTTAGAAGATCCTGGATGCAGACCTAGAACAGGCCTCAGAGGCCATCTAGTATAACCTCCTGGTTTTTCAGATGAGGAAACTGAGGCTCAAGGTGGTGAAATGATCACAGAAGCAGTGAGAGCCGGAGGAGGGATTTGATTGCACATCTTCCGAGTCCAGAGGGAGTGCTCTTCACGCGGTGCCATATACTACCTTCACACAGCTAGCAAACTGCCTTCTGAGGCAATCGGGTTCCTGGAAAGTAACCGGAGCTGACTGTCGCAGGCGGGGATAGACACTTGTGGCATCAGTTTGCAAGAATAGTCTATACTGTTAGGTTGTTTTGGTTTGGATTTTGATCCGGACCTAGGATTTCATAGGTATAGAAAATCCCCAAGGAAGAAGGCCTCTCTAACCATATAGATCAGAAACTCTCCTACAAGTTATAGTCTTAGAGAGCTGCCTGGGAATATCGAAAGTCATTTGCCCAAGGTCACACAGCCAGTTGTGTTAGAGGTAGGATTTGAACCCAGGTATTCCAGACTCTGAGGCTGGCTCTCTCTTCACTGTGGCAGGCTTCCTCTTGTCCATAATTTACATGCTAGCAAATAAAATAACAATGGAAGACATTTCTACAGAGCTTTAGAATTTGAAAAGCACTTACACATATTCCATTTGACTTTCCCCACCCCACAACCCTGTGAGGTGGGTACCATAAGTATTCTTATGCAGCAGCTAGGAGAGATCACTGGGCCTGGAGTCGGAGACTTCCATTCAAACTCTGCCTGAGATATTTACTAGACGCGTGACCTTGGGCAAATCACTTAAACTTCAGTTCACCTAAGTTTCCTCAACTGTAAAATGAAGAAATAACAGTACCTGCCTCCCAGGGTTGTTGGGAGGAATAAATGAGTATTTGTAAAGTACTTCTTATAGTGCCTGGCACAAGTAAATGCTATATAAATATTTATCATTATTGTTTGTCATTATTATTATTATTAGCCTCTCCATAGATATGCTTTATTTTGCTTTGCTTTTGGAATGGATCCATAGTTTTGTTTTGTTTTTTTTCAGTGTAGGAAACTCCCAGGTGAGGAAAGTCCCTTTACCAATGCATATCAGTACCTCACCTGAGATATATAGTCCTAGAGAGTTGCCTGAGGCACTCAGTGGTCAAGCAAGTGGCTCAGCATCTATGAGAGGCACCACCAGACCTTCAGAACCTGACTCAGAGGCCAGCTCTCTAACCACTAAACCACCACATCCCTGTATCTCCATGTTGCAGAATAGGAAACCCAGGTTCAACAAGGTTGGTGTTTACAGAGCTAGTAAGTGTCAGAGGCAGGAGTCAAACCCAGGTCTTCAGCCCATGTCTAGCACTCTTTCTACTACCCCAAGCCTGCCCCCCTCAGGTGGTATGGATCAATATTTCCCAGAGCCTCCGGGATGAGGGCTGCACCACACAAAGTGTTTATTCTGTGGTTTTCTGACTATGCACAACTCCTGGTGTAAACGAGGTCATGGTACCTGCTGAGGTACTTTCCTTAATCTCCGCTGTGGGGAGAAAAGAGCTGCTTTAATTAGACCAACACCTGAAACACTTTATATTTCCTCTCTGCCACCAAATGGACACAACCAAAATGCCTCCAGCGTTCTGCTTGGTCGGGCAGAAACCTCAGCTATGTAGTCAGGTCTCCATCCTTTGAGATCTTTCTTCCCATCCTCATCTCTGCTTTATGAAGTTCGATAAGCAGGTCAAACCAACTGTATTTTCCTAACTCTCCTATCAACCATCAGAGTCATTATAAAAAGTCACCAGCTGCAGTCACACAGCTGCAAACCTTAACAGCACGCTGAATAAGTGCCTACTATATGCAAGACAGATAGAGCAACTCGTCAACCAAAGTTTCCCAGGAATGATTTCCCAAGACGCTTTGGGGCACTCTGTGGCGGTATACATATCCACTAATCCATTTAGCAAGCATGTACTAAGTACTTACTATGTGCCAAGCATTGGAGATAAAAAAGCAAAAGGACCCTGTCTTCAACAGCCTCTAACAGGGGAGACAAACATGCACATATGTAGATACAAAACAGATATCATATTACTGGGGGAGAAGGGAGCAAGATGCAGCTGGAAGATCAGAAAAGACTTTATATATGGCAGAAGGTAGTCACTGAATTAACTCATCAAAGCAACCAGGGATTCTCTGAGGTGGATGTGAATAATGGCATTCAGTTTAGAAACTTGGGTTCAAATCCCAGGTCTTCTATTTGGTCAATGTGTGATCTTTGTTAACCCACTTCACCTCTGCACCTCAGTTTCCTTATCTGCAAAATGAGGAGTTGGGACCAGATGATGTCTAAGTTTTGTTCTAATTCTAAATCCTATAACCTTCTTTTCTTTGTGACCTATTTTATAAGCATTTTCAATACTCACTTGGAGAGAGAGATGCTCTAACCCCCTTCAGAGACAACCCAATTCTGTCTCTCAGTGCCCAAATTTGGATGCACGAGAATGTTTCTAGGCATATAAAGGGATTTGATTAAAAAATAATAAAGGGATTAATACCAACCTTCACAACTTCTTCTCCATCCACAATTTTCAGTTTTTCTAAATTCTCTTGTAGTAGTTCAGGTTTCATACGCCACTTTAGCAGACCTAGCAGACCCACTAGAACACACACCAGACATAGTATTGATCAGATTAGGCCATTCATTTAGGCCTCCTACTTTCTCCTGATTCTCTCTCCTCTTCCCTAACACACACACACAGGCAGGAAAGCGCTACCTTCTTTTTACCCCAATCCCACCTTATCCTCGTAAGCAGCCCCATTACCATTCTGAGTTAGCTTGGTAGAGCACACAAGGGTGGAAATAGAGAACACATCTCTGGAACTGATTGAGAGTCCTCCTACACTGCTGGAACTCCGGCTCAGAGTGGATCCCTTGCTTTCAACATGGTGCCGATAGGAAGGAAGAGTCAGGTAAGCACTGGCATCCTCCATCTTCTTGCTGTCCCCCTGGAAACATTACCTAGGTTACTCCTCCAAGACAAGAGCCAAGTGAGTAATACAAGTCAGGGATGGCAGTGGCCAAATTCCTAGACAGCCAGGGGAAGCAGGGGTCACAGAGAGGATGAGGAATAGGGTCAGATATGGAAGGATTGAATGAGCAAGGAATTACCGAACTTCTGCTGGGAATTTGGGTCTATTTGTGCTGTAACATGAAGCACTGAGAGTCTGTTCAGTGGGAAAAGAGGGCAATCCAACAGATGGAGGTATCCAGACTGGTTTCAATTCAATATATAGTAACTAAAAATTTTTTCCACTTCTGGAAAGCATTATAGAGGGATACAGAAGAAAATTGCTGAAGCCTTCCTACAAGGAACTGACCAGTTATCCTAAACAAAATTTTCTCTACATATAGAAGAGTTATCTTTAGATTACAAAATTATCTTTCACTAGTTTATATCCTTTTCCCTCACCTTTCAATCATCAGGAAAGAGTGCTGGTAAGGTTAAAAAAAATCAAAGGCAATAAGCTGGAAGCTAAGTCATCAGGGTTCATTCCTAGCTTTTCTTAATCTGTCACATTTCCTTGTTCTATAAAAGAGGAAGAATTAAAGTGTAGCAAGCTCCAGCTCATTCCCATCACAATCATATTCTAAGGTGAAACTCATGGGATCACAGATTGAAAGATGGAAGGAACCTTAGAAAGAGCATCTATGTCTATCTCCCTTATTTTACAAATAAGGAAACTGAGGTCCAAAGAAGTCAAATGACACATGGGTACTAAATGGCGGAGACAGGATTTGAACGCAGTTCCTGTCTGACTCCAACTAAAGCAATCCTTCCACTGCAGCACACTACTACCCTCATTCTACATAGAATGGGACACTTAACAAACATATCTTTCATTTGTCTGTTACTCGTCTGTTTGATTTTCCTTTGTAAACATGATGAATATATTTCCCTTTCTCCTTACCTGAGTGGGATGTTAAGGGTTCAAAAGTAGGGAAGGTAGGTGGGGGAACTTTAGAAAGGATTCTGTATTATGTTTGGTTTCATTGTAGACTGGTATTTGTTATAAATATTGAATTTTTAGTCATAATAATGATTTCTATCTAAGAGAAATTGGGGAGACATAGGATTTATTCTTTTCTGAAGATTTATTCTCTATTAGGCCAAGCCAGCATCTGAAAGATATTACCGATGATGAGATTGGATTAACTTTCTCCTCAATCTTTTTCAGATCCCACTCAGGTGGAGAAGCCCATTGTGTTCTACTCAGGTTTGGGATGGGATAAATTCTTTGATTAAATTGCCCAAGGCTGTGGGTGGTCTAGAAGTAAATGACACAATCAAAGTCACATCCCCCCCACCCCTAAATCCTTCCTTACAATAAGTCCACATCTCATTATAATATTCATTCTTCTCATCAGTTGTTAACCAATCAAAGTTGATTGCCACCCTCAGGAACATCCACTTTCCCAAGGGCATATAAGTGTTGAGTAGGTTTCATGAGAAGTCTTTGGAATTTGAGAGTTTCACTGAATCCTTTTATTAATTATATGCTAGCATGATTAATAAAATGATTAATTACCCAGAAATTACGTCTCTTGAACTTTTAACACATCACAATCTATCTATATTTAAACTCTATTCAGTATATTAAGTAAAGATATTTTTATATGTAGGCATGTACTTAGCATTTAGCACTTCTATTACAAGTCTATCTCCAGTTAATTCAGTTAGAGCAGGCCTGCACAACCTGTGGCCTGCAAAAGGATTTTGGGCAGCCTTCGAAAAATGTAGAGGAAACCCCTCCACATTATTCCAGAGCCACCCAAAATTCTTTGGCATGGCCCCGGATCACAGGTTTTGCAGGCCTAAATTAGAGTATTGTGCTAATGAGGCCAAGGTCATTAATTCAATTCTAGTGTGGAGCAGTTAAGTCTGTTTTCCATAATCTCTCTTTCATTTTGCTTCTAAACTCCCGGTTTTGGTTGTTGTTTTGCAAATATAAGCTACTGAGGTGAAGTAAGGTGAAAGGGTATATAGATAGATCAGTGCAAACACGCCCCTAGAAGTCCAAGCCTCTGAATATGTGCAGATTTCTAAGTGTGTCAGACAACATAACACTATCAAATCCTAACACTGTCACTCACATTTTTCTTGTTAGGTTTCCTTCACCTCAATAAATATCTATACTTTCTCTGAAAGCATTAGAAGCTCAGTCTGTGCAGGAAGAAGTGATCAACACACACACACATTCACACACACAACCTTTCAAACTGATTAAGAAATATGGATGTGCACTGCAGAGATAAGTACTTTGAAAGATTCAAGAACTCTAATCAGTGAAATGACCAACCCCAATTCTAGAGTATAAATGATGAAGCATGCTACCCACCTCTACACAAAGACACATTTCTTTTTGGAAATGACCAGTGTGGGGATTTGTTTAGCTTGACTATGCAATTTTGTTTCGATGGTTTTCTTTTTCTTTTCTTTTCTTTTTTTTCTTTTTCCCAAGTAGGAGAGAAGGGAATGTGGTGGAGGTAGAGATAGAGTTTGCCCTTCCCCCTCACCAAAAGGAGAAGAGAACAGAAGGAAGGCCAGAAGGAATCACAAACAAGTAAGGAAGCTTGGAAAGTTACATGTTGGATTTATTATATACTTAAGAAGAAAAGCACGCTTTACATAATAGAGATTCACAGTTTTATGTCCAATACTATCCTTCTGTTCTACAATATATATGGAAATGTTCATTTTATTTGGTGTTTGTTAAGTTCAAAATAAGAAAAAAAATTTAAAGAAAAAAATAAAGAAAAAATGCTATCGTACCTTCAGGACCAACAAATCATGACACCCATCTTGCAGAGTGGTTCCATCTTCCTTCATCAGCTTCACGTAGGACATGGCAAAGTTCTTTTCCCCTTTATCTTTAGCTGGAAATGGAAAATATGTTTCAGAGAAGAGAAACTTGGACAGGCCAGTTGTCCCAAAGCCCCACCCATCAGGGCCCCTGACATCCCCTTGGGCTACATACTTACACTCTAAGGATGACCGGTGCCGAAACATAAAACGCAGGTGGATCTTCTGCATGTCTTCAATAGGAACAGCCACCTTTGCAAACAGGGACCAGGACTCAAGAAAAAGAGGCTTAATATCCCCATTCCCCTCCCCCCATCACCACCCATTCCACCTCACTGAGGGCTCTGCACATTGATTTATTATACGTCCATCAAATCTGATGAACCATAAAGAAATTACACAAGTACTAACTATGAAGAGAAAATAAAGTACCAAATAGAATCCATTTGGCAAATTGCATCCCCAGCCAATAAAAATAAGCCTGTAGATTATGGTGGGGAAAAATGAATCTCCCCAAATTGATATAAAAGTCACATAACTTTAGCACAGGGTTTTATGCACTGCAAACTGCACAATGTACATTTCCCTCTCATACTCCAGGAGTTCTAGAAATTACATCAATGCTTAGCAAATTAAGTGTGGTCATTAGGGGCTTTGCTTGAGGAGCCTCATTTATGCAAATTAATAACACACTTTAATCCAATAAATATTAAATTCAGAAAAAAATCCTGGGGCTAAATCCCATCCGTGATTATACATCAAGCTTCTCCTCGGTATTTCTTTTCAACAAGTTCTTTTACACTAAAAGCCTGGACCATTAACCTCTTTGGCCACCCAATGCAAACCCATCCCAGGACAATTGGATGGAGATCCCTAAAGTCCTGTTCCAATCACTCCTCACGGCCAGATCCCAATTATCAATCCCACTACAACCTGATCTAAGCAGTCTGCTAAATTAAAATTGTAAGCAAAGAGCACAAAAAAAAAATGTCACGGCACCCATTTGAAATGACAGACAGAATGCCAAAATTGGTGTCAGAAAGACCTAGGTTCAGATTCCACCTCAGACACATTAGTTTTGTGAACCAAGGCAAGTCACTTAACCTCTCTGTCTCAGTTTCCTCATCTGTAAAATGGAAAATTGGATTTGATGGCCTCTAAGATCCCATCTAACTCTAAATCTATGATCATAGGATGGTCCACCTTCAGGAATGACGATTAAAATCCATCACAGATGCATGCTTTGGGGAGCCTTCTTCTGCCCAGCTTATCATCCTGGACTGTCTGTCTGCTATTCTGTCTCTTTCAGACAAGGACAAGGGCATTGAAGGTGCTCCATGCTATCTTCCATCTTCATCTCCTATAAAATATCCTGCTCAGGTCTTAGGAGAGCAAAGGTCAACAATTTCAAAGAAGAGAAAGGATTTTTTTTTTGGAGGAAAGGAGGTCCTCCCTTTGGGAAAATACCATGTAAGGCATGCTAAGTAGTTCAGTGGATAGAGCGCTGGGCCTGGAGTCAGAAAGACTCCGCTTCCTGAGCTCAGATCTGGCCTCAGACACTTACCAGATGCTCTGGGCAAGACACTTAACCCTACTGGCCTCAGTTTCCTCATCTATAAAATGTGCTGGAGAAGGATATGGCAAACCACTCCAGAATCTTTGCCAAGAAAACCATAAAATGGAGTCACAAAGAGTCAGACACAAGCAAAATATTACTGAAGGCATCAATGTTTCATAGATTTTAAAAATCAAAGTTGAAAGTGAATGCCAACACATGCAGTGTTTCTGTGGTTGGGTGTGTCTGAGGGACAAGGGTAGGTTTGGGAAAGAGAGAGAGAGATGGAAGGAGTGTTACAAATAATAATGCAAATGTGGACTGAGAAGGTGAAAAGTCTCTTACTAGGCCTCTGGCTAAATTCCAAACTTAGAATAACAGAACATTAGGGTTGGCATTTTAGGAATGAGGTCCTAAGAGGTTAATTGACCTACCCAAGAATGCACAGTGAGTTATAAAGGTTTTAATGAGTTTAAATGAGGTTCATATGAGTTTTTAAGCCTTTTTCACCTGCCTGATCCATCTCCCCCATTAGATTATCAACATTGCTCAAGTAGACATGTCTTCCATTTCCTATGTCGTCACCCTCGCTGCTCCTCTTCTTCCTTTCCAATAGGGTGTAGGACAAAGTTCATAGGATTACACAAGGATCATACATCTAGATTTGGAAGGGACTTCAGACCTCATCTAGTCCAACTTCCTCATTATGCAAATGAGAAAATTGAGACCCAGTGAGGTTAAGGGGCTTGTGTAAGACCACACAGCTAGTAGGTATCCAAGGTAGGATGTTAAACCCAGGGTTTCCTAATTCTAGGTCAAGCACTCCATAGTGCTGACAATAGATTATCATAATTAGAATTAACATAGCAACATAACTTCAGAGCCAGGAGGGACCTTAGAAGCCATGTAGTCCAAGGCCCTCTTTTTATAGACAAAGAAACTGAGGTAAGGTGGCTACTCCAATTTTACTCAGCTTGAAACAGTGCCAACATTTGAACCCAGGCTTTCTGATTCCAAATGCTGTACTCTTTCCACTGCACTAGCAGCCTCTCTTCTCAAATTTTTACTGCAATATCATTCAAAATACCATCAATTGATCTTCTATATACACAGAACTGTAGGTCCTAACATTTTAACATACTGTCACCAAAATGTTAATTGAATTGCTGAGACTAAGAATGCCACCAGAATAGAGTCTAATCACAAGTGTCTCCACTCATCTCCTGCCAACCCCTTACCCAACTTCTACCATACCTTAACCGTTTCCATCCAACGAGGCTGCTTGACTTGGTAGTAGAGGACAGATCTGTACTCACTCATAGGCTTGTCCCCAGCTCCCACACAAATGGCATTCTAATCCAAAAAGAAGACAAAGAAAAAGTTGTGGATTTCAGTTTTCTTCTCTTTGACAATTTTGGTGCCAGTGTCTCGGCTAGCCAAGCTACCTAGGATAATCCTCCCTCTTTCCCAACCCGCCCACTAGGTACCTATCATTTCTCCTCCACATTACAGATTTACCCATGAGCACTCCAGCCCCTGGAAGTGACAGCTGCTTAACTACAGAAATTCTATTACTTGCATTCTGGAACGCACTGAAGCAAGGCCGGCACTGATGATGCCTTATTGTAAATGGTAACAGGCCCGGTAGTTACGGAGCACCACTGGTCTTATTCATCCGATTTGTTTCCTAAATCTAAATGTTCACCAAGTTTACAAACAGGCTCAAAGCAACCAAGCAGCAACTCATTCTGATGGATTTCTAATGTGAACACATTGGGAAGGGGAAAAGTGCAGGATTTAGAAGCATATGGACATCCGTGTTAGAGAGCAAGGTTGGCACAGAGAGGACAGGGCAGTCTAACAGAAAGGACATGGACCCACGGATAAGGAGACCTTCAGTTTATGACTGGCACTGTCACTAACAAGCCGTGTGATTTGGAGCAAGCCACTTTACCCGTAAAATGAGTGGGTGGGTCTAGATGGATTTAGAGGACCTTTCCAAATCTGTAATTCCACAATCTGATGGATCTAAATACTTTTTTATGGTGATTGTACGATCCCACAACACAGATATCACCCTAAGTAAGAAAGAGAGTTTATGGGATACAGTAATTTTATAAAAAAGCAGAGCAGGCTACCTTTATTCTCTCTACGTCCCCTATTTATGGCAATGGCTTACCAAGAAACAAGTCTAAGAGATTATTACTCTTAAGAAGAATGACCTTATTTATATGGCACTTTTAAGTCTTGCAAAATGCTTTACTTGTGTTAGCTCATCTGATCCTCACTGCAACCCTATAAGATAGGTGCCATTAATAACCTCATTTTACAGAAGAAGAAACTGAAGTTGACATTGGGTTAAGTGACATTTGTCTAGCGTCATACAGCTAACAAGTGTCTGAAGGAAGACTTGAAACCAGGTCTTCCTAACTCCAAGTCCAGTACTCTATCTAATGCAGTACTTCTTGCAATGCCTGGAAGGGGTGTGTGTGTGTGTGTGTGTGTGTGTGTGTGTGTGTGTGTATGTGTGTATGTGTGTGTGTACTAGATATGAAGAGAAAACATATATCGTATTTTATTAATTTATTACATATTAATAATGCTATCTCTATTTTATTTTACTAATTTACTATATTTTGCTATTTTTACTAATTCCAAATACTAAGATGTTCTAAATTCTAAAACTGTAAAAAAAAAACCCACACTATATATATATATTTTTTTTTTCTTTCACCAGAACTTTGATTTCACTGCCATAGAAACTCTATTAATGCAGATCAGAAGCTGTACAGAATTACCTGGGAAAGTGAGGGGTTAAGTGACTGGCTCAGGACTGGGAGGCTCTGAGGGGCAGTATGGCATGCCCATCATGGCAGAATACCATACATTTTTAGTACATATACTAAATACCTGTTGAACCCAAATGAATTATGGGAAATAAAAGCTTGCTTGTCTCAAGAGAACTTATCCTTCCATCCTGGGCTTTTAAGGAAGAAAACATTCAAAAAATAATAATCCACATTTCCATAGTGATGTGAGGTGTTATTGTTAACTCCATCTTGCAGATGAGGGAAAGCTTGGCATAGATCAAGAGACTTTCCAAGGACCATGCAGCTGGTCAATGTCTGAGACAGGGATCAAACCCAGGTCTTCCTGACTGTAAGTCCTGTGCTCTATCAATTAACTGATTCTATCTACAGTCAAATCTAACTCAGCTGAGAGCCAGGACCCAGAGTCCTTTTGAAAGAAATACCTAGAGAAGACACTGACTTTCAAAGAGTTTCATGATGCGTGACATTAGGAAAAGGTCCCGGACTTTTAAATTCCTATTAAGATGTTGAGACACAAAGATGTACTTTCAAGATACTTCCAATCCTATGCAATTAACAAAAAAGTAATCAGATCTTAAAATGTCCACTAAAGTCCTCCTCTTTAATGTCAGAGAAGTAACCTAAGGAACAAATTTTAAATGTGGACCTAGTGGGAACCTTCACTGCAATCTTTTAAGGAACAGCCAGGACCATCACCCGATAGGCCGCAGGAACTCCCGAGGACTATTCCTCAGGTAGCAGAGAAGTTGTGATCTGCGTTTGTGGAGGAAATGTCCACACCAGAGAAATCAATTGCACAGGTCTCAAACTAGAAGAGAGTCATCCAGTTCCACTCCCTCATTTTGAGATGAGTTAACGGAGGCTTAGAGAGGTATTGGTGATATGCCCATTGTAACATAGCTACTAAGTGTCAGTGGTAGGATCTGAATCGGGATCTTTCTGACTCCAGGGCCACAACTCTATCCATTACATCAGTGGTTCTCAGAGTGTGATCACGGCACCTGTGGAGGTCCCTGAGACCATTTCAGGAGGTCCTAGAGGTTAAACTATTTTCATAAGTATATTAAGATGGTTTAATCTCTAATACAGTAAATATTGATAGATATAACCCACATAAACAAAAGCTCTTGGGGGGGGGCTCTTAGTAATTTTTAAGAGTGTAAAGGGATCCTTAGATAAAAAAGTTTGAGGACCATGCTACAAATGCCATACTATGCAGCCTCTCACTGATTTCCTGAAACCCTGTAGGGAGTCTAATGTGTAAGGCACTGTGGGAACATCTTCTGTAGTAACCCAGACTCACTTAAACCAAACACTGGGTGATATTTATAGGTTTACAGTTTTAGCAGCGTCAGGGAATTCTGCATGGCTTACAGATTCCGGAACAAAGACTGATCAACAAAGTAAAATCCCTGCAGATGAACACAGAGATTCTCAAAAGATCATCTCGTACCTTGGTGAGAGTTTTCAGTTTCCTGTGGTTTGAAAGATCATTATTCCCCACCCCACACCCACCCCTAAACCCATGCCTGAGATGGTTCCATTTGGTCTCAGAGCTTTGAAGATAAAACTGAAAACTTTGAAGTGGCTTATTATACCACTGAGGACCAGCCTGGGTTTATGGGGATCCTGAGAGCAGCACAAATCAATCTGAAATTGCAGTCAGGTTGTCCGAGCATCTTCCAAATTCCCCATAAATAGTATATAACACCTGCAGCAGCCTCCCACGGCACAGTGGGGCTAGGTGTGTGCTTGTTTCTCTCACTCCTACATTTTCCTTACGTTTAGATGCCAAAGAGGATAAAGAAAAGCAGAGTAGTATGCAGACTAAGCCACTATAAAGGACAACTGTGCCACAATAGGTGGTGATCTCTGGGGGCACTTTTAAAAAGGCCAAGGCAGCACCTCCTACTCAAACTCCACCCTATCATCCCTAAGAACAGACACAAACTCCCATTTGGAAGTAAGCATTCTTCACAGCCTGACCCCATCTACCATTCCAGTCTTGTTATACATCACTCCCCCCCTGCATATGCTATGGTCCACCTATATTGACCTTCGTGCTATTTTTTTTTTTTGGTTAGGCAATGGGGTTAAATGACTTGCCCAGGGTCACACAGCTAGTAAGTGTTATGTGTCTGAGGCCGGATTTGAACCAGATCCTTCTGACTCCAAGGCCGGAGCTCTATCCACTGCACCACCTAGCTGCCCCTCTTTGTGCTATTTCTAACACACATCATTCCACCTTCCATATCTTTTCATTGGGTATCTCGAGCACCACTTCTGTATGAAGTAGTATTAGCTACCAATGCATTCCTCTTTAAAGTTATCTTCTGTCTGCTTTGTATGTCCCTTGTGTATAAACACACACATTGTCTCCCCCAGTAGAATGTAACCTTCATCATGAGGGCCAATTCAGAGGAACTCCAACCACTTTCCACTGGAACCCTATCTAGAGCCTCTGTAAGTCACAGAGATGAAACAGTTTTCTTGAAGGTTATTCACTGATGGTGGAGAGAGTGTATAATCATGTTTTACGGGTTCAGATGCGAGTCCTATTTCTAGTACGTTGTAAATAAGACAAACTGTTCATGTTTTCAGTCTTATGAACCTGTGCACTTGAAAGAGAAGCTGGTGACTTCCCTCGGAAGAATGTCAGCTATCAAAGTTTCTCAATTATCTGAGAAGGAAAAATAAGCCAGAGACATTGGCCAAGTATACCCGGGCCTTCCTTGTTAAGAGAGAGCATCCTTGTACAAGGGCTTTATATTTTATCTGTATAAATGTTGTATTGCTTTCAGTGTAAATCAATCAATGAGCACTTATTAAGCATTCACTATGGTCAGGAACTGTGGATGCACCAAGAAAGGCCAGAATGCTCTCTTCCCTCAAGGAGCTTACTCTCAAATGGGGTTGTAGCCTTTTTGAGCCTGGGCAAGACAACTGAAATCTCAGTGCTCCCAGGCAAGTCTCAAAGACTGTAAGTTCAAGGCAAATGGCCTATCTGCATTGGCAGAGGGAGTTTCTTATCCAGAGCTTCCTTCCTACTAGGCCCAGCCCAAAATTAAAGACCGGAAGTTACTTTAAGGATAAGGAACAAGTCTTGTTTATCTAAATCTCTCTCAATGTTATTGCAGTGCATTGCACGTAATAAACACTTTAAAACATTTGTTGAATGAAAGAATGAATATTATAGTTGTTAAAGTCATCATCATTATTTATAATAAGCTACTTTTTTATGTCATCAGAATTTTATTCATGGAGCTGTGAATTGCATAATGATTTAGAATTATGTAAGAGTTAATATTTTTTGACCCAGTGATCCCACTCTGGGAGATATAGTCCAAGGTGGTGAAAGATAGAAATGAAGTTCTAATATATATCCAAATATTCATTTCAATATCTTTTAAAAAATTATTATGAACTTTACAAAGATCAATAAACGTGAATATTTCTACATTTAAAGAATAGGTGGAAAGAGGTATATATACATACATGTACATATATGTGTACCTGTATAGACTTATGTATACATACACATACACATGTATATACATGTGTGTATACACACATGTGTATATGTTCGTGTTTATAAAATCTTTTATATATGTATGTGTATATAGAAGTGTACGTATATGTATACATACAGATATTATGTGCATAGAGGTAGCTAGGTGGTACAGTAGATAGAGCACTGGACCTGGAGTCAGGAAGACCGGAGTTCAAATTCAGCCTCAGATACTAGTTGTGCGACCCTAGGCAAATCACTTAACCCTGTTGGCCTCAGTTTCCTCATCTGTAAAATGAGCTGGAGAAAGAGATGGCAGACCACTCCAGTATCTTTGCCAAGAAAACACTAAATGGGGTCCCAAAGAGTCTGACACAACTGAAATGACTGAACAGTAACAAGATGTGTGTGTGTGTGTGTGTGTGTGTGTGTGTGTGTGTGTGTGTCTTTAGGAAAGGAATTGTTTTCTCTTGTTATTCTCAGCATCTGGCACACAGAAGGGTTTTTAAAATGTTGGCTGATTAATTAAGGAATTTAGATGGCTGATTCCCAATATAGAACTTGTAAAGCAGCCTTGGGCAAGTCACTTGAATGAAAGAAAATACACTTATAAGCCCTTATTACCGTTCCAAGCATTGTTCTAAGCACTAAGGATGCAAATAGGAAAGATAGACCCTGACCTCAAGGAACTTATATTCTAATAGAGGAAGACAACATATTTAGGGGAGTGGTGGCCCAGGAGAGGTTAATGTATATCCTATCTTTAAAATAGGGTTAATAACTAGCCTATTTATGTTATAGAGTTGTTTCCAGCAGCAAATATAACATTTATCCAAAGAAGAGTTCTTAAGAGTGTAGGATATCATAATATCTCCACTTGGGAATTCTCTGGTGCAGATATACAAGAATTTAATGCTTAAGGTCCTGTGTGAAGGCAACATGATATAAAGAAAAGAATACTAGACTTGGAGTCAAGGAGACCTCTGACACTTACTAATAGCATGACCACTGGCATGTCATTGAGCCTCCATTTTCTCATCTGTAAAATGGGGATAATGATAGCTACAGTATCTATCTCACAGAACTGTTGTGAGAATCAAGTGAGATATGGTATGTACAGTGCAGTGCAGACCTTACAGCCCTATATAAACGTCAGCTCCTATTATTATCCTTTAGCATTTACCTACTCTCCACTTTACATTCCTTCCTGACTTGCAGATTGCCAACAGTGTGACAATCAGTCCCAATTTAAACTCTCCTTTCTCTGTCCCCCCACTCCACCCCAAGAAGCCTCAGCTAAACCAAAAGGAATTAAAAGCAGGACAATGACATTGCTAACTGAAGGAGGAATAATTACAGCTCTTTGTCCCAGCCTTCCCAAGGGCAGGATACACCTAGATCAGGACAGACTTGGCCATATTACTAGAAATCTATATTTTAAAGGGGGCTTTTGTCAAAGGATTCTGTTGTTTTCTCACAGGAGGTATTTGCATGCACTGCCTGGCACTTAATTAGGCAATAGTATTTATTTCTGTAAATAAGACAAGACCTTACACAGGCTTCCATAGTGATTTTCAGTAGTTAGCTAAATTCCTCCATAATGTCCCTAAAACATATAACTAGAAACTAAAATCATTCCTCACATCATTATAATAGGCACTATTCAGATTCAATACTTTGAAAATTAACTCGTATCTTCATCTAGAATAAGTCTGCCCATTCAGGGGAAATCTATGAAGTTCTAAATGAAAATAATTCACTGGAGCCAGGGACTATGTAAGAAGCTCAAATCCTGGTTCTCTAACTTTTCCTTATAATATGTCCTTGAGAAACATCAGAAGCACCCATATCAATGCTCTAAAATGAAACAGGTTCAAGAGTTCTTTAATGGGTAGCTGAATAAAATATCTTCAAAGAAAAGGATTGAGAATTCCCTGAAAGGCAATTCTCCTTTAAAATTAAAAAAAAAATTCTTCTCCTCCTTTATATGACTGTGAGCAAAGTGATACTTTCTCACTTAATTTGGGTTTTGTAAGGAAAGTTTTGGATATTCTACAGAACAGGGAGGAGCCAGACACTTCAATATCTGTCTCCTAATATCTGCAGTCTATATAAGATTAGGGGATGGATTTGAGAAAAAAATCATTCAACCTTCCTAGAAACTTGGGGGAAATGGTTTTTGGTCCCTCTCTATAGAGAGAGAACAAAGCAGAGGAGTTAATGGAATCCCCCCCACAGGTCACACAGCTGGGAAGGAGGAAAGTTGAGACTGTCTTACAAGACCACTTCTTTTTTTCCCATGATCCCTTTCTGATCTGCACTCCCCACTTCCCCACCCCTAGCTTTTATATTTGGTCATTTGCTACAACAATGGGTGAATATTCACCTAGGCTTAAATGTCAGCTTATAACTGAGTTTATTTTCAACTTAGAAACACAACAGGAGAAATAGGAGAAGCAAAACCCTCCCACACACTGGACACAGATGCTGAAAAGCTTAAAGAAGAAATCAGCAAATAAATGTAAACACACATGATGAAAACTGTATAGGACATATGCTGTATAAATATTTATAGCTATGTGCTGTGCATTCTTAAGTGTACTATGCTAGCCCCCTGGAGACCAAATTAGGAATTGACTTTTTACCAGATTTTCTGCTTGAGCTTTGACAGGTTACATAAAGGGATAGGAAGGTCTGTTTTGGGGACATCCCAAGTTACCACATTGTTTGCAGACGTCCAATTTCTCCCTCTCTGTGTGTATGTTCTCAGACACTGACTGAGTAAATTAATATGGGTTTCGAGGACAATGACAGCTTCTTTCTTTAACTGGAGAGGGCTAACTTGTAAATCAAGACCAAAGAGAAAAGATATCAGGAAGAAAAAAAAAGAAAGAAGGAAAGATATACATATGTGTCTAGAGGCAGCATGATATAGTGGGAGAGGAGGCCAGTCTCAGATTCAAGAAGTCCTGGATTCAAGTACTGTATCTCACACATTACTGGTTATGTGACCCTTAAGTCACTTTACTTCTTATGCCCCAGGCAACCCGATAAGATTAAAAGCTGCACAACATTTGTCGATCTACATTGGTCCAGGGCATTTTCTCACTAGAAGTTCCCCTCTACCAATGAAATCACAGATATCAGATAGCTATCTCTCCATGTATACTTAAAAGAACTCACATTTCTGCAGAGCAGTGGGGCTCAAAATGTAATTTACAGAACTCTGGAGGTCCCCAAAGACCCTGAGAGGTCTTCAAGGTCAAAACTATTTTCATAAAAAGATTAAGATATTATTTGCCTATTAAAATACTCCTCCCTTTTCTAACTATTAATCTCTGCAAGGCTGGATTTTCTTCATATATTTTCAAAACAATTTACTACAACAGATTGAATGCAGATGTGAGAATTCAGCTGTATTCTATTAAGTCAGAAAATAAAGAAACTTTCAAAAATATGTAAAACACATATGACACTTTTCTCCCTGTTCTGTTTTGGAAAAGAATTATTTTTATCAAAATATATTATTCACATTAATAAGTAATGGGTTATTATTTTTAAATAAATATATATATATATTTTTCATATCCATTTTAATTTCTAACACAGTAAATATTGATAAATATCACCACATAAAAGATCTCTGGGGTCTCCAATAATGTAAAAGCTTCCCGAGACCAAAAATTTGGGAACTGTTGATATAGAGCTTTAAGGTTCGCAAAATGTTTTATATATATTGCCTCATTTGAAACCCATAATAGCCCTACGAAGTAGGTGCTATTATTATGCCCATTTTACAGATGAGGAACCCAAGACCCAGAGAGGTTAAATGACTTGCCCAGGATCACACAGCTAGCAAGAGTCTGAGGCATGATTGAAACCCAGGACTTTAGGACTTCAAGACCCAGTCTCTAGTTCCTATTCTATCATGTCACACGTGTAACTTCTCAGGAAAGCAGAGCCAGGCGTGGAGTAAGGAAAAACACACATCATGTAGTTCAACACTAACACAAAGAAAGCCAATGTAAGAGAGGGCAGAATTTGGAGGACAGGCTTTCTCCTGGCAGAGGCTCCCAGCAGTCGCCTACGTCACGGAAGGGAACACGGTAATCTCTTACGGGCAGCACTTTGCCATCCTCCGCACAGACACACATGATCACTTCCACGTTTCTCTGCGTCGTCTTGTTGTACTTGTCAAAGTCTCCTTGTAACAGGGTGATGTAGATGTCATTCCTGACATCCCCTGAGGCAGAAAGACAAGGGTTAGATACCAGAGTCAAAGGCAGCAGGAAGGGAGCAGTCAACTCACTTCAGCTGGCGCAGAAGAAGATGAGCTAGGAGACAAGATGGGAACGCCCATCTATCTTGCTTCCTCATTTTAGCGTAAGAAATGATCAGAAGAGCTAGGGCAACACACACTTATTCTAAAGAGAAGATGGGATTGCAGTTGGCACGGGAGGGAACGGGGGCTCATGGGAGACTCAGTCTTAAAAAGGTAGATATACAAATTATCCATGTTGTTCTTTTTCCTTTTTCTTCCCAAGTTAAACAACTGAATTTCCATCCTATAGTGACACCTTCTGGGAAAGCAAAGGGAAGACGAGAAATGTGATGTCAGCTTGGGAGCTCCAGCCAAACATACATCATTGCGATTTTCACTGAGTGGGAGCAGAATAGAATAACTTCCCTCAGCCCTCTGACTAGCTAGGCAATAAGAACTGGGCATCCCGTGGGGCAACCCACAGCGTTGGATAGGGAAACAGAAGATCAAAGTGAATGATCATGTATCCTCAATGCCAGGGCAAGCAGACGCTGACTCAGGACCCAGAGAAGGATGCGTAGGGGGCGCTAGAGGAAAATAAATTTTTTCATAGTAAACAAAAAAACATTAAGTACAGGACAATCCAATGATAACAGATATTGGGGGACAAGGACGCCCGCGTCACAGGCTGTTTAGAGTGAGACGCTTTTTGTTTATGCAGGGATAGCGGGGACATAAATGGATCTGCAGTGTAACCAAACTGAGACCCAGGATCCTGAGGCCACCAAGTTTCCTTGGGTCTCAATTTCCTGATCTGAAGAATGACTAGACCAGACTGACTTGGAGGACCCTTTTCCCTCTAGCTCTCTGACTGTGTAAGGCTAAGTTGTACGGTGAATCTCTTTCACAGGGTTTTAGTACACGGATGGGCTTCTGAGTTATGATCCCACCCACAAACAGTCAACTCCCGACTATCTGACCCAAATCTTGCGTTTGCATTTATTCGCAGACCTGACTCTAAGTGCCTCCTGCATATTTCATTGCCTCTGCTATTTAATTATCTGAAACACTGCCAGTTAGGGACACTCTAGGGAAGATATGAGAAGGGGTCTTTCATCTTAGGGTAGAAGCTTGAATTGATCTTTAAGATCATGCTGGTCATTCTCAGCTTGGGATGATGGTCAGGAAAGGAGCTGAAGCTATGGGTGCTAGACAGCAATTTCAGAGTTGTATCTACAGAGTTATATTTCACATTGCATTCAATTAACAAAAGGGTGACCATATTCACATTCCAGTGTAGGTGGAAAGACATTTTAAAATCGATGACAATTGTTCAGGATGACTCATCAGTACAAATAACTAAGGATTGATGAGATGTGCAAAACATCTCTTCAGAGGGGAATCTACATGACCCTCCACTTTCATTTGTCCCTGTGTAATTTATTGATATTTACATAGTTTTAGTTTATAGGGAAGCCCCAATCTATAGGGAAAATGCGCCCTGATTCATTAAATTTAAACTAACAATAACAACAATATGGAAAACAAAAGCAATTTCTAAGCAAAAAAAAGTAAAGAATCTGAGACTCCCTATTAAGCAAACCATTTGCATCTCCTATTTCTCCCAGGTTAGCTCCTACCAGGCATGATGATTTCAGGAAAACCAAGCTTCCTGGCCACAACTGTTGTCCTGTCCACCAGGTGGGGATAGTCCTTCCGGATCTGAATGATGTCTCCAACCAGCATTTTCATCGTCACCCAGAGGCCTAAAGGAAAGTGTCCTTTGTGAAGATCTTTTGTATTTAGGGTAAAGTACTGTATTTTCTGAACTGAACCAAATCTTCCCTTTGCCCTTCAGCCTCCTTTGCTGGAATTGCTCATCGGGAACAAACATTGAGCACATTACCAACAGAAAAAAAATCCTCATCATCTACCTAATGTCAATTCCATTCCATTGAAGAGATACTTAAGTACTTACTGTGTACTTAAATAAGAGCACTGTCCTGGGCACTGGGAAAGATACAAAGTTTAGATAAGACATGATCCCTATGTGCATTAAGAATAAACTTTAGTAGAGCATATGGTACATACCCAGAAAATTGAACAAAGAATACAAAATAATCCATGTGATCAGCATATAAGAGAAGAGAAAAACAAATCACTAACTGAGGAGTAAAAGGCTAAAATGTTGCTACTAACTGGGAAAGCTTTATGAGATAGGTATCATTTGACTTGGATAGAAATTCAGCAGATGAAAGGGAAAGGGTCCTGGTAAATGGAACAGCACTGGTAAAGGCGCAGAGATAGGAAAATATGCGGTGTAATTGGGAGATAGACAATATTTCAATTCATATGGAACCTGGAGTATAAGACCTAGAGTAGAAAAACATGATGTGGGAAAAGGCTGAGACTGGTGGGAAGATGGAAGATCTTCAATGTTGGGGCAGAGAAGTTTAAATTTCACTCCCGAGGCAAAAAAAAAAAAATTTAAAAGAGGAGTGACAACGCCAGATACATCTTTTCAGAAGAAAAAATTATGTTTGTAGCAATGCAGGACGACATAAAGAGGGAAGAAAGGGAAGACTGAGAGACATGTAGGGAAGTGGTTATAATAGTCCAGGCAAGTGATATAGTCATTCAGAGCCTATCCTCAGGGTGCAGGAATAGAGGAGAGAGCCGGGAGAAATGTTGCAGAGGCAGAACTGGCAGGATTTGGTAACTAATAAGTTACGAGAGGCAAGGGAGAGAAGAAAGTTAAAGATAATATCCAAGCTTCCAATATAGGAGCCTGGGAGTATAGTGGTGTCAATAACAGAAACATTATTAGGAGAAACTAGTCGAAGAGAAAAGATAATTTTGGTTTTAGAAATATTAAATTTGAGGTGCTTGTCAGATATCCAGGCAGAGTGTTCCCATAAGCAAATGAAGATATAGGTCTGGAGCTTAGACATCAGGGTGTGAGATATAGAAGAGGTACTTGAGGTCATGGGAGAAAGATCGCCAGAAGAGTTAAAAAAAAAAAAAAGACGCTGGGCAAAATCTTGGGGGGTACTCACTTTAAGAAATCAGGAAGAAGATGAACCAGCAAAGAAAACAAAGGAACAGTTAGAGAAGGATAAAGAGAACTAGGAATGTGGTTTCTATGATGCTGAGGAAGGAAAGAAAATCCAGAAGGAGGGTGTGGTCAACAGTTTCAAAGGATGCAGAGAGATCGAGAAGGACAAAGACTGAAAAAAGAACAATTCACTGGATTTGGAAAGCAGGCTTTCTCTGTTGCCCTTGGAGAGAGCAGGTGAGCTCTCCTCTCCTTCTTTCCGAAATCTGTCAAGAGAGCAAACTAAATCATTCAGAGTTCCTAATTCCAACCGGGGGCACTGAAGATTTCTAAGCAAATAAATAAATACCACTTACTTACCTTGACCTCCACTGTCTCCCTTGGAAGCCGTAACTTTACCCAAGAGACTGTGCAGAAAATCATTTTCAGCTGTTACCCTGGAGGAGGAAAGAGATAGATACACTCATGTTCATAGGGAAACAGGCTAGTGGAGCTAAGGAACTCTGTGACGCTTCATTCCCTTTGTCAGATACTCTTTAGGAAAAAAAAAAAAAAACAACAACCTTGGTCCATGATGGCAGGGTAAATTTAGCCAGCTCAGACCCAGCTCAGGGACACAATGCTGGGCTCCATTAGGAAATCGGTTTGTCTTCCTCTCCTCTGCAAAGCAACATGCCCTTAAGAGGCATGATCACAGATGCCATAACTTAAAGTCATTTTCTAAGGAAAGACTGACGAGCGGGAGCTCTCAGATTCTTAAATGTTTGCAGCTTCCAAAGATTTATCTTACTCTATCTTAAGTCCTAACAGGAGGCATGGATCACAGACCATAGATTGAGACCAAGAAGGGGCCTTAGATAGCACCTAGTTCAACGCTCTCATATTTTACATGTGAGGAAAATGAGACCAAGAGTGGTTAACTGACTTGCCCAACATCACAGAGGCAGTAAGAGGCTTATTCTAGGGTCATTCAGTTAAGCCTCTACCCTAATAAGAGTCACCAGGTTGACTACCACTGTCTGAGCACCTTTCTCCAAAGTTACTCCATGGTATAAGCACCATGGTACAATGACAAGAGCACTAACATCAGAATATGAGGATTTGGGTTCAAATCCCAATTCTGATAGTATCTCTGTGACCTTGGACAAGTCACTTCTTTCCTGGGCTTTGGTTTCCTCAATTGTAAAATGAAGGTATTGCATGCTGAATCAATCCTAGTACTCCTCCACTGTGTACTCCTCAAGCAGAAAAAAGATGATTTGGTCTCCTTTTCAAATTTATGCCCACACAAGACCAGAATCATACTCTGTTTCCAAAAGTTGGCCCTGGTATCATCATTAAACAATCATCCTAAGAATCAAAGAATTTTAGAGTTAGACCTTAGAGATTCTCTAGTCTGGTTTAACTCTTCCCTTTGACATGTTAACATTAATTGTTGTCTATTAACAGACATCAGAGGAAACTAAGACCCAGAGGCTAAATGGCTTGCTTGAAGTCATACAAATAGTCTATGTCAGAACTGAGACTAGGATATAGGTCTTGTGACTCCAAGACCAGCACACATGCCACCATACCATGGTGCCTCATTGTCACAGATGGGCTGTGCTAAACTCAGAAACCCACTGCCATGGAAGTGAGGTGAAGTAAGTTGGGTGGTAGTTTGATTTTTGTTAAGAGAGAAAAAAATAATAAACTTGAGATCTCTTACGGGTGAAAGGGGATGAAATGCTGCTTCTCTTCATCACTTTCTGCTTTCCCCTTGATGATGTCTGTTATATCCATAACTAGAAAGGCAAGAAAAATATCATTGCTTAAAATTGTGCCAAGATGGAGGCAGCAAGAGAAAGACAGACCATAGGAACAAAGCGGTCAGGACCAGTGAAAATGAAGCAAGCCTTGAAGGATAAGGAAACTTATTGGGGTCAGGACAAAGTTGAGAATCGTAATTGGGGAGGTAAGTCTGAGTTAGAGCATGTGCAAGGAGCAAGAATCAGAATAATTAGTAGCTAGACAGACAGATAACCATAAGGTTAATTTCCAAGTTCATGCCCCAAGAGACCAGTATGCCTTTTTGAAAGTTAGATCCTAAAGAACACTTGATTCTTGGTGGTTTTCTGAGAACCAGGAATTCTGCCAAAGCAGAGAAAAACAAACAGGAGGACAGATGGGAGGCATCCGTAATAAAGAAGACCTAAGTTACAAAGGCAAAGCTCTGTTCCAGCAAGAAAGCTTTTATAGACTTCATGGTCAGGAACTGGCTGATGCTTTATTATACATATTGCTTGTGGTCCTGCAGGTAGAAACAAATAGAAGCACCTGCCTAGAGAGTAGAACCAAGAGCCAAAGTGGAAAGGGGGCAGGGGAAGAAAAAGCTTTGAACATGTTGCTGCTGACTTTCAGGAGGACAAGAAACTCATTCCTGAAAGTGGAACAATAGGACCTCAGCGGCTGACTACTCAGAAATAAGTAAGCTAAGGAAGGGAACATAAAATGTTAGAATGGCAAGCATCTTATGGATGACCCAGTCACTCAGCTCCCTCATTTTTTTTTCAGATGAGGAAACAATTGTTTAAAGGATTTCTGAACTTCCCCAAGGTCACACAGGGAGCTGATGGCGGAGCCAAGCTCAGAGTTCAGGTCCCCTGACCCTCAGATCTTTCCATAATCCATACTTCTAATCAAGGGCTGACCACTAAAGAATCAGATAGGTTTTACCACTGTTCGCTCAAAGCAAGCCTGGGAAATTATGTAAAGTCCACCCTATTATTTGGAAGTATCTCTTTTCCTAAATATTCCAACAAGCCAGACTAATCTTCTTAAC
Organism: Phascolarctos cinereus; assembly: GCF_003287225.1. Taxonomy (NCBI): domain Eukaryota; kingdom Metazoa; phylum Chordata; class Mammalia; order Diprotodontia; family Phascolarctidae; genus Phascolarctos; species Phascolarctos cinereus. The sequence goes on along the minus strand of NW_027555625.1, from coordinate 404,601,999 downwards.
ACTCATTTTCATCAGGACTTTAGCTATGATGAGATTCATTCTTTGATCTCTTATCTTGGCCATTATTTTTAATGATTTGTTCTTCACAATTACATACTGCCAGAATCATCTCTCCTCCCCTTAGGCCCCAGAGAGTAGCAGATAACTGTTCAGACTTCAGTTTACCCTCATCCCTCAATTTCTAGACATCTGAATCCAATTATTCATCACAAAATGGGACTAGGTCACCAGTTACTTTGATTTAGTCATCAGAAACCTAGGTATTAAAGCTGGAACAGAGGAAAGAATATATTAAATTCAGCCACATAAAATGAACATCAAGAGAAAAACAACAGTTTACTAACAGAACCAAGTAGATTAAATATTCTAGATATATGTACACAGTTACCTGCCACCCCAAATGGCCGCCTTAATCCCTGAGTACATTTCTTTAAATTAGTATCCTTGAGATCCATTCTCCCAACTCTGACAGTTTGACAAATCAAATAAATTTTATCCCTGTTGAGGTCTTTGTTCCCAAGATCCTGTAAGGCAGGAAATGAACAGTTACAATACAGTCATTTTTATGTCTCATTATTTAAAAAAAAAAAAGGTAACAGGTTACACATCATGTATCTAATAGGAAATTCCCAAGAAAATAAAAGAAAGAACCAAAGAAAGGAGTGATGCCAATTTCCTGTTCAGGCATAGTTCTTTATGGACTTTACCCTGTCAGTGAGACACAAAGCAGTGGGGACAGGGTATCATCCCCATTCTATAGATTAAAAGCTGAGGCTTGGAAAGAAGACTGAGTAACAGAGCCCAGATACTCAATATCAATTCTTTTGACTCAGACAGGAAGTAGAAGAGATCATGCTGAACTCGGGATATAGAGATCCCTGATACACATACAGTAGGGGCTAAGAGATCACAGACTGGATTCTTGGTGAGTCACCTATCAGTTTCACTATTGCTCAGCACCCCTGTGGGACAGGAAGGAAGGGAAGAAAGAAGATATAGAAAATCTCTGGGGGCCACTTTTCTAGGCTGACCAACTTTCTCACAAATCTAAAATTTCCACAGTTCTCAGAGCCCTGCTCCACTTTTGAGAAACACCATAATTCTGAGACAATTCAGTTATGACATCTACAGGAGACTGTAAGATCCAGATGGGCGGCCTGCTCATAATTATCATTTCAGTCTCCCTCCATGCCTTGCACATACCTGGCACCAGAATGGGTGTTCCATAGTGCAACAGCCTCCAAGCTTTTTTTTTTAATTGTGCACCCATCAATTTTTTTTTAAATTAAGCTTATACTCCTAATGTGCAAACATTATTTGTAAATTATAGAGAAGTACTATGGTGTGCTAATAATTACATATTTTTAAACTAACATGAAAAAATACAAATTTTTTAAAAGGATACAATAAAGATGAAGTAACACTTGCTCCTGCAGTCAACAGAGGCCTATTCGGGTTTATTGATCAGGCAATGGGCATTGTCAGATCTGAGCTTTACAAAACTCATTTCAGCAGTAATGTGGAGCATGGATTAGAAAGGGGAGAAACTTAAAGCAGAAAGACTAATTAGGAGGTTATTGCAATAGTCCAGAAAAGAGGTGATCAGAGTTGGAGATAGCGGCCACATGAGTGGAGAGAAGACAGAAGTGAGAGATGTGGAGGAAAAGTGATAATGGCAACTTATCAGATATGTGGGATATCAGTGAGTGAGGAATCGAAGGTGACCATGAGATTGTGAGCCTGAGTGCCAAGCAGAGTGGTGGAGCCATTAAGATCAATAGAGAAGTCTGGAAAAGGGTTGAGTTTGGGGGCAAAGACAAGGTGATGACATCTGCACTGGACATCACAACACATCTATGCCTGCTTATCCTATGCAACCTGACTCTCCCACCAGAATGGAAAAAGGAGAACCTGGGCTCCAGAAGGGCAGAATCCACCCTATTCTGCATGCAGAACCCAACCGAGGGGCACAGCCACAAGGTGATCTGGGGCTCAAGCAGTAAGCACGCTGAGGGGGAGGGGATTTGTTTTTAGTGGTACCTGTGAAGCTGCTAGTGGGGATGCCCAGGTATAAATCAGGTCATAACTGCTATAAGGCGGACTAATACCTGCCTACAAGAGATGGAAATTAGGAGCTTGCACAGCAGACAAAAGCAGTAGAATGGGAAATAAGGATGGGTATGGTTGTGTTGAAGATAAACCCCACTGATTTGCTATCTCAGGGAGAGAGAAGGATATGACCAACTTCCTTTGTACTCAAAAAAACACACTTCTTGGTATCAGGCCAAGACCCCACCAGGAGGCCTCAGCCCCAATTTTACCAGACTCAGCACATCAGAGTATTGGACCTGGAGTCAGGAAGACCAGGATTCAAACCACATCTGACACTTACTAACTACATGATCATAGGTAAGTCCAGGGGTGGGGAACCAGCAGCCTTGAGTGCTCATGTGGCCCCTCTAGATCCTCCCACATGTAGCCCTCTAGGTCCTCAAGTGCAGCCCTTTGACCGAATCCAAACTTCCCTTCTGTGTGATCTTGAGGACCTAGAGGGTCCCATGTGGCCTTGAGTCTGCAGGTTCCCCACCCCCGGGCAAGTCCCTGAGCCTCAGCTTCCTCATCCATAAAATGGGCATCATGACACCTAGAGAATGATGTATAAGGTTGTTAGGAAAGCCTCAAAAATATATGGGAAATGTGTTTTATGCACTATATAAATTGTCCACTATTATTTTTAGTAGAATGTAAGCTTCTGGAGAGCAAGGACTGTCTTTTAGTTTTTGTGTTTGCATCCCCAGAACCTAGCGCAGTGCCTTGCACGTAGTAGACATTTAATAAATCCTTGTCGATACTAGTGCATTTTGTTTGGATTTCCCTTTTGATATCATCACATCCTACTTTGTTTCCTATTTACCTGTATGCATGTTGTATCCTCCAGTGTAATATAACTTCCTGAAGGGCAGAGACTAGGTCATTCTTCTTTTCATTTTTGTATCCCTAACACTGAGCACAGCAGACTGAATGTTTGTTTGTTTATGTGTTTGTTTTCATAAAGACCTATTATTTCATAGGTATGGGGTACTCTCTAGGAGGAAACTCTCTCCCCCAGTGCAGATTTGGAACTATTCAGCAATTCAGAATCTCAGAGAATTTTCTGGGGGCACTGAGGGGTTACTCGATTTGTCCTCAGCATCACACAGTCACTGTATCGGAGGCACAATCTGAATCCGGGTCTTCCTCACTTTGAAGCTGATGCTCCGTCCTTGCCTATAACCAAGCAACGCTGGCATTGCCATGGAAGGGCCTGCCAATGACTTCCCTGACCGTAGCTGCCTCTCCTCCGTATGGTCTGCCCTGACCCCTCAAAATCTAAGTTCCTTGAGGGCAGGAATAGGCTCGATTTTGCATTTGTAGTCCCAGTTTTTTGCACAGTGCTGGACATATAGTAAGGACTTAATAAATGCTTTTCATTCATTTCATTAGATTCTATCTACTACCCAACTGGGCTGCCTCTCCCCTCGCACACAGTGGCTGCTGCTTAATGAAAGATGGCAAATGGGGGGAAAAATTTGTCAAAGGAATAGCAAGTTGTACATAATAGATCTGCAGTTTTGTGTGCAATTGTCTGTTTTATTGTACTATGTTATGGAAATGCTTGTTTTATTCAATAAATTAAATATTAAATAAATTTTTTTTAAATTCTAGTTAGATTTAATTGAACTGAAAAGTAGAACTGACTTGAATTGGCATGACTTGAACTGAACTGAGTCAGATTGAAATGAATGTCAGAATCAGGAAACAAACCTGCGAATGACTATTTTAGCCTTCATTTTAGAAAAAGTATCTTTATGTGTGGCAATTCACGTGCCAGGTGTACCTGTGCCAGGTACAGGAGAAGAGAATCAACTGCCAGATCACTTCAAAGAAAAGGGATGAAAATAGCAACTACTCCCAATCCGTTCATCACAGCAAGGTGCGTGTCATGGATATTCTGGGAGCACACAGTGGGGCCCATGGAATGGTCAAGCTTCGCCACCCTGGGGCTTATATTTGGGTAACCAGTTGGCTGCAGGCGGTGGTAAACACCTGCTGCTTACCTCTCTTAGACCCCATTACCCCAAACAAGGACAAAGGTAGCCTCCAGTGGCTAAGCAAACCCCAGCACTACAAGTCCATCCTAAATGTCATTAAACTGACCCACAAACAATCCTGCCCCCAGTCTGCTCTCCAGGTGATCGGGGCATATGTTTCAGACTGAACAAGAAGAATGAGGAACACAGAAGAAACCCAAATTTACGCGCTCTATGCATAAGAACAGAGGGAAAAGGAAAACCACTGCAACATGTAGTTTAAAGCAAATTGCCCTCCAGTTTAAATAAATCACCTGAGCTTTTAAACTAAATATGTCAACTCACTCTGGCAAGCCAGTAAGAACTGACAGAGTTGCAACCCAAGAAGCTACTCTTGGGAGACTTCCCTTGAATTGTCACTGGTATGCCCCTCTTCTTCCCCCTTCCCACTACTATCCTCTTTGCCACTGTCCTAGATTACTGAAGCACTATTCCACGTGGCCTCCTGGCTGGAGCCTCTTCCCCTGTAATGCATCCAGCCTATCACTGCCAAATTAATCTTCTTAAAATTCGTCTTTCACTATTTTATTTCCCTACTCAAAAGATGATCAAAAGTTCCTTGTTTCATACCACATGAAATCAAAATTCCACTGCTTGACATTCAAGGTCCTCCATAATCTGACCCAATTCTATTAATCCCACTTTATTTATTATTACTCCCCAATACATGCCTTCTCTCTTCACAACTATCTCTTCAATGGTTTATACAAGTGTGCCATATTCACTCCCAGCTCCCTGCCTTTGCAAATGGCATTTTGCCAGCCTGGAATATTTTTCTTTTTCCACTCCTTTCCACCCTTCAATGTCCAGTTCAGGTCTTACCACCTCTATGAAATCTTCTTCCTTCTACTCAAAAAAGATATAGTTTATTATCTAGTTATAAAGTCATAAAATCACACTGAAGATCATGCCTATACATACAGAGAGTCCCAAAAATCTTCACGTAGTTTTAAGTTGCAATAACTTCAGATTTATACACATTTACAAAAAAAAGCAAATTTACCAAAAAATTTAAAGTTTAATTATTTAAATGTTTAAAATATTGATATGTTTCTAATTAAAATTCACCATTACTATTTGTGCTGTACATCACTCTATTCCATTTTGAAACATTTTAAAAACTTTGATGGAAAGAATCGCATTTACAATCGTATTCTAAAGAGCATCCAGAGAGAACAAGGTTTTAATATATGCGACAGTTTTGACACAACATGGCTAGAAAAGCCTAATGGAGATAGATCAGGTGATCAAGGTAGCCCAGCAAGAGGTCCTTCTCAGCCGATCCACTGACCTGAGAAAATATCTTTCAGAAACGCTCACAGGCAACGCATAACGATGAGGTGCCCCATCTTGTTAAAATTAATGTTTAAAAATTATGCTTCAAAATTCATAAAACTAAATAAGTTCCAAAGAAATTCAAATACTGATACTTTCTAATAATGTATTTTGTAAGTTTGGAATTTTTAAACTTAATTTAAACTTAAATATTTAAAATTTGCACTAAAACTGCATCTCCCAGACTATTTAACATTAGTAGGCATAAGATAGTGAGAGGGATAGGGACAGAACCAGTGATTTCACTGATAAAGAGAGCTTCCAGATGAGGGCACTTCCTCTACAAATAAGTGCCATGAAAACCCATCCCTCTTCACACTGTGGGAGGACATTACTCCATGTCCCTCAGCGGAAGTTCCTCATAGAAAAGGCAGAAGAGAGAAAGAGTGACTTTTGAGATTAGTGTCTGTCCATTGAAAAGGGCAGAACTTGAGGATTGGAAGGGGAAAGGATCTGGAACTCTGTCCAAAAGATGACATCTAGCCTAAGATATATTGGTAAAGTCTCAACATAACTACCAGGTCGACATGACGGAGCAACAGCTTGCATAGAGGACAGGGAACAGGAAAACCTGTTTTCTTTCTCAGAGTCATGAGCTAGGAGACATTGTTTCCTTCCATGTGCCCGTTTCCTCATCTGTAAAATGTAGTCTCTAAGGTCCCTTCCAGATCTGAATCTATGATCCTAAAATCCTAGGTATCTTCTCATCATGAATAAGAGGTGTTCATGCTCAGGACTAAGAAAATCACCTCCTTAGGATTGCACTCCTCCCTAAACTGAAGGTTCCAAAAACTTCACAAGATCTCTCAACCTAGTGAAGTGCCACACAAGGTTCTTAAGTTCACTTAGTCTAGGAAATAGACACAATGGAATATGTAAGATCCTGGGGGAGTTAGATCATTTTTGCATCAATGGGAATTGACATTGATTTACTGATGTCTTCTCCTTCTTGTTTACATTCAGAAGACGAATCACAAGTTGGATCTCCGCAAAATGAACATCTGATTGATTCCCATGTCCTTCTCTCACATACCAAACATCTGTCTCCTGGTTTAATCAGGAGAGCCCACAGGACTTAATATTTATCAAGAAAATAAATATCCTGCCCACTCCAACTAATAATAGATAAACAGAATCTGGGCCCATCCATACATGCCAAGAAAATTTTGTCTAAGCGATTAGGAGCTATGACACTATGTTGTTTCCTACGACCCGTTTTTCAGGAATGCACAAACAAAATAAATCACCGCCATTCTAGCCTAATTGCAACACAACAGAAAACATTACGCTTAATAGGACATAGCTGGAGAATTATTGTAAAGCAAAGCAGGTTAATCTAGCATGGCGGTCATTCCTGGCTCAAACCTTTCTCCTTAGCAAAATACATACTACCACCCTCCTGGCTACTTCTCTCTCCGATTCTCTTGTTCATATCTGCAACACTGCTGTCAGTCTGCTCATAATAACGCAAGCAGATTTTCCAACCCAGTGGTTCCTACCAAAGGCACCACCAAATTTATAGCATGTCCAGTCACATTCCCAGGACATTATATGGAAAAGGCAAAAGTATTGGTAGGAAGTCATAGGGAATTCCACTCGATTTAATTCAATGAGGAAATATTAAGTGTCTGCTGTTCTACATACTGGGGATACAAAGACAAAACAGAAAATAATTCCTGTCCTCAAGAAGCTTACATTTTACTGGCCTTAATGCCTTGCTTCCATTCCTTCTTTTTGGAAAGAAAAGATTAGTCTCACTTTCTGGCATCTGGCATCAGAGGCAATAATCTAATTTAAACAGCTTTTAGACCCTGAAATTTCTTAGTTTGCCTAGGGTAAGGGAGTTTTTCATCTCTACATATTTTGAGATTCAGAAAATGCTGGACAGCATGATGACTAATGGCCAAGTTGGTCAACTTGTCCCCTCAACACTTAGTTTATGCTAAAATGCAGTATGAATATTGTAGCCTAGTTCTCACATCCCTTTCTCCACTGCTAGTGCCTTTGCTCTAGACTATCTCTAGCCTACCCTGTACATATCGTGCATAGCCATAGATTTTACATGTTATCTCTTCCATTAGAATTATGAGCTCCTTGAAGGCAGGTACAGTGTTTTGGCCTGTCTCTGTATCCTCAGCACTTAGCACATTGCCTGGCACGTAGCAAGTGCTCTTTGACTTGACTTCTGCCTTCTACTTTAAGAGGCAAATTTTGAAAACAATATCTTATTAGGCATTTAGTTACAAATTTCTTAAGTTCACCTTCCGATCTCCCTATACCTAAACAATGAAAACTGATCTTCAGAATGATGGCCACGGGGTAGTGCAAGACCACCAGTCATGAAAAGTCAGATGATGCTCCATCTACTTCATTTGTCAAGGCAGGAGAGCCAGATCAGTGCCCGTTAGAACCTTTTTTCAACAAGGATTACAACAAAAAGTCATCTTGGTCAATTCTGACTTTGCCATTAAATTTAATTAACAAAAACAATCTATTCCCCAAGCACTCTAGTTCTCTCCCTGCAATTTTTTTTAAAGCTGTTCTTTTATCTTTCATTGGTCACATGTCCTTTTGGGGTAACTATATGATTATTTATTGGAGTATGAGAGACTGTGTATGGTTCTGCACGGTCGTGTGTGTGTGTGTGTGTGTGTGTGTGTATACTGTTTCCCCTATTTGGCTATAAGGAGGGATATTGTCTTCTTTTTTAAAACATTATTTATTATTTTTAATTTATGGAATAAAATGAGCATTTCCATAACAATACAATAAAAAGATGACTGCACATGAAACTGCGAATCTATTATGTACAACTTGCTATTCCTTTAAAATACATAATAAAGTTAACATGTACATTTCTTTTTTTTTTCCTTCTTTCTTCCGCCTACCTTCCCCCTCACCCCATTGATAGTTACCCACAGCATCCAGGACAGGTCTCTGACCACAGGAGGCATCCATACAGACCAACTAACAGAGTCTTACCTCTTCCTTCTGTGCTCAACCACATTTCCAATTTCATCTGCACCATGGTGGGGTGGGGGGGCACTGTTACCTGGGGTGCTAAGAGGGAAACACTCACCGTGAAGACGACCTTCAGGTTGTTCAGCATTTCAATTTCCTTTGGGAAGCCTTTACTTCCCCATCGCACCAAGTAGTTCTCACTGGAAAACAAAAGTAGCTCTGAATTTCTGATCATGCTGTTTAAACCTGCCTTCTGAGAACACTTCTTGGGTTCTCACCAAACTCATTTTGACACCTAATCACGTACCATCTTACATTGTTCTCTGCTTCATGCAGATTACTCTTCTCCCTCCAGTAAGGCTTGTCAGCTCTTGAAGGGCAGAGTCCATATCTTATACATGGCACCTTGCACAGTGTTGGGCACAGAAAATAACACTTTCTATGTGACTCTGGGCAGATTAACTTCAGCTCTTCCTTAATCTCCTCAAGTGTAAAGTGATGAGGTCATACATGATGGCCTCTAAGACGACTAGTGCTACATCTATTATCCTACAGTATTATGACTTGACTTTAAAGAAATAAAGCACACAACTGCCATGCAACCACCACCTCTTGCTGATGAGAGGTAGGATGGTGCAGAGGGCAGAGCATTGGATTTGGAGTCAGAAGGTCTGGCCCTGAGTTCAAATCATCCTTAGCCATAGACTACCTCTATGACCCTAGGTAAGCCATTTAAATGCTGAGTTACTCTTTCTTCAGTTTCCTTCTCACCTGCTACATGGATCCCTCCACCACTATGGCATCATCCTCTCAATGATGAGTTTCTCATACAGCCTCCATTTTGAGGCTGTGCCCAGACCTGTCATGTTCAGTCCTCCACTCTTCTAGCTCTTCCGATTCTCTGGACTTTACCCTGGCCCGGCAAAAGCATTTTCTCATCTTCCCTCCCTCACCCTATCCTATGCTTTTCAGCTACCTTTTATGTGTTTTTTCTCCCATTAAAATGTAAGCTCCTTGAGGGCAGGAACTATTCTTTTTGCATGCTTCACCTTCTGGCTTCCCTGGCTAACTTCTGCAAGAAGCCCTTCCCATTCTCATTAATGCTAGTACTTTCTCTCTGAGAACATCTCCCATTTATCCTCTATATATCTTATTGTATAGAGCTGTCTGTATGTTATTCTCCCCCCCCAGACTGTGAGCTCCTTGACAGCAGGGACTGTTTTTTTCCATTTTGTTTTTCCTTTCTTTGTAACCACAGCACTCATTATAATACCTAGCACATAGAAAGCACTGAAGACCTTTCTGGGGCCCAGATCCCAATGCCATCACAACCACACAACAACACTGGTAAAACTTTAGTATTAAGAAGAGGAGCCTTTGATTGGGGGACAAAGACCTAGCTCTCAATGCAGAAAAATGTCTCACATCTGACCAGACTCAGGTCAGTTAGAAAATATTTCAAAGAAATACTTCTAAGAAGAGCTGCCTGGCAGGCAGCAGTGTCCAGGAAGAAAGAAGCTATTTAGGAGATTTCAGTGAGTGGGAGATCATTTAAGAAGTCAGGAGCTGCTTTTTGTGGTGGCAAAGAATTGGAAATTGAGGAAACTGGGGAATGGCTGAACAAGTTGTGGTATATGAAAGTAATGGAATACTATTGTTCCAGAAGAAATTACGAGCAGGTAGATTTCAGAAAAAAACCTGCAAAGACTTGCATGAACTGATGCCGAGTGAACTGAGCAGAACCACTGTGCACAGTTAACAGCAACATTGTGCAGCGACCGACCATGACAGACTTAGCTCTTCGTTGCAATGCAATGATCTAAGTCAATTCCAAAAGACTCATAATGGAAAATGCTGTCCACATCCAGAGAAACTTGAGGCAAACAATTCCAAAAAGACCAAAGAATACACCAGCCCATTTAGATTTGTAAAAAGAACTATCCAGAAGATGGGAGCAAGGCCAGGTAACAGAATATGACTACGTAGGACCAGGACCCGGACAAATACTAAAGCTCAGAATAAGGAGCTGAGACTGGCGAGGGAAATGAGACACAATCACAGCTGCTGACGTGACGTGTGGGCAGTCTGCCTCTACTTAGTGCTTCTCTTTTCCCTTACCCTCCAACTACCCTGGAAATGAAAACACCAGCATCTACCAAAACAAATTCATTAAAATCGAACTTGGGATAGCAATGATTGCACAGACCTCAACTGGGTCAATACTTAGAAAACCAATCAAGTCCAAATAAAATGTCCTGAGTTTTGGGGGGGGGGTTTTGTAGGCTTTAAGACAGGTCTGCTGCTAAAATGACTGAAATCTTCAGCAAACAAAGCAGGCAGATTTGATCCAAAATGTCTCTGTTCTACTGGATTCCCCCTTGCCTGCGTGCCTGGGATTACACTTTTTCTAGAATCTTTCACTGGATGAAGCAAGCCCTTTGGTGCCTGAGCCAGCCAGCCAGGTCTAAATAGTAAACACTGGCAATTTCCTCCCTTCTAACTGAATGGCACAGACAATTGATATTTTTCAATCATTTAGTTTTACCTGCATGGATTGTTAGGCCAGTCTCATAAGAAACAATATAATAAGCAAATGTACACAGAAGGATATTGCATTCTTGGCACCTTTCAGTCAACTGTGTGATAATTTTAAAAATATGGATTGCTGAAAAAGATAATTTGCTAAAGCCCACCTATTCCTTTCTCATATTTTATCAAGATCATCTTCAATACATGTGTAGAAACATTTTCATAAAAATAGCAAAGTTGGCATATGGATAAGCAATTATTGATGCCTTCGCGATTGTCTTTTGGAGGGAGTATTGTCATCAGTGATTTCCCCCCCCATTCTTTCAATATCTTTCCCTACCTGAAATATTTTGCAAAATGTTCTTTGATGTTATCAAAATTTTGTCACTTCCAGTACAATTTTCTAGTCTAGCCTAGCTCCTTTTCTTGATTTTGTCTTTTTAAATGTCATTTTACTTTCTTTTATAGAACATCATAGATGGAGATAAAAGGGCTCAAATGTAATGGTTCTGCGTCACAAATCATGGAAATAAGTTGTCACAGAAATGCTAATCAACCTGTTCTATTTTCCTTCTGTTTGTTGTTCTCCTGCCAATTTCATGTATGAATGTTTTTGAAAGGAAGGGACTTAGCTAGTTCAAAGCGATTTTGTCTAGTCTTGTTTTCCTCTCCACTGCTTTTCACTGTTTATGTGACAACGTTTGAGTTCTTCAGTCATAGTCTTCCATGATACATTACAAATTAGTTTGCTTTTTCAAACAATGTTCTTCTCTGTTGACATGTCTCTCTGCTTGACAAGAAGATCAAGTGCTTTTTAGCTAAGAAAGTTGGCAGGCTGTTTTGGCCTCCTTGTTTTGGCAGCTGCTTTATCCTGGTAAAACTTCTGCAGCAAAGTATGAAAATCAAGACCACCATCTTCACCTTTTCCATTTCCTATTCTTAGGACATTAATAGCTTGCTAGTCAAAAATCAGGTCAAAGCTGTTGCAATGGGTTACTCATTCGTATCCTTTCTTCTCATTTGACATTAACTTTGACCTTTACTCAAACTAGTAAATGGTCTCCTTGTAAAAATTTTGTTGATTCTGATACAACCCTTTCCCCCCCTCCTAGATCCAGAATACAGAAGACCTCAGTTCAAATCCTGACTCATAGACTTATTAGTTGTGTGGCTTCCAGGCAAGGCACTGAATTTATCCAAGCCAGAGTTTCTTCATCTGTAAAACAGGGATAGTACCTACTCCACAGAGTCACTGAGAAGATGAAATAAGATAATGGATAGATAAAGTGCTATATAAATATGAGACATTGTTATTATTGTTGATATTAAGATAAAGTCAATTCCATTTTTCCTGATATTATTACATGCTTACCATGTCGGCCCAATGCCTTTCAAAACTCTTCTTGAAGAAAGTATTCAAATTACATAAGACTTTCGAGTAGTCTACAAATCTTCATTTTCTTTTATTTCTTAAATATGAGCCATGTTTTCCAACATACTTTTCATCATCCTCCCCTTAACTCACCTTTGCACTGAAATTACTGAATATCAAAGTATATGCTGACTTGAATGGAAGGAGCTTGTCAATTTTCATATAAAATGTCTTCATCAGGCTACAACGATCTTTAATTATCTTCATCATGCATTATTTCCTTGCTTGTTGGTGATCTTGAGTTTTGCAAGATGAGAAAACCAAATGACTCATGCCATAGTTCTCCCAATTGTCTTTGAGCACGTGATAAAGGCAAATAGGCAACTCTTACATTTCCCTTTCCAAAGAGAACCTGGGAGCCCTCCTCCCATTTAGCTACAAATCCTGGTATCTTCCAATTTGGTTTATTATGAAATAGTAATGCTGATATGGTTTAGTTCTTCAGTCATGTAATTTGTTGCTCATTGAACAAAGATCATCTGATCATAAATTTTTAAGTCTGAAGAGATCTTAGAGGACACTGAAACAAACACGTTCATTTTACAAATGGGGAAAATGAGGCATGGAGAGATACATTTAGAATACCAACAGCTAAGTTAATATTCATAGATAGTCTAAAACTCCATCATTTTTAGAGTTCCTATTAGCTTAGCATCTCAAAACCACTTTTTCTTCCACTCCATTATACTACCTATGGAAGGAAAAAGGGTCTGCATGGGACTAAAAGTCATTTTTTATTTTATTTTGTTCCATGAGCTTCCACTGCCAAATGATTCATCACCGAGTGACCAACTACTGAGATGCTTCTCCATATTTAACTGGGTCAGTACTTAGATAACACACTAATTTGGGATGATACTCAAAATCTTTTCAGCATGGTAAAATCTAGTAGGGTTTATAATATAATGGCATAACCTTTGCAATCTCCATGGGTCATCTCCATGTCATCATGAGACATGGCTTCTAATTAAGTTGTGATTATGTTAACATTTATTGGACGCAGAGGAAGATGAAGGGACTATTAAACATATTTGAGAGAAAAAAAATGTCATTTTATAGTAATCTATAGCCTAACAGTTCTTAGTTTCTCTGTTCACATTCAACAGGAGGAAACAAATTTATCATTGGCCCTTTCTAAACAGGAGGACTTGGTCTGCCAAGTCCTGTCACCATCTTCTTCATGTTCCTTTAGAAAATTTTATCTTTCTATTTCTTAAACCAAGTATCCATGGGAAGGCTTGCAGAAGCTGCCCTTGTTTCATCCCAAAGATGACAGGTCAATCCCAGATAAGTTTTAAATGATCCATATCATCCAGAAGGGTGATTTTGGTCCCCTCAAGTTTGTTTCTTTTAATTAGAACATATCATGCTGACAACCCAGGCATGATCAGACAAGTGGAGGAGAAGATGCCTTTAAGAAAAGGTTAAACAACCAAGTTCATATGGATGTATAAAGCATTCGTCTGTCCTCTTTTCCCCATACTTTCACCCTTCTCTCCCCACTTGCTCATCTTTCCCCAGAGAGGTCAGTAAGTCTTTGGCATAGACAGAGGCATCACTCAAACACTCCCTGTCAAGCACATCATACCAGGTGGCACATCAGGGAGCCAAGCTGCCATCAGACTGATCCATTGCCCCAATGCATGGCACTCAGGTTGGGTGATCAATCATGCATATGGGATCACAGAACCATCACCCCTGTCAGTGAAGTGAGGAGATATTCTAACGATGCTCAGGAGGCAAGGCTATGCTCACCTCATCATTTTTAGGGCTCTTTATCACAGGATACCTTGAGCTTGGCTGACAGGAAATTGTGAGTCTTTACTGCATGCAAAAATGCTTCTGAGGGTATCATAGGAAGGATGGTAAGCAGTCATTTTTTGCTATCCCTGGCAGTAAGGCAAGATGGACTATATGTACACTATACTTCAATGGATGTGGACTAGCCATAAAAGATAATAGATCTATATCTAGAGAGGACCTCATAGGCCATCTTGTCCAAGCTTCTCATTTTTATAGATAAAGAAACTAAGGCACATAGAGGTTAAGTAACTTGTCCAGGGTCACACAGGTAACAAGTATCAGAGGCAGGATTTGAACCCAGGCCTTGTGATTCCCACTATACCATACTGCCTCCCATTGAAACCTCCATCTCACCTGACCCTACAACACAGGGCCTTTTTTTTTAAATTTTTTTTTTTATTGAGACAGTATATTCTCAAGATCCACTCACCTTATGACCATTTGCTTGTTGGGATCATAGAGCGACATGAAGAGTTCAGCATCCTCTCCAATTCGGCATACAAAGTTCCTTACAAAGACATAGAGGCTGTGCGTGGGGGAGGAGGAGATCCGGGAATACATACCATAATCTGGTTGATCTTTCGACTGCCCAACACAGAGGAAAGAAGAGAAAAGGATAAAAAATAGTTAGCGTTCTACCACTTAATGACAAGACAAAAAACACAGTGAAATGGGTAGAAGTCTATGATGGAAGTCACAGTGAAGCCTTTAAGCAAGTCATCTTAACTCCAGGGACTTCATTTTCTCCATTTATAAAATGGGGCTAATAGTACCTACACAGTATTTTTAAATGGTCGCTAAAATAAGACGAAACAATAGAACAAACCTATATGACCTTAGTCATGTCTCTTACTCTCTCAAGGCATCAGTTTCCTCAAATATAAAATGAAGGAGCTGGACCCCATGAACTAGAAGGTCCCTTCCATCTCTAAATCTAAGATTGTCCACAAAAGTCTTTTTTAAAATAATACTTAAAAAAAACGCATGATACTATTATCTATCATATTAACATAGTAGAGGTAACACCCTCCACAACTGAAGACCTAATCTATTCTCTAGACTCAGGAGAGCTGGATTCTGATTTGGGTTCTATTCCAAACTTAATGTATGAACTCGGGAAATTCACTTTCTTCTCTTGATCTGTTTCCTCCTGACTAAAGTGAAGGGTGGGAGGTCCTGGACAGCTTTCATATACTATGGTACTAAGGTGAAGACTGTTGCTCCTCCCTTTGAATCCTGGGCTTGCTTAGAGGACACAGACCATCTCTTCTTTGATGCGTTCAGTGATTTTATCTGTAGCTTCCTCGTGCGCATGGAACAGGCTGATGACACTGGTTTTATCAGGATCCAAGATATTTCCATCTTCATCTCTGACAATCAGATCTAGTTCAAGGATCCTGTCAAGAAAAGATTGGATGTGAACTCCAGGTCACTTAAACTGTCTGTTTTGCACAGGTATGTGACAAATGAAGAGACCTTCGGCAGGTGTGGAATCACGTAGAATGCCCTCTCAAAACTGTCAGGAAGCTAGCTGTAACTCATGACTCTCACTTGCCTCTCTATGGAACTCTTCTATATTTTCACTTTTTTTATTCAATTACAGAAAGCATTATTCTGATCATTCTAGCTTTAATTACACTCACTGTACCTGCTTCTGGAAAGGTAACTGAGCCATGTAGAATGAAATCATATATTTTATATAAAGTGTTTTGTACATGTGTGGTGGTCTAGTGGATACAGGGGCCAGGCCTGGAGTTTCAGGAAGACCTGAGTTCAAAACTGGCCTCAGACGCTCATAGTTGTGAGACCATTGGCGAGTCCCTTAACCTCTGCTTGCCTCAGTTTCCTCAAGTGTAAAATGAGGATAACAAGAGCACCTACCTTGCAAGATAGTCGTGACAATCAAAGAGATATTTTAAGGTATTTAGCACAGTGCCTGGTACCTAGTAGGCCCTATCTAAAAGCTAGCTAATATTATGATTTGAGGCAGTTATGTAGGGCAGTGAATATACACCTAAATATACCTGAAGGCAGGAAATCATTAGTTTAAATTTAGGTTCAGCCACTTAGTAGCTATGTGACCCTGTGCAAGTCACTTAAGTCAGCATCAGCTTCCTCATCTATAAAATGGATATAATACTAGCACCTACTTCCCATAGCTGGCAGGTTGTTTGGATAAAATGAGGTAATGTTTGTAAAATACTTTGCAAACTTTAAAGCACTATATAAATGATACATATTATATTTAAATACTAAAATAATAGCTTAAATAATTTAATATAAATAAACTAAATGTAAATTTTTGATTAAATAACTTAAAATAATTAAATAATAATACGTAAAAGAGACTATGATCAAAGCACAAAACAAAATTTCCTAGTGAATGATAAGGAAGCATTTTTACATTCTGGCAGCAAGAAACATGTGTTAACACTTGAAAGGAGAGTGTCTAAAACTGATATATAATTATTTTAATGTAGGGAGGTGTCTTATTCTTGTTCCTGAAAATTTATCCTGGAAACCCTTCTTATTAATCAAGCCCCAAATACCAGAATAAAGTATGTTACTAAGTTTAATAATCTCAGGTTTGAGACAAAGAAACATAAGGTTGACTCATATCTAGAATACTAAAAAGAGAAGAAGAAAGAAAAAAAACCCTACTCTAATTCTGTCACTAACTAACTTTGTGATCTTGGGCAACTCTCTTCTCTGGAAATGAGGATACCACCCTAACATTCTATGATTCTGATTCCTACCTACAGCCAGGGCATTCTTCTCTCAGAGACAGCAATTTGGTGAGAACTAGAGGGTCTAGGACCTAGAGCTAGGTTAAAATCTCAGTTCTGCTACTTGCTGTTCATATCACTATTTAAACTCCTTGGATCTAAGTTTCTTCATCTATAAAATGAGGGGGATGAACTATGACCCTGAAGGTCCCTTCTGGTTCAAAAGCTTCAGTGCTCCAAGTTATTACCTAGGCCCACTGGTGGCAAGTCCATGTAAAACAGGCATTTAATAAATGCTTACTATGTTTCTTGAGTTTTATCATCGTGGCACTATTTTTTCCATGGGACACTTTTTTTTTTGAGACTTGGTTTTCCTGTCTTGCTCAGGACTGAACTACAGTGGCCACTCATACACAGATTTAGTATAAATAAATTATTAGCTTTAGCTTTAGCCATATGGCAGCTTAGAACTCGCAAACTCAAGGAATCCACCAGCCTCAGCCTCGCTTTGTAGCAGAAATTTATGCAGGTACCACCATAGCCAGAAAACAACAAGGCATTAGCCCAAAGCCAGAGTGAGCATCCATACACTTTTACGTGAATCCCTAGACAATTCTGTCATATAATACAATGGAAAGAATGGTGGGTCTGAATTCAGAGGACCTGGATTCAAATCCCCCCTCCCCAGGCCACTTACTATCTACATGACATTAGACAAATCGTTTCACTTCTCTGGACCTCATTTTCCACATGCATAAAGTGAGAGGGTCATACTACTACTATTACTGTTTTGTTCCCAACCACCCCCACCCCCTTCCCCCAAGATATTCATCTTGCTCCTTGAAGGCAGGGTTTATTTTAATTTTTATCTTTGTATCTCCAGTAACTAGCACAGTGCCTGGCTTAGAATAAATGTCCATTCCACTGAATTGAACTAAATTTAAATGAATTAACTAGAAGTCCGTCCATCTCTAAATCTGTGACTGTCTTGTAGTCTGGGCTCTAAGGCTATGGCCTGTGGGCTGCAGGGAACACTTCCCATCTTGTAACTCCCATAGCTACAAAACCAAGGATCCCAAGAAAGCCGTTCCAGGTCTACAAGACCCCGTGCATCTTCAGCTGGAGAGGACCGTATGCTGCAAGTGGGGAGGAGCTTCTCTCAGCCCTTTGGTTCAGGCTGTAAAGAAGCTTCCGAGGCCACTTTTCTCTCACTTCCCTAAAAGAAACTGGATGAAAATAAAAGTACAACAAGGTTGGGCCCCAAAGTAGATGTTCTGAGGGCCCCCTCTTTCTCAAAAGGAAGGCTGAACACCCTCTGCCAGGCAACTAGCCTCTAGACCTTCCTATTAAGTGAGCTGGACACAATCCAAGCACTCGCTATGAAGCAATACTTAAAAGTCGTCAAAGCCCCTATTGTGAAATGGTGTGCCAATGAAATTCCCCAGACCTACTGAGCCACGCCATACCCCACCGAGACTCTGCCCAGCCCCTGAAACTCTTTCTACCTGTTTCTGTGACCACTCAGGTAGATCAGACTGTCACTCAGCCATCAACAACGCTCACAGCAGGCAAAGGTAGAAACACTCCCCGACCCGACCTCCCACCTATGTCAGGGCCTGTAGGGGGCTCACAGCAAAGAACACTTAGGCCCAAAGTTTCCCTGACTGGAGAAAACGGTGTCACTCTTCTTTTTGAGACAGTGAAGCTTTTATTCCAGTTCACTTCACTTTCCATTCCCACTCTGAGTGTATTTTTTTGCATGTGCCCATGTTATTTCCCGGTGTGGAGAGTCAGTGCACAGCAGGTGATGGGCCAATTCTGTACAGGCCCCAGGCATGAATCAGTGAGCCAAGACTCTGAGCAGGGAGCAGGGGTACATCAAAACACTGAAAGAAAACTGCTGCTTGGATGAAGATGAATCCAAATGACCATGCTCACCAGTCATTTGGAAGGAGGTTAAATGTATTCCCCAAATATCTCAGCCCAGTTAAAGTTGCAACACAAGGATTCTCTCTGCCTCCATATGCCCACAGATCCCAGGGGGTGATTGTGAAGCACCAGGAGCATTGCTGGGGACAAGAGCCATCCAAGTAGAACGTGGCAAACTCCCACCTAAAAATAAAACCTAGGTTCTCTGTTCTGTAGGGTGGTAGAGGAAGGTGTGAGGAAGAAAAAGACAGAGGTTAAGAGAAAGAGAAGGAGAGAGGAAGGGGGAGGGGGGAGACAGAGAGGGGCAGAGGGACAGAAATAAGACAGGGAAAGAGGGAAATAGAGAGAGGGGTAAATGGAAAGGGGAAGAGAGGAGGGAAACAGAGGAAGAAGGAGTTTGGGAGAAGAAAGAGGGGAAGAAGATCAAGAGGAAGAAAGAGGGGGAGAACGAGGGAGAGGAAGGGAAGGGGGAGAGAGAAAGAGAAACACACAGAGATGGGGGAGCAGAGAGAGGAAGACGGGGGAGGGAAGAGAAAGAGAGAAGCAGAGACAGAGATGGGGGAGGCAGAGAGAGGAAGGTGGAGAGGGAGAGAAAGAAGGGGATTAGAAAGAGAGAGAGAGAGTGTGTTTAAAAAAGAAAAAAGAATATACCTGTTGCCATAGTCAATCTTTGAAGTGACTTTCTGCTTAAGTTCCTTCAGCTCATCTTTTGGCAGAGTCCCAGACAAAAGCTGAGACCTCCATTCCATCAGGTCATACATCATGCTCTGCACTTGGAGAAACCGCTCTTTTTTGCTGGCCTGGGAAACAAGAAAAGACAGTATCTGTTACCTACATTTCATCAACAAAGAAGGTGGCAAATTGCTCCCCCTCCCCCCAATCTCTGCGGAGAACACAAGCCCTAGGCTAAATGAACACATGTTTAGGGCTCAAGTATCACGCTCCTAGCTCTGCTTCTAGCTCTCCAGACTGTCACCATGCCTCACCTACCTTCCGGAACTTCCTCTGCTGCCTTGGTCCCCTTCTCCCACTGGTGAGTCTTGTCCAAGGCTCCCATTTTGGAGAGAAGCCCAGGCCAACTATTCTCCATTCCTCCCTGGATTTGCTCCTGATTTTCCCGACTTCCACACCATACTCCCAGGTCCTTTCCTCTCCCCTTTCAACTCCCTCTTATGTGGGGTCTTCCTCTATTAGAATTTAAGTTTTATGAGGGCAGGGACTGACTTTTTCTTCCTTTTATTTGTGTCCCTAGTGCTTAGAATCGTACCTGGTGATGGAATCCTAAAAAGACTGCCCCTACCCCAGTATTCTAACTTTCTTATGGGCCTCACTGTGTCCTGATTTGACCACGCAATCTGGCTTTAACCACACCACTGTCCCCAGACTCAATCATAGGCCTCACTGAACAGCAGGCCCACTGCCCCTAGCTAGCCACTCTCCCTCCCCAACCCTGAAATCAATATCCTAACTTCCTCATATATGCCTCACTAGGACAGCAGATGTGTCCATGAACTCAAGTCCCACTAGAACAGCAGGTGTATCCATGTGATGGAATCCCAGCCACTGCCTCTAGCTAACCACTGCCCCCAGACTCATTCCTCATATTCCTCACAGAAACAGCAGGTATGTCCATGCAGTCAACCACAACCACATCCATCTATTCTCAGACAGGACCACAACTGCCAGACAATCAGAAAGCAGCACCATCCGGATGCCCAAGCAGGATGTGGACCCCCAAAAGCAGAAGGGACTTTCCCTAAGTAGGAACCTTCACAGTGATAGTAAAGGCTGTTCTTTCGGTAAACTTGTGGCATAGAGAGGCTTATTATAATAGCATTATCATATATACATACATAGGCCCCTCCAAGAGGGTTTTTCTGTATGCATTGTGGATAATGACATGAACAGTTCCACTGAGGCCAGGACCTCTCCCCTGTTACCTAATCCCTTGACAAACCCCTCCTGCCTTTTTAATATTCATCATTTCTGTGGTGTGATCAGCATCATTACACTATCACATTGCCTGTCTTGTCTTCCTGAAGTTGATGGTTCCTCTTAGAACTCAACCTGCTGGAGAGACATCGCTCTCAATGAATGCTTTTGCTTAGGTTGGAGATGGTCTGAGGCTGTGAATTCATTCGAGACACTATGAAACCACTGCGCTTGGCACAGAGTGAATGCTTAATAAACTCTTGGTGACTAACTGGGGGGTCACTGGTGTCCCAGAATGTATGTACATAAATAAAATAATGCTCATAACACATGAATCGAGGCTTACCAGGCACCTCTCTAAAATGAATGAAAGATGGGGATAGAGCTGCAGTCACCTGGTCATGAGTTACATGGTGAGTGAGACTGCTGCTATAAAGTCCCTCCAAAGCTTCCAGCTGCCTGCAACAGGCTAAAACTGGCAACTTGTTACTGAATCACTTGTCACTGGCTTTCAAAACTGCTTGATTTGTCTCTCTAGACCAGGGATTCTTTTTTTTTTCCTTTTTGGTGAGGCAATTGGGGTTAGTGACTTGCCCAGGGTCACACAGCTTGTAAGTATCAAGTGTCTGAGGTCATATATGAACTCAGGTCCTCCTGACTCCAAGGCCGGAGTTCTATCCATTGCACCACCCAGCTGCCCCCTGACCAGGGATTCTTAACCTAGTCTATGAACTTGTTTGTTTGGTTTTCTTAAAATGTATTTCAATAACTCAATTTTAATATATTTTACTTTGTATTTCCTGTATATTTATTTTGTGTATTAAGAACATTCTGAGATTACCAAAGAGGTTCACAGGTTTCACCAGACTGACCAAGAGGTCCCCAACCTGGATATGATCCATACCAAACGTGACCATAATATTAATCTTCCCTGAACAGCACTGCTGTTGTTGTCTCTCCCACGACGGCTCCCAAGTCCATAAGCTTCCAATGCCCTCAGCAGAGGCCTAGAATCACCCGGGGAGGCAACATACACACATACAACACGTGTACGCATGCACACAACGTGTGTGCCAACGCTCTAGTTAGCCAGATGTTCATGATAACATTGGGGCTGATTGCTTCCCATCACCTACAGAAGCGCGCCTTCTTGGCCTGTTCCCCAACTTACTGCAACAAGAGGCTAAATTCCTTTGATTTCTTTTAGATTTGCAGCTTAATTTCTTTGGGCCTAAAGACGACGTGAGCAGTTGCTAAACTTCATGGTTGCTTTATTTATAAAGAAAAAAGGAATAAATGCATACCTCCAGAGGCTACCTACAATGAAAAAGTACATTGAAGCCAGGAATTTTTATTCTAGTACCACAGAGACATCATTAGTCTCTGCCCTTTGGCCAAATTACTTCCTCATTTAAGCCTTTAAAAAAAATTCTTTCCTGAAACCACCAAGCCTAGATTCAGTTTTCGTAGATAAGCCCAAACACCATCATGTACACGTCTGCCATAGGGGGGCAAGTCTCACCACATACAGCTGCTTCCAGATGCTGCCCCACTCCCAAAGCGTTGTTGTTACTTCTTGTGCCAGGGGAAGCTCAGCAGGTATAATGTTCTCAGTATTTCTGGGGGTGGGGAGGAAAAGAAAACATACCAAGAATGTGAGGTCTAGGGTGTTAACAGGATTAAACAAACTAGCAAATCTTGAGAAACCTCCCAGCAGCTCAGAGCTGCCTTACCCGGCAGGAGACTGAGCCAGCTGCAATAGCCATGCTAATTACATTATGCAAATTCAAGGAGCTTCCCTTTCTAAATGACTGCCCCCACTAGGGTGGACTTTTCATGTTCCTTACTGAAGATGAATCTTCAAATGAATACACTTTGACAGGATTTACCCATAAAAATGCTTGATCCTGGAATATTCCTGAGCCCGGTACTCCCCCCAAAATCAAAGATCCGAACAGGAATCAATTGGTATTATACCTTCAGACCAGGAAAAGAGTAATTGACCAAAGAGAGAATGAGAGGGAGAGAGAATAACATGGAATATTATGGGGTTATAATACATTCCCTTTCAAAATGATTCGAAAATGAGTGATACTCAAAGCTGCTGAGGCCAAGGATAAGCCATTTTAGAGCCCACCAGTAAAATGGAGATACCTTCTTTTTTCAACTGTAACTTCTTTGATGTGAATAAAGGATCTTGGAAATATCCCCTGTTGGAAACAAAAAGAATTATTTTAAAAATATATATGTCACTACCCAAATGGTTCACCTTAAATCTTCACGTTCTCAGGACATCAAGTTCAAGTCCTGATTTGGTTTTCCTTTAAATGAAATTAACAATCAGAGACAATGTCAGGGGAGGGACGAGGATATTTCTGCCAGGTCCCCATTTCAGTGTAGAATCAATATGTATTCCTTGTTCCAAAGAGCTCTGCATCACCAAAGGCACCAGAGGATGCCCTTAATAGAACAGATGGGGTGGAAAAAGCTTCTAGGTGCGTATTATAAATGTACAGCTGGAAATGTCAACAGGGAATCACAACTTCACAAAATTTGCATGAAAACTAGAGAAATGAACATGCATGTGGAACCCAAAGAGTTCACAATCCAATCATCACAAAGTTTGCATTTTCAGGAAGGAGGAGAAAATACAAATCTCCACCTAAAGGGGTGTGCCATGGAAGGGGGAAAGGTGCAGTAAAGATGGGAAAAGGACAAAACCCCTTCAGAAGGGGAGGAGCAAGGCTAAGGCAAAAGTCACATTCTTTTCCCTGAGGAACTGTTACACTATGAAGATAGGATGGTCTGCTTATCTGCAAGGGTCCCAGCTGCACAAGCAACTACCCAGTCTAGTGCAGACACTGACTGGTGCCTGTATTGACTTCCAAGGACACACAGGGAGTCTGCAAATAATAACTTATGTCAGCTGGGTCCAGTGCTTCTGGAAAATAAGGTAACCCCAAAAAACAGTTCAGGGGACCCCTTAACATTCTTTAACAGAAGGGGCCTTAGAGATCAAACGATTTGACCCCTTCATTCTTGAGATGACACAGCTGAGGACCAGAAAAGTTAAATAGCTTGTCCAAAATTAGTCAGGTAATCTCCTAGTCAGGAGAACTAGGATTTGAACCTGGTCCTCTCATTCCAAGTCTAGAATTCATTACACTTTCTCACACTATATTGACTCTCCAAGTATTCTGCTGAGATTGTTGGCTTCTGAACCTCTAGTTGGGAAAATGAACTACCTCCTTCAGCCCCATAACGCAACTGATATCTCCCACAAAGACTTTTTTTTTGGCTCAAGAGAAACAGAAAAAGAGAGAGAAGCAGAAGAGGAAAATATGGAAAAATGTCAATCACCAAATCATGTTTTTGAAGATTTACGTCTGATCTCTCACATGTGGACGTTTCAAAGTTTAAACTGGTTCTCACACTAAAGAAAACCTCTCTTGGATGTCAGACGAATTTGAGATAGAAACATCTCAACAAAGATTTATTTGAGTGTGTTTTGAGAACTCAGAATAAGATAAGGATACTTCCCCAAATGGCCTGTCTATCAGGAGAGAAGATAAAAACATTGTTTAGCCTACAGGAGACACGCTAGCTGCCATGCCAAGTCCAATGAAGACCCTGACAAGTGAAACCACCTCAAGTAGTCCTGAAAGCAGTATGGGGAAAACACTGGACCCTGAGTCAGGAGACCCGGATTATGGTCTCAACTCTGCCACTGACAACTGTGGACGAATCTGTGCAATTTGTTGGGTCTTCTGTTTGCTTATCTATAAAATAAAGGGATAGGACCAGTCAGGGATTCTTAGCCTTCATGAATGTGTGGGTTTGTATTTGCCTTGGCGATGTCATGAAGTCTATGGACGCCTTCTCAGAATAATTTTTAAATATACAATAAAATATGTAGGATTTCAAGGGAGACCGATTATACCAAAATATAGTTATTAAAATATTTTTTGAAAAAATAAGTTCACAGACCCCAAGTTAAGAACCCCTGGACTTTAAATCCCTTCCAGGTCTAACATTCTGAGCGTCTAATCAACTCAGACGTGAAACAAAGTGCCTTACCTCTAACATTTTGTGCTTCATCAGGTATCCCCTGTACCAATCTAAAAGAAAAAAGAGGAAAAAACAAAGAAACAAAATGAAAACATTTCCATAACATTCTGACAAGGGTTTTAGAAATAGGCAAAAAACTATTTAAAACACCTAAAGTTATCAAGAAGATATAGGAATTGCAGAAAATATACTGAAATAAGGTTGTCTGTTCTAATGGTAACTGAAAGTAAGTCTCATGTACAAATTCCAAAACTTAAAGAACAGACAAATTAGAGAGCGATGATTGGCATCATCACTTCCCCATTACCTTTCTACATTGTATGGGGGGTTTTGGAGGCATTTGGGGCTAAGTGACTTGCCATGGGTCACACAGCTAGTGAGCTTCTGAGGCTGCATTTGAACTCAGATCCTCTTGACTCCAGGTCCACTGCTCTCTCCACTTCACCACCTAGCTGTCCCTTCCTATCACCTTTCACAGACACTTGCTTCTCCCCACTCCTACTCATATCACACTATTGTAGGCCCCCACCACCTTTCACTGGGACTCCTTAAGTCCAAATAGACCTCCCTGCCTCCAGTTTCTCCCTTCTCTAATACATCTTTCAGAAAGCTGCCCAAAGCTCTAATGCACACATCTGACCACATCTATTCCTGACTTATTAAATCTTCAATGGTTCTCAGGTTCCTAGAAGATAAAATAAAATCTTTGCACAATATGCTTAGAGAGGCCAGGCCTTACTTAAGACAATCACATGAGTCAGGCTCAGGGAGAGAACGCAATAAGGCACTCTGTGGACCATAACAGGCAAGAAAAAAAAAATAACCTTATTAATAACAAAGGATATAACTTCTAAGGTTAAATAGTTCAGATAGAGGGATACTCCCCTTAGCCTGTGTATTCACCACAGCAATCCACCACAATAGTAGGTCAGAAATATATTCTTTTTCACAGCAATAGGAGCCCTGACATAAAACCTCCCACATCAATATCCCACAGGCTGGTCTTTTATGCCTCAGGCAACAAAGAAACCAAAACAATGATACCCCCAAGAATGGACTTCCTGCCAGCTCAGGCCACTCTCACCACATCTGTCCTTAGCATCTCTCCACAATCTTGCTTACACTTATATTTTTGATCTTATTTTGCATGACTCATGTATGTGCTCTAATTTTCTGCTCCTCAATTTTACCCTACTATGTTCCACCTCTATGCCTTCCCAGGAGGCATCTATCCCTTAAACCTGGAAGGCGTTCCTTCCTCATTCCTACATGTTGCAGTTCTTCTCTTCCTTTAAGGTAACCTCAAGTGTCATCTCCTTGAAGCTTCCCCTCATCATTGTCTGCCAACTGAAAGTGTCATCTTCTTTAAATTGTCCTAGATCACTCTGTCTGGGTTTCTCCTTTGCCTCTATTACACCACACCTTTTATCATCATCATTATTATCAGCATTAGCACATCACCATCAACATCATCATCATCACCATCATTACTATTATTATTATGTTGCATACAGGTTAGTACAGATATATAGCAATACAGGCTATGCCGTTTCTTCCTCCATTGCCCAGTAAAATGTCAGGTACATAGTAGTATTTAATAATTCATTTTTATTCTTTTCTTTCCAGAAACACCGAGAGTAATGATTCAAAGAACAAGACTACAAATTACACACCACCTTTCAAGAACATCCCAGCTTGGCACAGAGGGTAGAGGGCAGCCAGTCCCAGAGTCAGAAAGACCTGAGTTCAAGTCCTGCTCTGACACATATCAGCTGTGGGAACATAAGCAAGTCATTTAAACTCTCAGTGGCCCTGAACAACTCTCTAAAATACGAGTTAGAGTGGAAGGAGTTTCCACAATGGAGAGTTGCCCACACTGATGAAATTCACACTTTGAGATGACCACTACCCTCTTTATCCCATCCTCTAAAAAGAAATATTGTGTAGTAAATAGAGCACTGGCCCTGGGTCAGGAGGACCTGAGTTCAAATCTGACCTCAGACTTTACTAGCTGTGACCCTGGGCAAGTCACTTAACCCCAATTGCTTCCAAAAAAAAATAAATCTATTATGAAGGATCACATATGATGTAGACAAGAGATGAGATTAGCAGAGAACCCAAGGAGGGGGAAAAGAAGGGATATGATGGATATAAAGAAGGAGATGGGAGAAACCAGAAAGTCTTATTCATACTGTCACCTGCTTTTTCAAACATGGCACAATATCATCAATTGCCTTGAGCTGCCAAATCAATTAAATTCAATAAGTGCTTAATATACATTTACTATCCACCTTTTCACTAAGGTCCTACTATGACTCCTCATCATGATTTAGAGGCAACTTCGGGTGCTCAGAGCTTATGCCATGGACCACAGCTGCTGGGTAGCTCCTAGCAAGTTAGAAAAGTTTTGAATTGGGGCACAGTCTTAGATGATATGTCCGTCCTCCAAGAACCCAAAAAAGACCAGAAAGGCATCGTTAAGTTGATCCTAGAGCAATGACATTTTTTAGCTATAGTAACTCTCAAGGAACATGTGATAAGTTATAGTGATTGCCAGTTATGTTATAGGTTATAAGTTATAGGTCCTTTATGTATTGACACATTGGAGTACAATGTCGTTAGGAATATTAAGAAAATAAAATCCTTATCTTAAAATAATTTACAATCTACCTGGAGAAGCATGATATATAAACACTAACAAAATTGGAAAGAGTATAAAATTATATAGAGATCACTAGGATGAAGAGAATGGGATAGGTTGAACAGGAAAGATATGACTCCCGCTGAGCTCTGAAAGGAGGAACAAACTTTAGATAGAAGGAGACTATTCCAGGTGAAGAAACACCACCAGCAAAAACTTCAGAACGAGCATGGAATGTTCTGGAGATAGTGAAAACGCCTTGGCATGGACCATTCACCCTGGGAGGAATGAGAAGATGCTGGAAAAGCAGTTTAGGACCAGATCGTAAGAGAGAACCAAATGCCAGCCCGAGGAGTCTGGATGTTGTTCTACAGGCATCAGGGAGCTGTGCACTGGGGGTTCTGTTGCAAGGAAGGGGCATGATGAATGCAACACATTAGAAATGAATTTGGTAGTCATATCCAAGATGACTTAGAGGGAGATAGATCGCAAGGAATCTCACGTACTCTTAGCTCCAGTGACCTACTAGCTATTCCCCAAAGATGACATCCCATCTCCAGCTTCCATGTCTTTGCATAGGTTCTTCATGTCTGGAATACACTCCTTCCCCACTTGCCCTTTTAGGATTCTAATCTTTGTTCAAAGCACAGCTCAGGGGCCACCTCTACACGAGGCCTTTCAAGATCCCCCGGTTGCTAGAGCATTGCTAGCACATTCCCACCAGGCAACTCTCGTTACTTTAAGCTTGGTTTGCTACAACAGCCTCCTTCGATGGCAGATAATTCAAGAACCATCAGTTAAGTGCCTATTTTGGGCAAGGAACTGAGAAGATGGGGTTTGAGCTGAGTTTTGAAGGAAGCCAGGAGACATAAAAGGGGAGAAGGAAAAGCATTTCAGGATCCAGGAGTGAAAGACAGCCAGTGAAAATATGCAGAGACAAGAGACTGAATGTCTTATTGGAGAAACTGCTCTGAAGCTAGCCTGATGTGGGGTGATTGGCCCACTATCTCCAGAGATGGCTAAAATTATTGTCACTATCTAATAAAATGGGTGCAGTCCTCTGAGAGGATGAGTTTTGTGTACAGCCAGTATTAATGAATACTCTGACTTGAAAAGCCTTTGAAATCATTCAAGCAGACCCAAAGGCTGGCATTCATCATTTTAGTGAATAAAATGCATCTGTCAGGAGCCTCTTTACCATAACCTCATTACTGGGATGACAGATTGTTGTTTAAATGTGTTCACAACAAATGGGCAACCCAAAACAACTTAAAATGTGACCACCCAGCTGGTTCATTATTATGGAGAGTGGACAGATACTACAGAAACCTCGGAAGCCTGGTACAGATGCTAGCCATTTGCCCTATCCCCTATCATATAGAAACTGTAAAAACATCCCTGTAATTCCATTTCTCTTACACATGCCTCAGTCAGGATAATAGCATGCTTACGATTAGAATTCCCTCAATTAGAATTATATTCTACTCACATCTTAGGGCTCAGGGCTGCCCAAATCCACCAAGAATATGAACAGCTGTCAGGAAAAAAACCTCTGACCCCAGTTAAGTACTGACTCCTTGCTCCCTGCCTTGACCTCCTAGCTCCCAGCCCTTTATTTGATTTAAATCTATGTTTTAGTCTTTCTTTGGGTACAGCTAGCTACCCAGCCTGCAGATTCCAGACCTGGCCCACATTCAAAGCTTTTCAAGCTCACTAGGATCTGATGGCTGTTTCCTAATCCTAGTCTCTAATATAGGAGCTAGGACTTGGTGCATTTCATAGTCTAGCAGATACTACTGACAGGTAAGTAGGGAGGGAGAGGAACAAGAATTTATTAAGTTTATTCTGTGCCAAGCACTGTGCTAAGAGCTAGTGATAGAAATATAAACAATAAAAAACAAAAACAAAAACAAAAAAACAAGATAGTCCCTGGGCCCAAGGAGTTTATAGTCTAATGGGAGCAGATAAGACATCAAAGGAAGATGAAAAGGGATGGGTAGGGAGAAGGTAACTGAACAGGTCCATAGAGTCAGAAGCAAATGATGTACAATAAAATCCCATGTTACACAATGATACAACAAAGAAAGATCTCTATAACAAAGTATTTTTGAAGTCTCAGAATGTCTTGATCCCTTCAGCTAGAAGCACTCTTTCCCTCCACCTGAAATCTCTCATGGCACCCCACATCCTACACACACATCTGCAGTACTTCAAGGATCCACGTTTCATTTGTGTGGACAACCTTTCCACCAACCCAGATCACAATTCTTCCATGCTTTAGCTTCACAACTGCTGTGGTCAAAGAAGTCATCTCTGAGCAGCCAGCTTTTTGGTGATGAGACTTTCTGGATCTAGCCAGGATGGTCTTTGAACAATAGGGATAGGCTGACTGCTATGAGGTCAGAATTCAAAGCCTTTGAACCATGTTCACAGCCAGTGAACCTACCAGAACCTACCAGAGCTTATAATCCACTGGCATAGAGAAGAAGGAAGAGAAAAATGTAGCTTTTTAACATTTTAACATTTGCAAAGCACTTTACATATTATCTTCATTTCATCTTAACATCAACCCAGTGAAGTATGTACTATTATTACCCCATTTTACAGGTGAGGAAACTGAGGATGAGAGAGGTTAGGTTGCTCAGGGCTCAACTAACAAGCATCTGAAGCACGGCTACAAACGCAGGCCTTCCTTTGTCCAAGTTAGCATTCTACCTGACCTGCCACCTAGCTGCTCCCAAGTATTAGTACAGATCTATGTAACTATTATATTACAATTTACGTTAGGTTGGTTGTATTCCTGGCTTAGCTCCCCTAATAGATTCTTAAGCTGCCTAATGAGACAGGAAAGGATCTTATTTTTCTCTGTGTCTTTTATAACTAAGCAGTGCTTGGCATTGGCATTGTGCTCCCTACCCTGCCCTCAAGGAGCTCACAGTCTAACAACTACATGCAAACTCACTTTCTCTCTCTCTCTCTCTCTCTCTCTCTCTCTCTCTCTCTCTCTCTCTCTCTCTCCATATATATATGCATGTATGTATGTATGTATGAATATACAGACATATTTATATAAATATAGATGTGTAATATATATATATATATAGAGATATATAGATATATAGATGTAGAGAGTTATAGATATAGATATCAACAGAAGGAAAGTGCTAACATTAAGAGGGATCAGGAAAGGACTAGTGGAGTTTTAACTGGGACTTGAAGAAGCCAGGAGGTAAAGATGAAGGAGAAAAGTCCAAGCATGGGGGATAGCCAGTGAAAATGTACAAAGTTGAAAGATGGATTGTGTTAATTCAAGGAAGAGAAAGGAGACCAATGTCACTGGATTTCAGAGTGACTTCAAGGGAGTCAGTATAATGTAAGAAGACTGGAATGGTAAAAGGAGACCAGGTTATAACGGGCTTTGAATGTCAGAGGATTTTATATTTGATCCTTCAGGTAGCCACTGAAGTTCATTAAATGAGAGGCTGGTTTGGGGTCGGGGGAGAGGGTGACATGGTAAGGCCTGCCCTTTAGGAAAATAAATTTAACAGCTGAGTGGAGGATGAACCAGAGTAAGGAGAGACTTGAAATCGGAAGACCAACCAGAAGGCTCCTGCAGAAGTCCAAGCATGACATCATTTGAGCCTGCACCAAGGAGGTGTAGTGTCAAAGAAGGAGAAGGTGGTATATATAAGAGATGTTGAGGAGGTGGAGCTAAGATGGTGGAGAAAAGGCAAGAACTCTGTTGAGCTCTCCCAAATTCCTCTCCAAACAACTTTAAAAGAATGCTCCAAAATGAATTCTAGAGCTCTAAATCATTATTGATTAGAGAAATGTAAATTAAAACAACTCTGAGATACTTACCTCATCTGAATATGACAAAAAAAAAGGGAAATGACAAATGTTGGAGGGGATGTGGAAAAATTGGGACACTAAAGCACTGTTGGTGGAGTTGTGAACTGATCCGATCAATCTGGAGAGCAATTTGGAACTATATCCAAAGGGCTATAAAACTGTTCATACCCTTAGATCCAGAAATACCACTACTAGATCTGTATCCCAAAGAGATCAAAGAAAAAGAAAATGGATCTATATGTACAAAAATATGTATAACAGTTCTTTTGGGGTGGCAAAGAACTGGAGATTAAGGGGATGCCCACCAAGTGGGGAATGACTGAACAAGTTGTGGCATATGATTATGATGTATCTCTATTGTGCTGTAAAAAATGACAAGCAAGAATTTCTCAGAAAAACCTGGAAAGACTTACATGAACTGATGCAAAGTGAAATGAGCAGAACCAAGAGAACATTGTATATAGTAACAGCAATATTTGTACAGTGACCAACTGTGAATGACTTAGCTATTCTCAGCAATACAATGATCCACAACAACTCTTAAGGACATATGATGAAAAATGCTATCTATGACCACAGAAAGAAATAATGGATTCTGAATGCAGATTGAGTTATGCTTTTTTTTCCCTTTATTTTTCTTGAGGTTTTTTTTTTAGTTTGTTTCTTTCACAACATGACTAATATGGAAATATGTTTTGCATGACTGCATATGTATAGCCTGTATCAAATTGTTTGCCTTCTCAAGGATAGGGGGAAGGAAGGGAGGGTGGGAGAGAACTTGGAAATTTAAAAAATATATATTAAAAATTATTTTTACATATAACTGGGAAAAATAAAATATTAAACAAAAAAATGTCCAAAAGATAAAGTCGACAGGAATTGGCAAAAGACTGGATATGAAGATGCCCGGACATCTTGAATTGTCTCAGCATGAGGTAGCCAAGATGGTAAAGCTGGCATCAATTTGGCTATAATTCTTTTAAGAGGAGTGCCTATATGAAATCGGTTTCCCCATGGCATCATAGGATCATAAACCCAGAATTGGAAGGTACTTCTAAAATCATCTAGTCCATACTCCTTGTTGCAGAATGTGGAAACTGAGACCCAGGAAGATGACTTTTCTGAACTCAGAATCAAAGTTAGTAATTATCAGAGCTGGGATTTGAACCAAATTTATCTCTCCAAACAAAGACTTGAAGCAAAAAGGGAAATATCTGATTGAATGGCAAAAATTTGTTATCATGATACGGCTTTAGGTTTGTAAGACATGTATAAAGCTATATTATCTCTGTTGTTCTATCCTTGCATTTCAATCAGCTCTCCCCAGGATGACATTATCCAAAATCAGGCTCAGGATAAGGTAAATTAGCACATAATACTAGGCAACTATGTTTTTTCTTTTTTAATTTTTTTTATCTGTAGGGAAGGTTCAGAAAGAAAACTCCCTCCACTGAAACAGATCATGATACATGTGCAACTTATAGTCTTAAAGAGATGCCTGCGCACCCAGCTAATACTGTAAGAGTGAGAGGAAAATAATCCTCTTAGGGCAACCATCTTGTCCACTATGCCATGCTACCTCCCTATTACTGAAATAACAAAACTTTACAATAATAAATAATAATGAACACATACAAATTAATATAATAATAAATAGTAAAGCTAATAATAAAGACATTAACTGAAGCCTAATTACTAATATGAGCATAACATTTTAAAAAAACGTACATTTAAGTGAACAAGTATTTATTGAATACTTATTATGTTCCAGGAACTATGCTAAATTCTGGGGATACAAAGAGATAGAAAAAAAATGGTCCCCACTCTCAAGGAGCTCACAGTCTAATGAGGCAGACAACATTCATATAACTATGTACAAACAAGATAGATACAGGACAAATTGATGATAATTAAGCAAGGGAAGGCATTGGAAGTAAGAGGGGCCAGGAAGAGCTTCTTGTAGAAGCTGAGACTGGAAAGAAGCCAGGAAAGCCAGGAGGCAGAGAGGAGAAGGGAGAGCACTCCAGGCATAAGGGACAGTCATAGGGAGACAGAATGTCTTGGACAAGGAATAGCAAGGGGCCTGTAACACTGGAGAGAAGAATCCTTGGGAGTAAGTAAGGTGTGAGAAGATTGTTAAAGTGGGAAGGAGTCACATTGGTAGAGGCTCTCAAAGCCAGCCAGAAGGTGTTAGATTTGATCCTGGAGGTAATGAGGAGCCTCTATAGGAAAAGCCACATCAGGAAAATCACTGATAACTGAGTGGAAGATTAACAGGGTTTCTGTAAAGTGATTTCTTTCATCAGGGTTGAGCAGGGCATGTACAAAATTTACTTTTTTTGCTTCTGGCTCATCACCTGAGCCTGATTTAGTTCTAAGGGACTTGGCAATTAGAAATGATACAGCAGCTGCCAGATTGGCCACTGAATAGGAAAAGATAAAATTCAGGGAGGGGCAGCGAGGTGGTGCAATGGATAGAGCACTAGGCCTGGAGACTGGAAGACCGAAATTCAAATCAGACCTCAGGCATTTCTTAGCTGTGTGACCCTGGGCAAGTCACTTCACCCTGTTTGTCTCAGTTTCCTAATCTGTAAAATGAGCAGGAGAAGGAAATGGCAAACCACCTCAGTATCTTAGCCAAGAAAACCCTAGAAGGGGTCTTGGAGAGGAGGGCTTGAGGATTCAACAATACAACCACCCTTAAGCTCTCTTCCCTTGAATCATTGTGAATTGCTTCAGGGTTTTTTTTTCTAGCTGTTTCTGCTGAGGAATTGGGGGAAGTATGGCTTACCCTTTCCTCCAATCCTGCCACACCTAAGCCTTAAGCAATTTTTCATTGGACACACATTCAAAAAAAAAGAAAAAGTGGAAGACTCTTGTGGGACTTAACTCAGTCAGGCTCACTTCTGGGTCCAGAGCAGACTGGCCTGCAGGTAAGGAAGGGAGTGAGCACAATGCCCCAGCCTTTGGGTCTAGCCTCTGTCAGGTAACGTTAAATCTCTCAAATGCTGAATAGGTTAGTAGATGCTATAGGAGTAACAACAGAAAATAGCCCACATGTATCACAGGGAAGGGCATGGCCAGTTTCAAAGAACACCAACCACTTACCTCCACAGGTTTCCTGGATCCGTACCACGTCACCAATCTGCAGGGAGAGCTGGGGGGCTCCATTGCCTCGAAAGTTATATATGGCTACAAATGGAAAGAGAAGCCAAGGAGAGATACATTAGGACTCTGAGAAAGCAGGCCATGCCCCAGCAAGAGTCATGGGATCATGGGCAGGATCATGAGATCACAGATTTAGAACCGAAAGAGATCCTAGAGGACATGTAATCCAAAACCCTCATTTTACAGATGAGGAAAATAAAGCTGAAAGAGGCAAAACCCACGGTGTTTCTGACTTCCCAGGCTTCAACAACAGGCCTCAGCTGAGGCTCACCCTCCTTGACCCAGAACAGCCATCTCCTCCTGAGGCCTTCTCACACTGGAATGGACCTCCTGTGCTACCCCCACTCCTTTCTCCCATTGTAAGGGTTTAGGCCCTTATTCCTCTCCCTCCTCTTCCAAGGTAAGCCCCTTTAGAGTAGGGATTGTCTGTTTATTTTTCTTTTAAGCTTGCATGTATATACTTAGTATGGTGCCAGGCAAATAGTAAGTGCTTAATAAATGCTTCTTTGCCTTGCAAATTGAAGACAGGTCTTGAAGTTAAAAGAGAAACAGATATTCCCCTAAGAATAAAGCAAGACACTGTTGCTATGGTTTTGGGGGATGGGTTTTGGGGGGATGGAGGCATAGGATGCTTGCCTAGAGGCAAGAGAATGTATAGAACTTTTATAAACACCCTCCAGGCCTCAGCATCTCTGAGGAATCCTCAGTCTAATGGAAAGGATTCAAATACCTAAATGGATCTGAGACCTCAAAAATCAAGTGAAGTCAACAGTCAACCAACTAGCCTTTATCAAGCACCTACTATACTAAGCGTTAGAGGTACAAAGAAAGGTAAAACAAAACCAAAACATTCCCAGTTCTCGAAGAGCTCACAGTCTAGTGGGAGAAAGAATATGCAAACAGCCATGTAAGGAAGGGAGGGAAGAAGCATTTATTAAACACCTACTATGTGCCAGGCACTGTACTATGCATAGCTTGCACAAGGTCACACTGTCTAAGGCTGGATTTAATCTCAGGTCTTCCTGACTCCCAATACAGCACTGTATCCACCCTACTAGCTAGCTGCTTACGTTCAAGCAAGCTACATAAGGGATAAATTGGGGGCAGTCTCAGAGGGAAGATACTAGCATCAAGAGGGATTAGGAAAGGCTTTTTGCAGAAGGCAGAATTTTAGCTGGGACTTCAAGGAAATCAGGAAAGCCAGGCGTCAGAGAAGAAAAGCAAGAGTATTCCAAGCAGGGAGGACTCCCAGTGACAACGGTTTCCAAGGAGGCCCATACCACTGGACGGCAGAAGAAGTAGAGAGGAGTAAGGTGTAAGAAGACTGGCAAGACAGGGAAGGGCCAGGTTATGGAGGGTTTGGGATGCCAAAAGAGGGGTGTGTATTTGATCCTGGAGGTGATAGGGAGCCACAGAAGTTATGGAGGGGCATGTGGAACACATGAGCACACCTGTACTTCAAGAAGATCAGTTTGACTGCTGTCTGGAGGATGGACGGGAATAGGAAGAGAACTGAGGCGAGGAGTCCAACCAGCAAGCTACTGCAATAGTCCAGGCATGAGGTAATGAGCGACTGTCCCACGGTGTTAAAAAGGTAGAAACGATAGGATTCGGTGGCTGATTAAATATTGTGGGGATGGGGAGGTGAGAGAGATGGCTGGTAGGTGTAAGCCTGGATGACTAGGAGGACTGTGGTACCGTCAACAGTTACAGGTAATTGAGGAAGAGGGGAGGGTTTGGGGGAAAAGATAACGAGTTCATATTTGGGCATAGTAAGGTTAAAATGTCTTGGGAACATCCAGTTTTAAATGTCTAATAGGCTGTTGGAGATGCGAGACTGGAGATCGGGAGAAAGGTTAAAGCTGGATAAAGAGATCTGGGAATCTTATGCACAGAAATGCTAACTGAATCCACAGAAATTGATGAAATCACCAAGTGAATTATTAGAGAGGGAGAAGAGAAGATGGCCCAGGACAGAGGCATGGGGAAGACTACTGACCTACCATTAATGGACATGACCTGGATAAAGATGCAGCAAAGGAGACTGAAAAGGAGTGGTCACGTGAGTGTTAAGAGAAGAAGAGAACAGTGTCATGAAAACTTAAAGCAGAACCACACAGCTTTGCAGTAGGTAGGGGCCAAAATTAAAATAGGCTAAACTTCTTTGGGCGCAGACAGGTTATACTAGAGACAGACTGAGGATGGTGGGTTGCCACAGGTCACGTTACAAACAGGGGAGCGTGCAGTAGCAACCCTACATTTTTCATGGGCCACCCAAAATCCTTTGGCAGCCCATGGGCAGTATGTTGTGCAGGCCTGACAGAGAGAAGAAAATTTCAAGGAAGAAGATTGACAGAGGCAAAAGATACAAAGAAGTCAAGAAGGATAAGGTCTGGGAAAGGGTCATTAGGTTTAGAAACTGACAGGTTATTGGTAACTTTGAAGATTAGTTTCTACTGAGGGATGAGCTTCGGAACCAAAATGCAGAGTTAAGAAGAGAGTGAGAGGAAAGGAAGCAGAGTCACCAATTGTACCCAGTTTTCTCACAGAGTTTATCCTTTAAAAAGAAAGAGATGGATCAAGGGTTTTTTGAGGATATAGGAGACATGGCACTTTTGTAGATAGTAGGAAAGCAGCTGGAGACAGGGAAAGATTATTTAGTGAGAGAATTAAAATGCTAGAGGGGCAATCTGCTGGAGAAGACAGGATGGAATGAGATTACTTGTGCATGTAGAAGGGCTTGCCTTGGCATGGTAAAACACTCCCTCTTCATGTGATACTGGGGGGAAGGAGGGGGGAAAACGGCCAAGCGATGTCCAAGTGATGTGAGACGAGCAACATAGGAGAACAGGGAGCTCTCAGTTAAAGGCTTCAATTTTTTTCAGTGAAATATGAGACAAAGTTCTTAGCTGAGTGGGTGGGAGAGTGGAACCACAGGAGGCTTAAGGAGGAATGAAAAAGTTTGGGAAAGCTGCTATAGCAAGAAAGACAGTGAACCAAATTGAGGAAGATATAGAAGGACTGCCTTGACATGATGAGGGCCCAGTTGAGATTATATAACATAAATTTGTAGTGAGCCTCATTCCGGTGGTTTCATAGCTTTCTTTTGCTCAATTCAGTAGCACATGAATAGGAACGAAGGAAGCTGATGGTGGGAGAAATCCAAGGTTGAGGCTTAGCAAGATCTGTGATAGGGTAAGAGAGCAAGGAACTCAAGGGAAGAGGACAGGGTAGAATTGAAATGGCTCACCAAAGAGTCAAGGGGAGAAAGTACCCAGGGCAGAAATGATGACCTCGACTCCCTCCAAAGATGCAGACCGCAATGCACTCATGCTTGCCTCCCCATCCTATATGACTCTTATTCATGTCTTCCCATAAGTTCTGAGATTGCATTACTGTCCCTCACACTTCACACGAGACCAGCTCTCAGTCTACCCCATGTAATCTTGGCTAGCTTTTCTTGAAAGGCATTGAAATCATCCTGAAGTCTTAATTGGTCCAAGGCTCAAACCACTGACATAGCACCCACATGTTCTCAATAGAAAAGCCTGTACAGAAGGAGTCAGAAGCTTCTCTTTCAGGCACAGCACTGCAGATGCAAAGTGTGCAACTGAATCACTGCTGGATCTTTGCTGAATATTCTTTTCATGCTATGATGTATGAATTAAGTAAATCTCCTTCTGTTCATTGCAGAGGGTGGTCTACAAGTGTTTCATTCCATTCTATTCCCAAACCTAACCACTGGAACATGCTGTTTCAAGCCTGGCCTATAATACTGACCCATTTTCTTTTTCAATCATAGATTCTTTTCTGACATCGATTACTACTATTCTTCAAAACTCATTTGTTATGCTGTGAAGCCTACTCATACCCACCATACATCAATAGCTCTCCATTTGCCTCTCATTTTAATTTTTCAGAATGTTCCATGACTATAGAAACACAAATATTAAAAGATGGGACTTTGTTTCTGGGAGAAAGTGGAAGTCATTAAATCAGCTTTGCCAGTTCACTCTTACCCTTTTTAATTTAGGGCCCTACTCATTGTTCATGTCATCTATTGATTATAAGAAAGCATTTAGTTTGACAGTAAAAAGCCAACTTAATGCAAAGGACACAGGGTTGGAAATCAGGAAATGAAGTTCAACTATTAATTAGCTCTATGACATAGTCTAGAGAGAACACGGGACTCAGGTTAGGAATCAGTAAAACCCACTTAGAAGACCTGAGTTCCAGGCTCAATTTTGCCATGAACTAGCAGTGGAGACTCTATTTTAATTCAAATTTTGTTGATGCCTATCATTTTTTAATCACAATTATTCCCAGATGTGCCTCCCCATGCAGTAAAACTTTCCTTGCAAAAAAATAAAAATAAAAAAACACATACAAAATACTCACTAAGTAAAACCAACCCATATAATTTCCAGACATTTGAAGGCATATATAGCATTCTGTACCACAGCTCCCTACCTCTCCAAGGAAAAAAGAAAGGTATATTTCCTTGACTTCCCTGAAGCTAAGATTGGTTATTATAATTAAAGATTTTTTGTTTTATCTTGTCAGACACTAAGCCTTAATACCACTTCCTCATCACGGCCTACACTTTGATCCTCTCCACTCCACCAGAAACTGTGACTCTACCTCCTGAATCCCCTGGCTCTGATAAGTGAGACTTTCCCCTCATTTTGCCAGAGTACAATCCTTCATGCCATAGGTATCCCCCATTCCCCATTTTCTGGCACCCTTTAATGTGTGGCCTTCCTTCATTAGAATGAAAACTTCGTGCTTACTTGTGTTTGTAACCCCAGAAGTATACAATATTGTACTTAATAAATGGGTTTTTTTCTATCTATCTAGCAATCATCTAAGCATAGTGTTTGGCTTCATTTTAGGGGTCATTTCATTTCTGTTACTGTAGTCATTATGTGCATTAATGTTCCCAGTTTGACTTACTTCATTCTGCAGCATTTTATACACATCTTCCCATGTTTCTCAGAATTTCTCATATTTATTGGTGCTTACAGCACAGTAATATTCCATTACATTCACATACCACAAAATGTTTCCAGTCATTCCCCAGTCATTGGGAATCTACCTTGTTTCCAGTTTGGATTTTTTGTTTTGTTTTGGTTTGGTTTTTGTTACTACAATAAGACTCATTTTTATCTTTCATTTCCTTGGAGTGAAATCTCTGGGTCAAAAAGTAAAAAAAAAAATTCATACAAACATGTGATTTCACCTTGGTGTGGAAACTCCCTCACTACATGTAGATGAGAAACTGAGTAATGTATAGTCTTAGAGTTGCCTGGAGCATTGGTAGATTAAATAGTGATTAGCAAATGATCACTCTGTCAGCAGCAGGATCTGAATCCAGATCTTCCAGATTCAAAGGTTCATCCTCTAACAACTACATTGCCTCTGGATATGGGCACTTTGGCAAGTGATTTAATCCATATGGATCTCATCTATCAAATGGTGATAATATTTTCTGTCCTATATAAGGGTGTTATCAGAATAAAACGAAATAACTGATATGAAAGCAACCACTATGTGGATGTACTGAAAACGGACACTGTCCTTGTTATTACTACTGTGGAGGGTTGGGGAGAGGAAAGCTGAAGAATAGCCCCAAACCTTTTGCCCCAGAATAGAGGCTGTAATATCGATGCTCATCCTTATTTTAATGCAAGGAACATTTATGTTTTCTCTATGCTGTGCAAGATCTTGACTAGATCCTGTAGGAAAGACAAGTGAAACCCAGCCCCTGCTGCAAGTTTAAAGTCTAGTAGAAGACATGAGGAGCATACACAGAAAAAAAAAAAGTGGACAACAGTCAGTGACAGAAGAGCTCCGGGAATTGAGGTGAGAGAAACTACTCCAGGTCTCATTGAATCACCTAAACAGTTATTCTAGGGGTTGGGGGCATGGCTAAGGAACCCAGATCTGGAAGGCAACTTAAAGATGCCTAGTCCAACTTCCTTATCTTAAAGATTACAGGTTACAAAGTGGAAGACTTTGTGTCAAAGGGCTAGGGGGAGGAGAAAAAGGGGAAATACAGTTAGGCTTCACTTATCTATAAACGAATTATCTCTGGTGCCCCACGGTTTTATTTCCACCACAAAGCCAGTAGAGCATGACCAAAAGATAAATATGAAGTATTTCATATGTGTCTTGGACCCCATTCCCAAGCCAAATGCAACATTTTCTATCAAACTTTTACATAGGAAACACCACTTCTCCTCTGGGCGCGCTCACTCATACAACACACACACACACACACACACACACACACACACACACACACACACACACATGCATGCATGACTTAACCAGACCACTACAAGTATGCTTAGTTGAATATACCAAGAACACAGTCAACGCCTGTTTAATTTAGTGTATCTTCCTAGAGGGCAGACAGGATTAAAGTAAACTCATTAATCCCATAAACAGAAGAAATATATTTGTAACAAAACTATAAAAGAAACAACAACACCCACCCTCCAACCAGTGCTGTAAACGAGGTTTTCTAGGCAATACACAGGATGTGGGTGGACAGGACTGGGACGGGGCTTTCTCACACCTCCAATGTCGTGGGTGGGAAGCAATGACTATAAAGACCATGCCCACATATTCTGCCAAAATGCATTACTACCATTGCCAGTCTTGGGATACAAGGGAGGCAAAACTACAGGGTTTAACTAAATTTGTCTCTTACCCCAGCCACCTCTGTGGTTACCACCCTTCCCTCAGGTCCATGACTCAGGGG
This sequence comes from Phascolarctos cinereus, assembly GCF_003287225.1. NCBI lineage: Eukaryota > Metazoa > Chordata > Mammalia > Diprotodontia > Phascolarctidae > Phascolarctos > Phascolarctos cinereus. Next base: position 404,560,727 of record NW_027555625.1, on the reverse strand, counting down.
CATACACAAGACTTCTCTCTCTATCCCAGTAGTTTCCAAATTGGAGCTGGGACACCCTGAGGGACTATGGATTGCCCCCAAGGGATGTGTGATCGACCAGAGAGCTGGATGTCAGCTTGTGTCCCATTCTCACTACAACAACCAATCATGGAGCTTGTCACCACCATGACCACACCTATCCTTATCCCCTTAGCATTAATCCATCTCACAGATTCATGGCTTCGGATGCAGTCCTATTTTTCTATTCTTGAAGTTTGTCAAGTTTATAATAACGAAAAGGAAAATTTAATTTTCCACCCCCTTACTCTGTCATGCAAGTTCCCAACCATGCCCTTTGGAGGCCCACATGGGTCCCTCAGGGCTTCCAGGCACCAGTAACAGCAGCTGCTTCTTCTCCAGGAGGGAGAGCTTGGTGCTCAGTAGGAAAAAAAATCTCACCTACCCCCTTTTCATTAACAGTGGGACAAAATGAATAGCCCAGGACAAATAGGCATTCCAGAATTCCTTATGTTATCTTTCTTCTCAGACCCTCTCCTCTTCCACACCTCATCCATGCTGAGGCTACCACCATCCTTGCAGTCATCCAAGTTCTTACAACCTGATCAGCTTCAACTTGTCCCTTTCCCACACATCTAAGCATGTGACAAATATCGTCCATTCTACCTCCAGATCTCTCCTCTCTCTACTCACACAACCACCAGTCAACGCCAGCCCTCATCATCTCCGGCAAGGGCTATTGGAATAGCCTCACAATGGGCCTCTCTATCTCAAGGTTCTCCCTACTTCAACTCCTCCACCATACAGATGCCAAAGTAAGCCCAGGCTTGACCACTTTATTTTCCTACTCAATAAATATCAGTGGCTCCCAAATGACTCTAGGATAAGGGTGGGGAACCTGCAGCCTCGAGACATTCAGGGCTGCACTTGAGGACCTAGAGAGCCACGTGGCCTTGAGGCCACAGGTTTGCCACCCCTGCTCTAGGATAAGACATTATTTCATTCTTATCCCATCCTTTTTAAAATTTCTATTTTATATAATTTTAACACATATAATTATTAGCACGATAATACACATACATAATTCATAAATAAATAAGTATACACCTATTGGCGATGCATGCTCAAAATTTTTTTTACCAGCAAGGGGCACACTCGAAAAAATTTGGAAACACCTGCTGTCTTCATAAATTATCTCTTGGAAAAGTGTTGATATAACTAATTTATACCAAACTGACCTGATAATGATCTGTTCTGGAACCCCTTCCAGAGCAACAATCCCTTTAATAAAAGTAATGAAGCTCTGACTATAGAATTGCAGGTGTAATCAGCGGGGAGATCTTTGGGGTAAGAGGAACTTTCCAAGCACAACTCAAATCACACCACATTGGTGACTTCTTGGTTGATCTATAGAGCTATTCCTTCCTGTAAGAAACACAGATGCACTGTGCCCCATCCCTCCTTCAGGCATTCAGACCTGTTCAAGTAGGGAACTGTTTGCATTTTTAAAAAATAATATTTTAACTTTTTCTCCAATTAAATATAAAAACAATTTTAACATTCTTATTTTTTTAAGTTTTGAGATCCAAATTCTATCCCTTCCTTCCCCCTCCCAATGGTAAACAACATGATATAGGTTGTACATGTGTAAAACATATTTCCATATTAGTCATTTTGGGGAAGAAAACTCAGACCAAAGCTGTTTGCATTTTTTTAAAAGCCTGCACAGTCCTTGGACATGAATCACTTTTGTTCATGCCATCTGCAACTGTGTGTGAAGAAGGAGATGAGGCCTCATTAAAGGGAAAGAATCCTGGACACTGAGTCAGGAATAGTCCTAAGGGTCTATTCTCACAAAGAAACCAACCATTAACAAGCTGACAACAGCCACATCACCTTTTGTGCCTCAGTTTCCAAGTTGGTAAAATAGAGAGATTTGACTAGAATCCAGCCTATGTATGAATTGGACCTAAATCCTTGTTCTGGGTTGTGGTCTGCCTTCATGCTAACCAAAGCTACAGGAATAGCTGAAGATATTAGATTCAATTCAACAAACACTTTTAAAGCACTGACTTTTGTACACCTTGGGTCTAGTACTAAAGATACTAGGATGAGCAGGAACTCACATTTCTTTAATGCTTGGACACTTCTGAAGCAAAAAAGCGTTTAGTTTCTGTGCAGAGAGCTGCTATGAAAAGAGCCGCCAGGGTGACTCTTCAGTCCATGCCATGCAAGAATCAGTTGATAGACTGGCACATTAGCCTAGAGAAGAAAAGACTCAGAGGGAACATAGGAGCTATCTTAATACTGCTGTCTTCCCTCCACTGATTATCTCCAATTTATCCTGTATATATATCTCATTTGTACATGGTTATTTGCCCATTGTCTTCCCCGTTAGACCAAGGTCCTTGAGGGCACAGACTGGTATTTTTTTTTTATTTTATCTATGTGTGTGTGTGGGGGGGGGTTGCTTTTCTTCATGTCCCCAGCACTTAGCACAGTGCCTGGCATATATTAGTTGCTTAGTGAAATGTTTATTGATTGACTGAAATATCGAAAGCCCTATAGTGTGTAAAAAAAAAAAAAGATGACTTACCATGTTTGACCTCAGATAGCAGAATCAAGAACAATGTGAAAGTTGTAATTTAAGCTTGACATCAGAAAAATCTTAAAAAATAGTAGAGGCTACCTTAGCAAAGTAGGTGCACCTCCCCCCACCCCTTGCTGGAAGTCTTCACACAGAGGCTAGATTGCTGAGTATATTTTAGTGCACATTCTTTTTGGGGTATAGTTTGGATTATACAACTCTCGGGGTGATTTCTAACTCTGAAAGGCTGTGATTTAGTGATTCTGTGGATCTGGATTATACCTATGTATTCTTGGGCGTATGGCAAGGCAGAACATTCTAGTTCCTTGCACCACTGAACATCACGAAAGCCCAGGAGATCTAACCCATGACGAAGTCCATATTTTTCCTATTCTCTGAAATATCCTGGGTGAAAGAGGAGATCTCTGATACATATATATCCTCAAACACAGTGCTAAATTTTAAGATCTGAATTGAATAATTATACTTGAAGGTATTGTTCTAAGAGGAAAATGAATTCAGAATGCAAACACCTGAGGTGACAGTTTAATTTTAAAACTTACTTTTTACCTTTGCATACCTAAGTACCTTCATTTTAAGCATTTCAGACTGCCAGCGGAGGAAGTGGCTTTGCATACCAGTACCAAATTCTGCTAACTTTTCAAAATGAGTAACAGGAAACAATGCCAAAATGGCTCTCTTTGCTGAGTTTTGCTGGCTTATCTCTGCTTGCTGCTATACTGTATATCTGACTAGTGAGATAACAGGTTTTCTCCTTCCTCACACTTGAAGCCCTAACCCCATCCTAAACTTTTGGATGAAAAAAAATATATATATATATATAAACACAAGAGGAAGCTGCCTGTGCTGCCTGCCAATAGGATTGAGATTATACCTTAGGGATTTTCTAATTCAGCTCCCTCTTTTTACCAATGAGGAACTTTAGGTCCAGAAAAGTTAAGCAATTTCTCCAGTTCCTCAGCTGGGAAGTAGCAAAGTCAAGGCTCAGAACCTTACATCCTATGACTCCAAACAGCATCCTTTCCCCTGAACTGTAAGTACCTCAGTATATGGACTTAAACTGGAGTCCATATACGGACTGAAGCAAGATTCAGGTTAGAACCTTAAGTTAACAACATAGTTAGTGCCAGTGGTAAAACTGGGTGGCTTATAGTCACAACTCAGGTATCTTGGGATTTTCATGGGCTTCCTTCTAAACTTCTAAAGATATTCTTTATTTCTTCTGCGATTTAATTCAACAACATTTACTAAGCACCTGCAATGCTCCCTCTCTCCCCATCCCCTACCCCTACTAGACTGAAAACCCCTCAAACCAAGGAATTTCTCTTTCTTTTTCTTTCTTTCTTTCCTCTTTTCTCTCTTCCTTCTCCCTTTCGTCCTTTCTCCCTTCCTTTCTTCCCTTCTTTCTTTTTCTTCCTTCCTTCCTTCCTTCCTTCCTTCCTTCCTTCCTTCCTTCCTTCCTTCCTTCCTCCCTTTCTTCCTTCCTTCCTCCCTTTCTTCCTTCCTTCCTCCCTTTCTTCCCTCCCTTTTTTTCCTTCTTTTTATATACATTCATTCATTTGTTTATTTATTTGCTTTGTATTCCCAGTTCTCAGCACAGGGGCTGCCCGTTGAAGGTGTTTCATAATGTCTATTGAATTGAATCACAGAAAGAGCAAAATGAGGATTCTGTAGTATTTGGAGCCAAAAGCCGGGGGCCTGAATCCCTGGCTCTGTTACTTGCTGTGTGAGGAGAAAGGCAGGCTGTGCAACCTCCCTGAGACTCAGTTTCACTGTCTGTGAAATGATACTGCTACTGCCTACTTCATAGGAAAATTGTGGTGAAAACACTTTGCAAACTGCTGAATGCCACATAGATGTGCTATTTTATTGCATTTGTCTTCTCAAATTATACAAAAGCATGACACAGAACAGACCTTAGAGAGCATCTGGTTCCAACCTTCATTTTAGAGATGATAAAACTGAGGGCCAGAGAGGTTTGATGACATGCTCAGAGGGGCACAGTAGTTAGGAGCAGAGGCAGGACTTGAATCTGGCTCCTCTGATGCCAGATCCAGGGCTCTTTTCACCCCATTATCTCATGTTTACATTATCCAAGTAACTTGAGCTATGCATTGTCTTTATATATATATATAGGAACAACTTCCTAGCAAGGTAAGTTAAGTTAGTATTGTGTGGTATTTTCTTTGTTACAGATGAGGAAACTGAGGCCCTGGAAAGTGAATTAAGTTCTTCGAGTTCACCTAGAGACTGAATGGACAAGAACCTTGAGAAACTTAATTTTCTACTACTCAATAGCCCATTTCTTCCACGTGAAGACTATTATCTCTAAAAATAACACAAACTGACATTTAAATAAATGCTTTGGTATTTACATAGCGCTTTTCCTTACAAGAATAGTTTGAGATAGGCAATGTATTATATTCCCATTTTTCTGATGAGAAAACTGAGGCTAAGAGCAGATGAGTAGTTTGTCCGTGATCACACAGCTATTGAGTGTCACATGCCAAATCTGAAGTCAGGTCTTAGGGCTCCAGGTCTAGGGTGTATTACTTTCTGCCACCACCCTGTCCCTTCTGCGCCACAAAGTTCAGAATATACTTCCACTAGCATTTCCCTCCATTGCTCCAAGAAATGCTGACCTAGCTAGGCCTTCTCTTTTCATTGTGGCCAGAAAAGACACTGCTATATTCCTGGGTGTGTACACGCCTCATTTGGGATCTTGTTATTTTGCTGACAAGTTTGAAAAGGAAGGGCTTCAGCAAATCTCTAGAACTCATAGCATCGAGGTAAGCCACCGTACAGCCTGAACAGCAGTAATAATGAAACAAACAAACAAAAATGATCTGAGTGTCGCTTTGCAGGGACCCGGGGAGAGCTTCAAGAGGGCATCAGCTCTAGGGGGAGAGGTTGCGTTAGAATTAAGGGAAACAGGCCTGGCCTCATCAATTTTCCGATAAAAATGGCCCCCAGTGAGTCTCCAGGCTTGGAGCTGACAGTCCCTGCCACAGCCTCAACCCCAAGGCAACCAAAAGCTGACCTTGCATCAGGACCTGAGGGTAGTGCAATGACAAGGCAAAAACCACACTGCTAAGAGAAGGTAAGGTGGACAAAAGTGTTTGGGTAACCGAAGGCCTGGAAGGGGAAGAGCGTCTTTCAGAACCGACACGTGGAAGGAATGTTCCAATTCAGGACTTTTGGAGCTTCAAAGACAAAAACCGCAAAGGGGCACCACGTTGGCCCAGATATTGCTGAAGGGAACTTTAGGCAATATGAAGCATCAGAAAGAGCGCTAGATTAGAGGTGAAAAGACCTTCACCATAGCCTCAGATCCAGCAGAGACAAACTTAATAAACTTCTTTCCTCAGTTTCTAGGGTTCAGGGAGCTGGGTGGTCCAGCTCAACTGGACTTGAGTTTGAATCTTCCTTCAAATACTAACTAGCTATGTAGCCCTAGACAAGTCTCTTAACCTCTTGCCTCAGTTTTTTGATTTGTAAAACCGAAATAATAATAGCATCTCCCTCACCAAGTTGTTGTGAGGATTAAATCAGACCATATTTGTAAAGCATTTTGCAAACCTTGAAGTGCTACAGTGCTACATAAATGCTAGCTATTATTATTCTCTCTTAAATGGAAGTAACAATATTATGTAACCTACTTCTTGACATTGGTATAAGGCTCAAACTTAATAATGTATGGGTAGGCCCCTAACTCTATAAGTATAAGGTTCTGATTATTATCTTAATGGTCATGAGGTCACCAGGTATCACTGGGGATAGAATGCTGGATTTGGAGTCAGGGAGATAACAGCTAGTGTAATAACGAGCATTTATATATCTCTTTAAGGTCTGCAAGGAACTTGACAGAAGTTAGCTCATTTGATCTTCACATCAAGTCTGTGAGATAGATGCTATTTATAGATGAAGAAACTGAGGCACAGAGAGGTTCAGGGACTTGCCCAGCATCACTCAGCTCTAAGTGTCTGAGGTAGAATTAGAATTCAGGATTTCTTGATTCCAAGTCCCATGCTCTGATCTGAGTTCAAATTTCCCTCAGCCACTTAATAGCTATGTGACCCTGGGCAAATCATTTAACTTCTCTGTGACTCAATTCTTCCATTTACAAAATGAGAAGAAGAAGAATGGCACCTATCTCACAGGGCTTTCTGTGGAGAGCAGCTTTGCAAACCTTAAAGTCATATAAAAAAGGGCTAGCTCTTATTAAGATGATTAATCAAATGCTCTTTCTTGAATGAAGCCTTCACTCAAATCCAATTCAATAAGCATTTCTTTTAGGCAATTGAGGTTAAGTGACTTGCCCAGGGTCACACAGCTAGTAAGTGTCAAGTGTTTGGTGTGAGGTGGATTTGTACTCAGGTCCTCCTGACTTCACGGCCAGTGCTCTATTCACTGTGCCACCTCGCTGCCCCACAACAAGCATTTATTAAATGCTTTTTGCATACAAAGCTGCATGTTCCTCCTCCAATTCCTCATGGTGACCCTGGGCCTTTAATGACTACGTCAGTAGAGCCACAAGTTGTATCAGCTCCCACCACAGCAGAAAGGTTAGAATGGAAATGTTAAGCTCCAAGCTCTCCAAGTTCAAAAACGTTCATCACAAAAGGCATGGCCAGCATGTTTTAAAAGTGGGGAGGGCAGGGAGAAAAGGATGGCCACTGCAACTCACTCAACTATCCATTCATTCAATAAGCATTTATTAAGTGCTTCCCATGTGTTAGGCACTGGGCAAGATACTGAAGACACCAGCACAAAAATTGCACGGTCTCTGCCCTCTTGACCAAATCCATAACAGCACCAACACCAGTGAACTCATAAACCCTTCAAGTATTGAAGGACTTACTACTAGGTGTTGTATACAGTAGGAAATCTGGGGAGAAAACTGTCCTTGATAAGTTTATAATACAGTAGAGAAGGCAAAACTAAACCATATGAAATCACAAGCAATTTAAGTGTACTGCACAATTTAATTAGGTGCTAAAGTATGTGGTGTAGACTCTAGGAGAAAGAAAGAGAAGAATAATTAATCAGGGTTGGAATAGTTTGGGAAGTTTCCAAGAGAAAATGAGAGATGACTATAATGCTCTGATGTAACAGCTGTCCTACTTAATGAGATTTCAAAATGAAACGGGTTGAGGTAATAATGATAAGATGGGGAAACTGGGACTATTTGAAGCTGTTGAGACTGCAAGACTATAGGAAAATTTCTAATCTCTTCCCACTGCCACACAACTAGTTTTGTGAATTGGAAAGAGAAGGCAATTCTGTTTCTGGCCCTTCTCTCAACTCTACCATGTCCCAATTTGTGAAATAGGAAAACTGTTATTTACTTTCCATGTAAGGATTTAGTATTCACAATGTTCCTTAAGAGAGGCAGCCTGTCACAAAGGATAGAGCAACTCCCTGAAATCAGGAACAACTAAGTCTGATTCCTGCCTCTGACACATACTAACTGTGTGACTATTGAAAAGTCAACTGAATTCAAAATGCACCTATCCAATTCTCTAAGTGAGACTTGCCAGTCCACATGGGTGAAGGGAGTTCTCATACAGGAAAACCACAAGTCTAAACCAAAAACGACAAAAAACCTGTGGACCTAAAACTGTTCCTCATAACCTCATTCAAGAAGAGCAGTTTTATTGAGTGCATTCTAAGGTTTGGTTGATTATTTCTACTTAGACCCAGTTTAAAATTCTCGCAGTACTCAGCCCTTTCTTCGGGGGTTGTTTGTTTTGTTTTGTTTTTGTTAATGCTCTAAAAGGTCACAGCCTGTGTATTACTTGTCTGGGAAGGAAGAAGGATCAGGAGAATGTTCTATCCCATTACAAGGCCAGCGGGTAGAAATAGGACAACTCAAAACACTCCATCACACACAATATGGGAGAAAGGATCCCTGACTAACTGGGTTTGGGAATGTAGTGGGAGGGTACAAGGGGAGTTAGTGAGCATGAGAGGTACCAAAGCCAAACCCTGCCTAACTGGGGGTCTGCTATCTTCCATCCATAACTGACAGGGAGGAGAGTTCTTTGGCTTCTATCAACAGGTAACAGGCCATCTCAGGAGCAGCAGAAAATTTGGGAGCAAGGGAACAAGCTATCTTCCCTTCTACAGGCTCAAGGCCCCCTTTCCCTTTCCTGGGGTCAAGTTAGCAACAGAAGTTCCCTCTACCACACCCTGGAGAAGTGAACACCCAAGAGCACACCCAGACTTGACTACCCAGGCCAGAATTCTCCCAATTGGGTACTCTTCCACATCCACTCTCTCCCGGACCTAGGTGGAACAGAATAGAACCCTGAGCCCCACAGCCTCCCAACATCCCACATACCACCAGTCCTTCGAGCCCTGCCCCTACAGACATCATCAAGGGCTTCATCTCTTGTGGAGAAGGGGACCCTGCTATCACCAACACCAAGCACCTACCAAGTGTCACCAAGGAACGTGTAAACTCAAGAGGCCCAAGAATATTGGTCTCCACTAGGCCACCAGCCTAGCTTCTGATTCCCGAAATTCTCATCCAGAAGAATCAACCCTGTGGAGAAGGGGTCTGCCATCCCTACCATTACCATACACGAACTAACAAGTGCCATCGAGGCAGTAGACAAGCCAGCTCATTCCAAGAAGTAAGACATCCTGAGGGAGAGACAAGAGGCAGAAGGGCCGGGCAGGACAATCCACCCGCCCCTCCAGATATGGGGGTGACAACCCAGGACCCGCCTGGAGCGTGACAGTCCTAGGAATAATGGCACTGCCTCCACTCCTCCTCCAGACAATGAGCCCTGTTCCAGGCCTGGCCCTCACAGCCATTGTCCAGGGAAGCACCCCTCCCGGAGATGAGACTGGACAACTGCCTTTACTGATGCCCTGGCACCCAACTCCTCCGAAGACCCAGAAAACACCATTCTCAACTCCAAAGTCTTTGATATCGGCAAATGGTTCCACCTTAGAAATGGACGTGATCTTATCAGTGGAATTAATACAAAAGACCATGGGTTACCATCTGTGTGGCCTTTCCACCTGAATTGCAGCTGAAACTGTTGTGTCCCCAGTTAAAAGTGACACCCTTGAGAACAAGGACTGTCTCATTTTTCTTTTTATATCCCCATTGCCTAACATAGTGCTTGGCACACACACGCCTTTTCAATTCATTCATTCATTCATTCACTCTGCCTTCTATGGCTCTGCTGTTTGTCAAGGAAATTATGCCTCCCATGGGTATAACTCTGTATGGATGTACTGCCAGAAAATAAGAGGAGAAACTTCTTGAAAATTGCCAAAATTGATATCTAGCCTTCCTACTTTTTGCAGAGCTTTTAGACAGTGCAGTGAAAGGGAAAACTTTTTGGACTAGGCCTCAAGAGACCTTAGTTCTGCCATTAACTAGTGACGGGCCCTGTCTCCTCTGTACAATGAAAATGGGATAATGGGGACTGCTCTTGATCAGAGGTATCAAACATGCTACTCCTGAACCAAATTAAAATGCCATTCCTATCTGATCTCAACATGTTGATGTACTAATTTTTAAAAAAAGAAACATGTAAATCTGCTTTGCTTTCTAAGTCAATATATGGTCCACAGGGGTCTTCATGGATGGCTTAGTGGCCCCCATTTCTATCCGAGTTTGACACCACTGGTCTAGATGTTTTCTAAGGTCTCTTCAAAGTCAGTCTAAAATCATGATTCTACAAACCTCAAAAAAAACCAAGCCAGCTGGACCATCTGCTCTAAAGTTTGTTTTGTTGTTGTAGTTTTTTTCCTTCTAAGATAGACTGAAGTCTAAAAGGAACATTACCGAGTCTGTTTCATTGCCTTTTGATTTATCAAAATTGATTAAGGGGGGAGGCTAGGTGAAGAAAAAATATGTATGGTTTTTCAAGAGAAAAACTTCTCCAGAACAGGGTAGAACATAGTATCACAGACTTCACAGACAATATCACTACATGCTCATATGTAACGGAATACTACACCCGTGGGTTTTAGCCACTTTTAAAGTAGGTCCAGAAGTCTAGACCTGAGTGCATCACGACAACAGCCACATTTTCCAGAGACATGGAATTTCTGTGCCTGGATCAAGCGCTATAAGCCACAGGAGAGATGCTCTCATTTGGACATGGGGGAGGGAGGACAGACAAACCCCCACTCTTCGGGGGAGACAAAGCTCCCAAGCTCCCCATGAAGCCACTGGCTTCTGGGAAGGTCACCAGCCCCGAGGAGGCTGGCCATCTGTTCACCATTTTAACTAATTATTTTTGTTAGGTCAGTTATTTATTCACACTTGACTTACAAGAAATCTGACCATTTTTTTTAGAGGGGAAGGGAGGAGAAGGAGTGGAAAGCTTACAGCAAGGCTTCTTAACCTTTTATATGTCAGGGATCCCTTTGACAGTCTGATGAATTCTATGGACCCCTTCTCAGAATAATGGTTTTCCATGAATAAAATTAAATACTTAAGATTACAAAGGAAACAAAGTATACTGAGACACAGTTGAATACTAAAAAAGCAAAACAAAACAGGTTAAGAACCCTTGACTTAAAGCAAATAGATATATGCTTTAGGGGAAGTTTTAAAGCCAATCCCCATCTGCCCCAAACACACACACACAAAGTTCCCTCAAAATGTCATGTTAGAGCTGGAAGGAACCTTTGGGGTCATCTGGTCCAACTCCTTTATTATACAGCGGAAGACAATGAGGCCACATGAAAGAAGGTAGAAAACAAGCCTTTATACAGGGGCCACTATGTGCCAGGAGCTGTGCTAGGGCTTTTATAAATACTATCCCATTTGATCCTCACAACAACCTTGAGAGAGATTCACTATGACTTTCCACATTTTACAGTGAGGAAACTGAAACAGAGGTTAAGTGACTCGCCCAGGGTCACACAGCTAGTAAAGGAAGTGACTTGTGCAAGGTCACAGAGGAAGGCTCATTCGGCTATTAATGAAAACCAAATCTGAGCTGAGGCAGACTTACATTTAGCCTAAATCTTATAGATGAACAGGATGTTCAAGTTAGACAGCACCTTAGAGATGACCTTAGCTAACCTCCAAATTTTGCTGAGCAGGAAACTAAGGCCCAGGGTTAGTCGTGTTAGGGCAGGGACTTGAAGCCAGAGAGGTCTCTTGACTCCCAGTAAAGACTCTGGTAAGTCTCTTTTTGAAATCTGGCCTCTTGTAGGGGTCATGGCCCTTCCAGAGCAGTGAGTATTCCCCCTTTTCTCGGGGAGGGGGGGCAGTTCGCTTTCAGATGCGTTCTGGCCTCAAATTCAACCACACTTAGGCTCCTATAGATAGGTCCTCAGGATACAGAAATCTCTACGAGAAGGTATAGACCTCTATCAAGGCTAAAGAACTGTCTTCTTCCTGTGCCTTGACTCACTTGAAGTCACTCTCCCCATCTCACCCCCAACCCCATCTCTGCTGGGAGCAAATTGTACTTGGAGGTTATTTTATTCCACAATATTTTAAAATTTTTCATTTTCAATTCCACATCCTCTCCTTCCCTTCAACCCCATTCAGAAAGCAAGAAATGATACACATTATACATATACAGTGATGCAAAACATATTTCTGAATTATCCAAGAAAGAGAGAAAAGAGGGGGCAGCTAGGTGGCACAGTGGATAGAGCACCAGCCCTGAAGTCAGGAGGACCTGAGTTCAAATCCCGCCTCAGACCAAACACTTGACACTTACTAGCTGTGTGACCCTGGGTAAGTCACTTAACCCCAATTGCCGAGAGAGAGAGAGAGAGAGAGAGAGAGAGAGAGAGAGAGAGAGAGAGAGAGAGAGAGAGAGAAAAGGGAAGGAAAGTTTGGAGGTGGATAGCATCATGAGACTTTTAGAGTTGTGGTAGATCGTCATAGTGATCAAAGTTGAGTGTAACAGTTGATTTCCCTTCTAATATTGCTGTTACTGGGTAGATTATTCCTCTTGTTCTGGTAACTTCATTTGCTTTAGTTTATATAGGCCTTCCTAGGTTTTTCTGAAACTACCCCCTTCATTATTTCTTCCAGCACAGTAGTATTCCCTCACATCACAAATCATGATTTGTTCAGCCATTCCCCAATTGATGGGGAATTCTAGTTTCCAATTCCTTGCTTCCATGAAATGAACTACTATAAATATTTTTGTGCACATCAGCCCTTTTCCTTTTTCTTTTATCTCCTTGGAGTATAGCTCTAGTAGCAGTATTGGTAGATCAAAGATTATATAGTTTTATTGCAAATTGGGTATAGTTCCAAATTTTTCTCCAGAAAGGTTGAACTAGTCCACAGCTCCACCAACAGCATTTGGTGTACCTGTCTTCCCCCATCCCCTCTGGAATTTGTCTCCACAATAATTCTTAGACAATACATGCTTTCGTTCTTACAAGAAGGGAGGCGTTATCAATGGCTCCTTAAATTTCCTTCTCTGGGACAAAACCCTGAAAAACTCACCTTAGTTCTAGCTCTGATACTATCTATCTCAACATAACTCTCCCCCCTCCCCGAGTTAATAATGTCCTTTCCCTCCATCCTTGGATTTCTTTTATTTGTGAAAGCTTTTTAATCCCCCTTCTAGACGTGAGTCCATGAGGACAAGGACTGTGTATTATCTAAACTTTGTACCTCCCCCAGCACACAGAATAATGCCCTGAACCCAGCACCTCCTTGAATATATATTGTCCTGAATAAAGCATCATATTATAGTTTTTTATAAGAAGGAAGCAAAGAATGGAAAAAAAACATCAGTCAACAGCATTTATTAAGCACTTACTATGTGCAAGGCACTATTTGTGGAGGCACTGGCATAATATCAGGCAGCAGAAGAATGGCCACTTATCAATGAGGCACCTACTAAGACAGAATTAGGGCTTGAACAAAGGGGCTATGGCTACAGGTGAGCTCAGAGCAATCAGCGGGAGCTCTACACACATCCCAGGTGGGAACAGCACACTGCATAGAAGGAGAGCTCAGGCTGTATGATAGGAAAAGGCAAACCTCCAATTTTTATTGTCTCATATTCGCCTTTAGCTTAATTTGTGTAGGCCACAACTAACTCACAAGCATAGGTAACAGGAAGCTGGGTGAGTAAATAATGTTACCAATCTACCTCAAGTGGTACTATCCCTTCTTTGAACTTCCTTTTTCCTCTAATATTTTTTAAATGGTTTGTTGTCCTTAGAATTTTCATAGTCCTCAGATCAATTTGAGCTTCAGTATTTCTAATATTTTTATAATAGCACCTTACTATACTTTCATATTCATCCCTAATTACCTGCCCTTCCTGCTGTCTTCTATATATACTTTTTTTGGATTTAAGTTAGTCAATGAGTCCTCTGTGAACTGTCTCTTTAGACAACTCCTTTGTTCCCATTGGAATATTTCGCATATCATGGATTTTGAGCTAGAAAGAACCTTAAAGGTCATCTAATCTAACCCCTTGGTTTTCTAGATGAGGGAAACTGAGGAAAAGAGGTTAAGTGACTGCCCAGAATCACACAGCTAGTAAGTGTCAGAGACAGGATTTAAACCTAGATCTTCCTAGCTCCAAGTCTAGCACTGTCCACTACACTATGCTCATTATGTCTTTGATTTTCCTTTTTTTTTTTTTTTGGTGAAGCATTTGGGCTTAAGTCACTTGCCCAGAGTCACACAGCTAGCAAGTGTTATGTGTGAGGTCAGATTTGAACTCAGGTCCTCCTGACTCCAGGGCCTGTGCTCTATCCACTGTACCACCTAGCTGCCCCTTTGAATTTCATTTTTGAGAGTTTCCCTTCTCACCTGGAATGAGTTCACCAGTAGATTTTAGTCTATGGAAACCTATCTATCCTTTCTCTGAACCCTTTTAAATCTGATTTTCCAAAATTGAGGCTGTGTGATTAATACCATCATTCTATTCCTTCTTTATCACAAAATCTAGGATGGAATGGTCATTTATTGCTACCCCCACTCCTACTCTACCTTGACTAAAGTTCCTATCATTTCTAATCAAGTAACCAATTCCACCTCATTAATTAGAATCATGTCTAGAATGTCCAGATGTTCCCTCATTGCTTCCTCTACCTTTTGAAGGCTGAAATACTCATTAAGGAAGGCAAGAAATCATTACTTGCTCTGCTATGGGCAGGGAGAAAGCACTCCAGCAGACATCCAGATAATTGAAGTCCCCCATCACTGCTACATCCTTCCTCTGTCCCAGACTTGTGGTCTGCTTCCTGAACTCTACAGCTATTTCTTTTATCTGTTCAGGCTTTGGTCATATATTTTGATGATAGCACCCAAAAGCTCAGCACCATACTTCCCCTGTCTGGTTCCTAAATTCCCTAATATGAGTACAATATACCTTCTTGTACATCCGTTTAAAGGCATCACTGAATTCACAGTAGTATTCTGTCATCATATATTTTCTTAACCAATGGATAATAATAATAATGTGGGGTTCCTCAAAATTACTGATGTTAAAAGGAATTATCAAACCTGAAAAGTTGACATTAAAGACAAAGTGGGTTACTTACCATTTCCTCAACATCATGTAGATCTTTTCCTTGTAAAATGCTTCACCTTCCTTCTACTTCTCAGTACTCTCCCATCAAAGCCTTACTTCACTCCCTAGCACTCCATTACTACTCTCCTCTTACCTCTTATACTGTTTACTGTTCCTAATACTCACGTTACAGTTAGCATGTTAGGACACATGACTTTGAACTCCTTATGTAATTTATCATTATCTATAATGCATAAATATATATGGCTTGAATCTCTTACCAGACTTGAAGACAGGCCTTATATATTTCTTTGTATCCCTAGTGCCTAGCCCTGTGTCCTGTGAATCACAGAATTATATAATTTCAGAGTTGGAAGGGACCTCCAAGGCCACCTAACCCACACCCAAAAAATAATTCTCACCACAAAATACCTTTCAAGTGGCCATCCCTTTCCTGTCCAAAACTTCTAGTGAGAAAGAACTCATACTCTCCCCACCCCTCACCGCCCAAGACAGCTCATCCTAACATGGGATTGCTCTCATTGTTGGGAAGCTTTTCCTGACATCAAATCTAATTTTCCCTTTTTGCACTTTCTACCACTGTTCCTAATTATGCCCTCTGAGGTCAAACGGAACAGGTCTAACCCTTCTTCCATGAAACAACACTTGAAGACATCATGTCCCACCCCCTGAGTCTTTTCTTTTCCAGGCCAAACATTCATAATTCTGGTCTAGAGACCCTTCATCATTCTGGCTGCCCTCCTCTGGAGGCCCTCCGGTTTATTATAGATGGTGCACATCCTACTAGGCACTAAATAAGATGTATCTAAACAAGGAAGGCCCCTGACAGCCTTGATGCAAAAAGAGTTAAGGTCACTAGTCCTGGGTAGTAAATGCCAACTTCTCCACCAAAAGATTAATACATTAGTCTACACCAAACCAGTCCAGCCCAGTAATTTAGAAATGGTGCAAAGAATTGTTTAATACCTTTTATTTGTCAAGAATATTTTAGAACCAAAGGGTCATAGATTGAGAGCTAGAAGAATCCCTAGAATCTATGTAGTTCAACCTCCCCCCATTTCATAGATGAGGACAGTGAGACCCAGAGGGACCACATGACTGGCTTAAGGCCACACAGCAAGTGGTAGGACTTGGGTTGGGATCTGAGCCTCATCTAACTCCAAATCCAGAATCTTCTCCATGTCCCACAGCTACTTTCAAAGCGCTTTCCCCTTCTATTGTCTGATATGGTCTTCACAGCAACCATATGAGGCAGATATTTCCCCTCCATTTTAGAAATGAGGAAGCCCTAAAACAGTTCACATTTTGAGTCAGTAACAGATAAGAAACTGAATCTCTTGATTCAGTGTTTAGGGAGAGCGAACAGAGGGACTTGTAGTTCACTGCTTTTTTCCACTAGATCACATTCCCCTACCTGGAAATTCCCTATCCCTTCTACAGAGAGAATCAGAAAGAGACAGACAGAGACACCAAGAGAGAAAGAGAGACAGAGCCGGCAGTGGCTGGAGGACGCTGGTCAGAAGCAGCAACTCAGAGGGTGGGAGCACAGAGACAGACAGTGACAGAGACAAAGAAATAAAGATACAAATACTGTTTCATGTTATTTGGAATGGTTCAGATATTCATCAAAGGATAGATATAATTTCTTTGTAGAATTTGAAGACCTTATTGGGCCAATAGATTCCTTAAAATAATAATTTGAGCCCTCCTCTCCAAGAAGATTAAGTGAATTTTCATCAGCAGGTGCTAAAGTTGTCTTGAATAACACATCACCAGGTCCCCAGGCCAATTTGAATTATTCTAGGCTGAAGCCTAAATTTCCTTCATCTTGGATGATATAGGTTTCTTAAGGGTGTTACTTTAAATGTCTGGGTGTATTTATTCTCCCCCTTCCCCACTTCCAGGGATGAAGTCAAAGTAGAGCATCATTTGATCTGTGGTTACTGATCTGATCTGGAACAGCCAATCCTTCCTTTCCCCCAACTACATTGCAGCAAAATCCGATAGCAAGACTGCACCATAGCCATAATGAGAAAAATTTAAACTATATACCGAATCATCCTCTCACCCGGTAGTTCCTTGTAGAGAGTTCTGGGAGCCTAGACAAAAAGTAGAAGGGATCTCTCTCTCTCTCTCTCTCTGTCTCTGTCTCTCTCTCTCTCTCTCTCTCTCTCTCTCTCTCTCTCTCTCTCTCTCTCTCTCTCTCTGTCCCTCCCTTCCCCCACTCTGTCTCTCTCTGTCTCTCTGTCTCTCTCTGTCTCTCTGTCTCTCTCTGTCTCTCTCTCTCTCTCTCTCTCTCTCTCTCTCTCTCTCTCTCTCTCTCTCTCTCTCTCTGTCCCTCCCTTCCCTCCCTCTGTCTCTCTGTCTCTCTCTCTCTCTCTCTCTCTCTCTGTCTCTCTCTCTCTCTCTCTCTCTGTCCCTCCCTTCCCCCCTGTCTCTCTCTGTCTCTGTCTCTGTCTCTCTCTCTCTCTCTCTCTCTCTCTCTCTCTCTCTCTCTCTGTCTCTCTCTGTCTGTCCCTCCCTTCCCCCCTCTGTCTCTCTGTCTCTCTCTCTCTCTCTCTCTCTCTCTCTCCGTCCCTCCCTTCCTCTCTCTCTGTCTCTGTGTGTCTCTGTCTCTCTGTCTCTGTCTCTCTCTCTGTCTCTCTCTCTGTCTCTCTCTCTCTCTCTGTCTCTCTCTTCTCTCTCTCTCTCTCTCTCTCTCTCTCTCTCTCTCTCTCTGTCCCTCCCTTCCCCCCTGTCTCTCTCTGTCTCTGTGTGTCTCTGTCTCTCTGTCTCTGTCTTCTGTCTCTCTCTCTCTCTCTCTCTCTCTCTCTCTTCTCTCTCTCTCTCTGTCCCTCCCTTCCCCCCTGTCTCTCTCTGTCTCTTGTGTCTCTGTCTCTCTGTCTCTGTCTCTGTCTCTCTCTCTCTCTCTCTCTCTCTCTCTCTCTCTCTCTCTGTCCTCTCCCTTCCCCTGTCTCTCTCTGTCTCTGTGTCTCTGTCTCTCTCTCTCTGTCTCTGTCTCTGTCTCTCTCTCTCTCTGTCTCTCTGTCTCTCTCTCTCTCTGTCCCTCCCTTCCCCCCCTCTGTCTCTCTCTGTGTCTGTCTCTGTCTCTCTGTCTCTCTGTCTCTCCCTCCCTCCCTTCTCTCTCTCTGTCTCTGTGTGTCTCTGTCTCTCTGTCTCTGTCTCTGTCTCTGTCTCTCTCTCTCTCTCTCTGTCCCTCCCTTCCCCCCCCTCTGTCTCTCTCTGTCTCTCTCTCTGTCTCTCTCTCTGTCTCTGTCTCTCTCTCTCTCCCTCTCTCTTCTCTCTCTCTCTCTTCTCTCTCTCTCTCTCTCTCTCTCTCTCTCTCTGTCCCTCCCTTCCCCCCCTGTCTCTCTCTGTCTCTGTCTCTGTCTCTGTCTCTCTGTCTCTCTCTCAGTTCAAGGCCTAACAGTCCTCTGGCCTAACTCCACAAATCTCTGGGTCATCTGACCCCAGAAGAACCTGCAGGGGAAGCCAGTAGTTTGGGGAAGGGCGGGAGGTGGGTTCAGAAAGCGGGAAGGAAGGCGAGGAGAGTGCATGGTTGACCAAAGAAGCATCTCCCCGCCCTCCAGGGCCAGGAGCCCGGCTGAGGGGCAAGAAGCCAGAGGTGACAAGCTGGGAGTCTCACCCTCGGCTCCCGCCCTGCAAGTCAGGGCGTCTGTGCCGAACTTCTCGAAATGCAGAAGTTGCTGGCCAGGCGCAGCAGCGGCAGCGGCGGGGCGCGGGCTCACTGGCCAGGAGCAGCAGCTCCGGGGCTGGGAGCACAGCCCGCTTCAACTCTCCTTTTTTTTCCCCCTCTGAGAGCGAAGGCGAAAGCGATGTGCCTGGAGGTAAACGTGGAGCAGCCAGGGCGGTCTCTCTGTGGCTCCACGGGATCAAGTTTAGGACTGCGAGGGCAGGGGGAAGGTTGGGGAGGAAGGGCTCCCTCCCTCAGCATCCCCGCTGAGCCCTGCCACCCCCTCCCTGCTGTACAGGGCTTGGGGGCCCCGCCGTCGCCGGCTCCCCTACAGCGCCCCGCGCACCTACCCACGCCTTGCCGCTCCTTGTCAGTTTTGCGCCAGGGGGCCATGTCCCGGCCTTGGGGCTGCTGCCTCCGAGGGTAGTCCAGGGGGGAGCTGTGCGCTCAGCCGGGCCCCACTTCCTTCCTCTTTTCAGACTCCCTCTCAGGGCCCGCCCTCCCCTCTTTGGGGCTCCCCGCTCCCTCCCCCCGGACAGTGAGCTAGCTGTCAAGGTGCTTCTGGGAGAAAGGCAGACAGACACCTGTTGGGCAGCGGGGGGCCCAGCCCCAGAGGCGCTGCTCTCCCTTTCGGGCGCGGCCTCCTCTGAAAGAGGGAAGAGGGCAAAGGGAACGGCTGACTCCCTCGGCTTGGCCTCTGTCCCCCGGGGCAGGGGTGAGAAGGGAGCCAGGACCAGGGACCTGACAATGGAGCTAACAGATAACACGTCAGAGATGGCAGGAACCTTAGAGGTGAGGTGGTCTGACCTCCCTCAGCACGCAGGCATCCCGTTACATCATGCAGAATTTTGCAGAAAATGCACGGGGAAAATTCCTTGAACTGTCTCAATGCAGTCTAATAACAAGTATTTATTAATCACGATGTACTAAAAGGCAGGGCACTGCGCTAGGCGATAGGGATACAAAGATGACATTAAAAAAAAGAATATTTCTCCCCTCCCCCGCCCAGCCACGGAGCTTAGTGAAGGGGTGTAAGGATGGGCAGGGAAAGCAAGAGATATTTAGAAAAGAGGGTCTTGTCTTGGGAGCCAGCCCCCCATCCCTTCCTCTCTTACTCCTTTTGATGGAGGGGCCCTGTTGATGAAAAGAATTCTCTTCAAAAGACCAGACGTTAGTAAAGACTGAATTTCTATTTTCCTGCCCTTGGAAAAATACAAGTGTAGAGCATAGTGAATTTCTTCGATCTGTAACCACTTTTTTGCTTTGCACTAGAAAAATCAATAAAATAGATTAAGAAATATTGAGGCTGACAAGTGGCTATGAGGAAATAGTAATTTTATTTTATCTACAACCGTGTCCTTTTCAGTTTTCTGGTAGTGCGGTCAAGTATGTGTTTTGGAATACACTATTTAAAAAACAAGGTCAGTGCACAATAGTCCAGGAGATCACAGAATTTAAGCTCTCTAAAAAGGTTACCTAATCCACCTTGTACCTAACCAATGATCCCTTCTACCATACTTCCAGCAAGTAGTCCTTTACATATGCATAGTTAGATAATTCAGTATGAATGTGAGCTCTAAACTGGGTACATTTTTTCTATAAGGCATTGGCAAATGCAAATGTTCTGGTTACTAACACCAGCAATGTTTGAAAGGGCTGGGATACTTATAGGAGACACTCTAGGTCCTAGAGTCTAGGACACTGATCTAGTTGGAGTTGTGATTAAACTGTTCAAAGTTCCAAAGAGTAATTTTCTCCTGCATGCAGCTGGCTGTTTAAATGAGTTATGAATTTATGTTCCCTAGATTGTATGTGCTAACAGTAAATCTTCCAAGGTGTGAAATTGTCAATTTGTTCTCAGCTGAGCCAGAATTTGTAAGGAGGATATTTGGGATAAAGATTAATTTGTCTTTAAGTAAGATGATATCTGAAACTACAGATTTCATGTTATGAGAAGAAACTAAAATAATATTTGGATGGCATATAAACATAGGAAAATGGGATTTAGAACTGGAAAGGACATTAGAAACCATTTACTCCAGTACTCTCCTTTTTCAGATGAGAAAGCTAAGGTCCAGAAAAAGTGAAATGGTCCCAGAGGGAGTAAACAGCAAAGCTAGAGTATGACCCTGAATATTCTATGATCAAATCAAGTGCTCTTTCCAGTTTACTTCATTACCTCTGTGATGCAGATTTTTTTTCTAATATAATTCTTTCAAAGCACTGTGAAAAGAACTTGAAAGACTCAATAGGTTTCAATACATTTGGTTGATTCCATGTGTCAATCCCATATAAAAATTAAAACCGGACAACTGTTTTTTCAAATATAATGTAATATACTCATGTGTTTGGTTGGTTGGCTGGCTGAATTCTGTCCTTTGCTCTCGAAGAGGACCAAAATGTCATCGCTATGCTAGAGTCAAGTTTCAGTGTGTCCGACTATGGCTGCCCAGAGCCATAGGAGCTCAGACCGCTCTACCACAGGCGGTGAACATGTGGGGTGGATTCTCTAAATTTTCGCATCCTGCTTCAATTTTGCTTTGCTCAAAGGAGCGCGGCCCCTTCTCCGAGGCGGGAACGTCACGCTGTGTGGCCCTGTGCCAATGTCTCCTACGTCACACAATCAATTCCAAAGTTCTTAAGAGAGTGTCCTTGAGAGTGTCCTTGCACTGCTTCTTCACTTGCCCCGAGCGAGGTAGCACGATGCTGAACACGTTCAGTAACTAAAACGCAGCAAGGATATGAACAGCTTTCAAAAGAAGAATTGTAGCACATAAAAGACCATTGAGAAGTAGACTTCAGATCACTACTGGTAAAGAGATACACTAATTACAACAACTCAAAGATGTCACTTCACACCAAGAAAACTGACAAAGACAGCAAAAGAGGAGAAGTCAGAGTTGAAAGGACTGTGAGAGGACAGCTATACTGATGTACTATTGATAGAGATGTTAAATAGATCAATCATTATGTATTTCAACTTGGAATTATGCAAGAAAAGTGACTAACATTTAATCCTAGGCATGCCACTATTGACCACATACCCCAAGAAAATCAAAGAGTACTAACATATTAACAGCATCACTTTTGATAGTAAAGAAAAGGAAACTAATAAAATTAAATACCTACTATGTGCCAGGCGTTAAGCAAAGTACTGAAGATACAAAGACAAAAGTGAAAACAGCTCTTGCCCTTGAAAAGCTTAGTCTAGCCAGAGGAAATTGTGTGTGTGTGTGTGTGTGTGTGTACACATACTAGGTGGATAGGGACATTTTGGAGGAATCAAAAAGCTCTCATGTAGAAAGCAGCACTTGAGCTAAGCCTGAAAGGAAACTAGGAATACTGAGAGATCAATAAGGAGAGAATGCCACTTCAATTATGGGAGAACAGTCAGCATAAAGGGTACAGAGACAGAAGATGGAGGGCCATGTATGAAGAAGAGCAAAAAGGCCAGTTCTAACGGTAGTGTGAATGGAGGGGAGGACTGTACAATAAGCATGGAATAATAGGTTGGATCTGGGTTGTAAAGGGTTTTAAATGCCAAACAGAAGTTTAGAATTAATCCTGAGGAAAATACAGATCCACTAAAGTTTATTGAGTGGGGAGTGACATGGTCAGACCTGTGTTAGAGAACATCAGTTATCAGTCTGGTGAACGATGGATTGGGGGAGGGGAAAGCCTTGAGCTAGGGAGCCCAATTAAGAGCATATTGCAATAGTCCAAGTGAGAGGTAAAGAGGACCTAAACTAGGATGGTAGCTATGTGAGTGGAGAGAAGAGGACAGATGCAAGAGCTGTCGTGTAGGTAAAAACAAGATTTGATGACTGTCCAAGTGGATTGAGAATGAAAAGTCAA
The DNA here is from genome assembly GCF_003287225.1 of Phascolarctos cinereus. Taxonomy (NCBI): domain Eukaryota; kingdom Metazoa; phylum Chordata; class Mammalia; order Diprotodontia; family Phascolarctidae; genus Phascolarctos; species Phascolarctos cinereus. Next base: position 404,538,094 of record NW_027555625.1, on the reverse strand, counting down.
GAATGACACCGAGGGAAAGCTTCAGTGGAGGACTTCCGCTTCCGGAAGCCAAGATGGTGGAGTAAAAAAGTAGTTGCTCTCACCTTCCCCTATCAACCTCTGAAAACCCAGAAAATATCACCCCAGAAAAAACCCTGGAACAACTGAACCAGAAGAAAGATGCGGAGCAGCAATGCAGTAGCCCAGGTAGCTTGAGGGATTAACAGAAAGGCCCCTATTACCCTGGGGGAAGGGGAGCAGTACAGAATGGGAGGCATCCCAGCCAGCTAGCAGAAAGCCCCACTTTGGCATACCAGGAGAAGATCCTGGTGTCTTGGCATTCTACAGTAAACGGGTCTCCCAGTGCCTCAGCAAAAAATAAGGGAAGCAGCATGACAAAGGGCCCCAGGTGGATAAACACCCCTCAGAACGCATCTAAAAGAGCTGAAGAAAGCTAAAGGAAAGGAAAAGCAGGCAACCTAGAATTGCCTGAAAGTTCCAGCCTTGCTGATTCCAGCCCAACACCAGGTAAGCTGCCAGAACCTACAGCCTCCAATTGCCAACATAAGAGGCCCAGCACACAAAGCCAGTGACCAAGACCTAGGCTCCCAACACAAGAAGCTTGGGTCAATGCCCTCTGATCCCCAGCAGAAGAGCTCAATCTCTTTAAAGGCCAGGGAATAAAGAAACATCATGAGCAAAGAGAAATGTACCATAGATTCATATTATGAGAAGAGTGAAGATCAAGACAGAAATTCTGAAGAGGACAACACTGACAACAAACCTACATATGCAACATCAAAAGGGAATATGAACTGGTCTGAAGCCCAAAAAGCCTTCTTAGAAGAGCTCAAGAAGGATTTTAATAGTCAAATGAGAGAGGTAGAAGAGTCCTTCAAAAATACAATTGGCCAATTGGAAAAAAATACACTGAAGAAAACAAGTCCCTAAAAAACACAATTGGCCAAAAGGAAAAAAACTAACACTGAAGAAAACAAGTCCCTAAAAAACACAATTGGCCATTGAAGAAGGAAGTACAAAAACTAACAGAAGAAAACAATCTGTTAAAAACTAGAATTGGACAAATGGAAACTAATGTCTCTATGAGAGAGCAAGAATCAGTCAAACAGAAAAAAAATAAAAAAATAGATGAAATACCTCATGTAAAACAATGACCTGGAAAATCGATCAGGAGAGACAATTTAAAAATTATTGGACTACCTGAAAATCATGATGAAAAAAAGAGCCTGGACAGTATCTTTCAGGAAATCATAAAGGAAAACTGCCCTGAAGTCCTAGAACCAGAAGGGAAAATAACCATAGAAAGAATCCACTGCACCACCTGAAAGAGATCCCAAATTGAAATGCCAAGGAATATAATAGCAAAATTCCAAAATTACCAGATGAAAGAGAAGGTGCTGCAAGCAGCCAGAAAGAAACAATTTAAATATCATGGAACCACAGTCAGGATTACACAGGACCTTGCAGCTTCTACATTAAAAGACGAGGGCATGGAACATGATATTCCTAAGGCAAAGGAGCTTGGAATGCAGCCAAGGATCAATTACCCAGCAAAAATGAGCATTTTTCAAGGGAGGAGATGGATATTCAATGAAATAGGGACTTCCAAACTTCCTCAAAAAAAATTTGATCTTCAAGTACAGGACTCAAGAAGACATAAAAAGGTAAATGGGACAGAAAGATACAATATGTTGTTAATAAGGGCTGTTTACCCCTACAAGGGAATATGACACTTGCAACCTTGAGAACTGTATTGTTATTACACCATGTTAAAGGAGTATACATAAAGGGGTGGATATTAGTTGACTTTGATGTAATGATAAAAAAAATCTAATCAAGTGGGTTAAATGGATCCAAATAAGTGGATATCTGATCTTAGAAAATGTACTGAGAAAGGAGGAGGCAGACAAGGGTAAATTACATTACAGGAAAAGACACAAAATCCTATTACAGCAGAGGGAAAGAAGGGAGGGAGCATTGTTTGAACCTTACTCTCATCAGATTTGGCTCAAGAAGGGCATAACATAATCAGTTAGGTATAGAAATCTAACTTGCCCTATAGGCAGTAGGAGGGAAAAGGGGAAAGAAAAGGGAGGGGGAAGAAGGAGGGAAGAAGCAGTAAGGTAAAGGGGAAGAAAAGGGAAAGGGATAATAAAGGGGAGGGACTGAAGGAGGCAGTGGTCAAAAGCAAAACACTAGTGAAGGGGGGAAAGGAAAAAGGAGAAAGAAAAGCATAAACGGGGGAAAAGGATGGAGAAAAAGACACAGATAGTAATCATAACTGTGAATGTGAATGGGATGAACTCTCCCATAAAACGGAAACAGATTGCAGAATGGATTAAAAACCATAATCCTACAATATGTTGTTTACAGGAAACACATTTGAAAAAGAGTGACACATACAGGGTAAAGGTAAAAGGCTGGAGCAGAATATATTATGCTTCAGCTGAAGTAAAAAAAGCAGGGTAGCAATCCTGATCTCAGACAAAGCAAAAGCAAAAATAGATCTAATCAAAAGAGATAAGGAAGGAAACTACATCCTGCTAAAAGGCACCATAGACAATGAAGTAATATCATTACTAAACATATATGCACCAAATGGTATAGCATCCAAATTCTTAGAGGAGAAGTTCAGGGAGTTACAGGAAGAAATAGACAGCAAAACTATACTAGTGGCGGACCTGAACCTCCCCTCTCACTAGATAATCTAACCACAAAATAAACAAGAAAGAAGTTAAGGAGGTGAATAGAACATTAGAAAAGTTAGGTATGATAGACCTCTGGAGAAAACTGAATGGGGATAGAAAGGAATATACTTTTTTCTCGCAGTACATGGCACATACACAAAAATTGACCATGTACTAGGGCATAAAAACCTCACAATCCAATGCAGAAAGGCAGAAATATTAAATGCATCCTTTTCAGATCATGATGCAATAAAAATTATATGTAATAAAGGGCCATGGAAAGATAGACTAAAAAATAATTGGAAACTAAATAATCTAATCCTAAAAAATGATTGGGTCAAACAACAAATCATAGAAACAATCAATAATTTCATTCAAGAGAATGACAATAATGAGACAACATACCAAAACTATGGGATGCAGCAAAGCAGTTCTTAGGGGAAGTTTTATATCTCTAAATGCTTACATAAATAAAATAGAAAAAGAGGAGATTAATGAATTGGGCATACAACTAAAAAAACTAGAAAAAGAAAAATTAAAAATCCTCAACTAAACACCAAATTAGAAATATTGAAAACCAAAGGAAAAATTAAGAAAATTGAAATTAAGAAAACTATTGAACTAATAAATAAAACTAAGAGCTGGTTTTATGAAAAAACAATAAAATAGATAAACCTTTGGTTAATTTAATTTAAAAAAAAAAGAAGAAAACCAAATTACTAGTATCAAGAATGAAAAGGGTGAAGCTACCACCAAGGAAGAGGAAATTAAAACAATAATTAGGAATTATTTTGCCCAACTATATGCCAACAAATTTGACAATCTTACTGAAATGGATACATATTTACAAAAATATAAATTGCCCAGATTAACGAAGAGGAAGTAAAATACTTAAATAACCCCATCTCAGAAAAAGAAATTGAACAAGCCATTGATGAACTCCCTAGGAAAAAATCTCCAGGGCCAGATGGATTTACATGCAAATTCTATCAAACATTTAAAGAACAATTAATTCCAATACTATATAGACTATTTGGGAAAATAGGTGAAGAAGGAGTCTTACCAAATTCTTTTTATGATACAAATATGGTGTTGATACCTAAACCAGGAAGAGTCAAAATAGAGAAAGAAAATTATAGACCAATTTCTCTAATGAATATAGATGCAAAAATTTTAAACAAAATATTAGCAAATAGATTACAGCGAATTATCACAAGAATAGTACACTATGACCAGGTAGGATTTATACCAGGAATGCAGGGTTGGTTCAATATCAGGAAAACTATCAGCATCATTGAGCGTATCCACACCAAAACCAACAGAAACCACATGATCATTTCAATAGATGAAGAAAAGGCTTTTGAAAAATACAATACCCGTTGCTATTAAAAACACTAAAGTATAAATGGAGTCTTCCTTAAAATAATAAATAGCATCTATCTAAAACCTTCAGCAAGCATTATATGTAATGGGGACAGGCTAGAAGCATTTCCAATAAGATCGGGGGTGAAATGAGGATGTCCATTATCACCACTGCTATTCAGTATCGTACTGGAAACGTTAGCTTTAGCAATAAGAGAAGAAAAAGAAATAGGAGGTATTAGAAATGCAAATCAAAACAACTCTGAGGTACCACCTCACACCTATCAGATTGGCCAACATGACAAAACAGGAAAATGATAAATGTTGGAGAAGATGTGGGAAAATTGCAACACTAATGCATTGTTGGTAGAGTTGTGAAATGATCCAACCTCTTTGCAGAACAATTTGGAACTATGCCCAAAGGGCTATAAAAATGTGCATACCCTTTGACCCCGCAATAGCACTTCTACAGCTATATCCCAAAGAGATCATAGAAATGCGAAAAGGACCCACATGTACAAAAATATTCATAGCAGCTCTTTTTGTGGTGGCAAAGAATTGGAAATGGAGAGGATGCCCACCAATTGGGGAATGGCTGAACAAGATGTGGTGTATGAATGCAATGGAATACTATTGTGCTATAAGAAATGATGAACAGGCTGATTTCAGAAAAACCTGGAAAGACTTGTATGGTATGATGCTTAATGAAATGAGCAGAACCAAGAGAACGTTGTATACAATAACAGCCACTTTGTGTGATGACTAATATTGATAAACTTAACCCTTCCCAGCAATACAAGGATCTAAGACATCTCCAGAGGCCTGGTGATAGAAAATGCTATCCACATCCAAAGAAAGAACTATGGAAGTTGAATTGCTATTTTTTCCTCTTCTGTTGAGTTTTGTTTCCTCTTTCTGATGGTTCCCCCTATTGGTTTTAATTTTTACTTACAACATCACTAATGTGAAAATATGTTTAATAGGAATGTAAATGTATAGCCTATATCAGATTGTGCGCTGTCTTGGGGAGGGTGGTGGGGAGGAAGGGGAAGAAAAGTTTTCAACTCAAAAGCATATGGAAGTGATTATTGATAAATCAAAATAAATTAATAAAATAAATTTTTAAAAAAAGAATGACACCAAGGATGTTAACCTGGTGACTTGAAGGGATATCCTCAACAGAAACTGGGAAGTTGGGAATGGGTTGGATGGCTTGGCAGGAGAAGTAGGGGAATAGATCTGAGTTCAGTTTTGGACATGTTGAGTGTGAGATATATACTGAAGCTAAGGAAAGAGGCTGGGGCTAGAAATATATAGCCAGAAGTCATCAACAGAGAGAAGATAATTTAACATATGATGACAAAAAGAGAACCCATTTATTGGGGAATGACTAAAAAACCTATTGTATATGAATGGGGTTGAATATTATAATGCAGTAAAAAAAAATGACAAAATATGAGGAATTTGGGGAAACATGGGAGGAATTGTATGAAGTAATGAGAAGGACCAATATACACAATTAGTGCAACAATATAAATGAAAGACTTACTAAAAGAAACTACACTCTGAGTGAATGAAAATCCGCAATGGCCCTAGAAAATAGATTATGAAGCGTTACCCCCTCTTCATGGCAGAGAGGCAGAAGACTATTGTGATATAATGCTATATACATTATCAGGTGTAGTTCATTTTACTGAATGTTTTTACTTAGGTTTTTTTTTGTGTGTTTTAAAAGAAAGGTTAAGTCTGGAGGAGAGGAGGATTGTTTTTGCCAGAAACAACTGTGATATAATCATAGGAGACATAAATACAATTTTAAAATATATTTTGAAAATTACCTATCTAACTCTATGGAAAGAAAACTGTTTTTCAAGTTTTAACATAAAAGTAATGAACATTTAAGATAGTTTCCACACAAGCCTCAACTGTATAAATACCTTAAGAATAGTTAGAAATAAACATTGTGGTCATCCAAAAGGAAAATTCATAATTCCAGCTTGCAAATGCATTTCCATTAAAATCCTGTTTTCATCTTCCTCTTAACTTTCCTGGGGAATAGAAATTGTAATAAGTGAAATTCATTAAATCACATCTACAATTTTAAGGAAATTTTTTAAAAAACATTTCTTCTGTCAGATCACAAATTGGACCATAAATTGATAAATATATGCAAAATGTTCCCCTATGTAGACTAAAATCCTTTAAGTAGTTATAGAATTCTGCAATATTCTGGGATTCAATACAATCATTACAATGCTAAGAGCATATGGAGGACCTCGGCATCCTTAAGGAATCTCAATTTCTCTTGAACTCTGTGCTAGACATCCTCTGTTTACAGTAGCAAGCATCTTTGATGAGCATACATCTACATTTTGTGTTCATTTGATGTTAATAATCAGAGAGTCATAAAACAAAGTTTTATCTGTTTCTGCATCTATCTAGGAATTTTGCCTGGTTTTTACATGTGCATAGGAGACACTTTACTAGAGGAGAAGGCAGAGTTTGCACCCAGCAGATCTTTTTAAACAATTAATAAATAATAAAGGCAATGATATTTTGCATTCTCTATACTTTTATGTCACAGTAAATATGGGACTTCTTATAGAACATTGTGAAAGTCTGCATGTTCTCTTCAAAACTGTACCATCTCCAACACAGAATTCCTCTGTGTCGTAGATCTAGTCCAATTATTCTTCCTGGCTTTTTTGTTTATTTTTGTTTTATTCTTTAATGCAATTTCTACTTCCTCATGCAACACACTAGATATGAGGTTGTTAGATTCCAAATGTCATGACTCCACTGTCATTAATGGTGGCCGTTGTTGTTTGTCCTCTGTTCTCGAAGAGGACCGTGACATCAGGAAGATGATACAAGTGAATTGAATGTGTTTGAGGGAGGGCTGTGCAAGGTCACCAGCCTCACTTTCTCCTTGAGACTCATGAGTCCAGTGGCAAAATATAGACCAGTACTGTTGGAGATGACTCCCATCATTAATGGAGAAAATAATTTGGTGTAGAAGTTTTTCCCATATGTTGTCTGTTTGTTACACTTCCAATGTGTTCCTTAAAAGGTTTCAGTATAGTTTGGCTTAATTGCATCTCTCACCAAGTTTTCTATAAATGTACATTGCCTTTCATTATTCCTTATATTACTCATAAACTTCCACCATTATCTTGTGTTATATTCTACAAACAAGTCTATATTCTAAACTAGTGTCGCCCTTGGCTGTCATATCTTGTTGTTTGATAAAGAGATCAAATGTTTTCTATCTGAGGAAGTTGCAAAGATCTTTTGGTCTCCTCATTTTGGTGATTAATTTGCACTGGTTAACATCCTTAGGAAATGGTGATAGATTGTGTTGATGGCATCTTCTTATTAATTTATGACTTTTTTGTCACCTAGAGCTTGTTTGAGTCAGGTTGAAATTATTTTGATTGCATGCTATTTCCCCCTATTTTTAGTTATCTAGTTTTATATTGATTTTGATCATCACTCCAACAAGAGACCTGATTCCGAGGAATGGCTCCCACATCAGTAACGAGCCATTTCCTGGGGATTAAAAACAATCAGTTTCATTTGATTATGTTATCTGGAACTCCCTATGTCCAGTGTCTCCCTTTGATATTTATTGTTGTTTTTTAAATAAATGCCAACATATGTAACAACTAGGGCCCAACATGTGAATAGCTACTTTGGAGTTCATTTCTGTATAGCCGTTACTTTATATACTTTATTTCATCAATCTTTTTACTACACATATTAATAAATTTGTTCCAGTCTTCACTCTCTGGACTTCTCTACTTCCTTCCCAGCAGCCTTCTGCTGGAGATGCCTCTACCTTGGGAGCAGGTGCTTCCATTTTTTGACTGGTGACTTTCGGCCTGGACCACAATTTCAGGAGGCACCCTGGCCACTCTGCACTCCTCACTCTGGATTTTTCTTTCACACTCCACCATCTAGTTCTTTTTTGTGTTCCCCCCCGCAATGGAATGTAAGCTCCTTTAGGGTAAGATCACTGTTTGTGCTTGTATTTGATTTCTCGGCATTTCAGTTCCTGAAATACAGTAAGCTCTTAATAAATGTTTTATCTCTCTATAAATCAAAAGGTCCTATGTAAAGACTAAACCTGAGTTAGTAAGTAAAAGTCATAGAACTAGAGGAGGTAACAGAGTGCTTCCATAAACATAAACTGAAAATTCAAGATGGTAAAGTCTTTAGTTTAATTTTTAATTATATACTTCATTCTCAATTTAAAAAAAAACAAAAATGAAGCTTTAAATTCTATCGTAGCCACATAATCAAAATTATCTTAATAGAAATATTTATTAACAGCTTGTCTTTAGTGCCCTTTGTATTTTGTATTTGTACAAAGTTTCTCCTTATCCTCCCTCCTCCCATTTATGTAGACAAATCTAATGAATATACTGTTCTGGTTCTGTTTTCTTCATTTTGCATCACTTTATGCCTTTCTTAATTTCTTTATATAGTCCAATCATTCACCATAAAATAATAGCATTGTATAATAATGAGACGCCTGCAACTTATTCAGCTATTCTCCAAACACTTCGTGATGGACTATTTCCAGTCTTTTTATTTTTTAATAAAAGCAAAGCAAACAGATCTACTGATTTCTTTATATCACTAGGATCTAGTCCAAATAGAGTAAACACTATGTCAAACAATTGATCAATTTTGTAATTCTTGTGCACTGACAAATTGTTCTTTAAAAATATCATATCAATTTTCAATTATATCAGCAATGTAATAATGTACTACTTTTTAGAAAGCTCTATCCACTTGTTTTATTATTTACACGGTTATTGTTTTATTTGATCATATAATTATTTTGTGAGTTTACTCTTCTTCCTTTATCTTTGTCTCAAAACCCCTTGAAATCATTTCTCTTTCATATATTTCCTCTTTTCCCCTTGCCTCTGACAAAGAAGTGGTCCTTCTACAGGAAAATGCAGGGAAGGGGATAAGAGAGGGGGGATGATAGAAGGGAGGGCAGATTAGGGAAGGAGGTAATCAGAAGCAAAGACTTTTGAGGAGGGACAGGATCAAAGGAGAGAACAGAATAAATGGGGTAGGATGAATGGGGGTAGTTTTTCATAACATGGCTATTATGGAAGTGTTTTGCGTGACTACACATGTATAACCTATATCAAATTGTTTGCCTCCTCAATGAGGGTGGGTGGGCAGGGAGGAAGGGAGAGAATTTGGAACCCCAAGTTTTAAAAACAGATGTTAAAAAATGTTTTTACATGCAACTGGGAAATAAAATACACAGGCAATGGGGCACAGAAATCTATCCTTACCTACAGGAAAATAAAGGGGGGGGCGCATTAATAGAAGGGAAGACAGATAAAAGGAAGGGGTATTCAGAATGCACATGTAGGGGGAGGGGAGAGATGGGAAGAAAATTTGGAACTTAAATCTTGTGGAAGTGAATGTTGAAAACTAAAAATAAATAAATTTTTATAAAGTGGTCCCTCAGGGCATCTAGGTGACACAGTGGATAGAGCACCAGCCCTGAAGTCAAGAGGACCTGAGCTCAAATCCAGCCTCAAACCAAACACTTGACACTAGCTGTGAGACCCTGGGCAAGTCACGTAACCCCAAGTGCCTAAAAATTAAATTAAATTAAAAAATAAAAAGTGGTCCTTCTCCTTGCCAAAGCCTATCCCCTACATATATGCTTAATCCCATCCCCACCTGTCTTCTCCAGCAGAACTCAACCTTAATCATCTCCTCTGTCACAAGAATATTCAACTTCTCCCTACTTATTTCATTCCTGACTGTTGTCAAACATGTCCAAGTCTCCAGCATCCTTAAAAAAACCTTCACTACCCAAATTAACTACCAAGGACATATGAAGGAAGACATTATCTGCACCCAGAGAAAGAACTAATAAACAGAAGTATGTATAGAACAGTTTTACATATATACACATATTTGTGTCTAATGGTAGCCGTCTTTAGGTTAGGGGGAGGGAAGAAAAAAAGTGATATGATAAACCTTATTATATATTTAAAAGGAATAGCAAGTAGTACATAATAGATTTGCCATTTCATGTAAAATCATCTTTTTTTCTGTTCTACTTTGTTATGGAAGTGTTATTTTGTTTCTGAAGTTCAGAACAAAATAAGCAAAATTAAAAAAAACAAACCCTCATTAGGTACTACTATTCCCTCAGATTATAATCCTATAGCTCTCCTCTCAAAAAAATCACTATAGACACTCACTACATTCACTTCCTGTCACTCACCCCTCAACCTTTTACAATTTGGCTTCTGATCTCATCAATTATGAAACTGTTTTCAACAAAGCTACCAACAATCTCTTAATTGCCAAACTGATTGTCTTTTCTCAGTGTTTATCTTCTCGATCTCTCTGCTGCATTTGACCCTGTTAACCACCCTCTCTTCCTGGAGACTCTATCTTTTCTGTGTTTTCCTGACACTACTACTGTCTCCTGTTCTCCTTATACCTGTCTCATCATCCATCTCACACACCCCTAAATGTGGGTGGACCTCAAGTTCTGTCCTAGCTCTTTTCCCTTCTCTGTCTATACTTACTTGGTAATTTCATCAGCTACCATGGGTTTACCTACCACCTCTAAACAGATGACTCACTGATCTATATATCCAGTCCTAGGCACTCTCCCTGGAGCTGCTGTCTCGCATCATCATTGCCTATTAGACGTTTCAAAATAGATATTTCAGAGATGTCTCAAACTCAACATGCCCCAAAGTAAACTCATTATCTTCCCTCTTCAAAGCTTCCTTCTTTCTGATGAAGGCACCACCATTCTTCCAGTATCTCAGGCTGGTATTCTCCACTTCATCCTCAACTTCCCACTTTTCCCTCACCCTATATAACCAATTAATTGCCACATCTTGCCATTTCTATCTCTATCTCCACAACATCTGTCATGTGTCCCCTTCTCTCTACTCAAACAGCTACTGCCGTAGTTCAGGCCCTCATCACCTCTGGCCTCAGTTATTGAAACTGATTCCTAACTGGTCTCCCACTTCAAGTCTCTTGCTGTTCCAGTCCTACAAGGGAGTCAGAAAAACCTAAGACCTTCCAGATTTTAAGCATACTTATATGTATACCTCTTACCTTACAGGATTATTGCTAAGAATGTACTTTCCAAACCTTAAAGTGCTACATAAATTAGAGCAATTATTATTACCTCACAGTTATTTAAATTTCTGCTTCTTTGATTACAAGTGAAATTGAACAACTTTTAGACTTGTGGTATTTCCCATCAAATGTCTATAAATGTCTTTGGATTATTTAGGCATTCATTCAATGGTCCTTCATAAATTTCTATTAGCTCCTTCCAGGTTCTCAATGTCAAGATTTTTTATCATGTATATTTAGTGTAAAACTTTTCTCAATCTATTATTTTCTTTTTTCCTTTTATGTTCTGTGGATGCATATTTGCAATTTTTAATATAGTCAAATCAAATTCCATTAACTATTCTATTTGTGCTATTAGAGAAAGATCATTCATCTGCACAGCTGATATAAACATAAGGCAGAATGGTAGGGCATAAAAAGCATGGTATTTGGAGCTAAAGAACCTTGGCTCACATGGTTCTGCTGCTGCTTAATACCTGGGTAACTTTAAACAATTTACTTCACCTCTATGGCCTTGGGCTTCCTCATCTGTAAAATAAGGTGGTTTGGAAGATGATTTCTTAGGTATCTTCCAGTTCTTTATTTTCTGACTCAACATATCTTTTTTGCTTTAATTTAGAATAAAATATATATGTAATGAGTCAAAAAATTTTAAGGCCATCATTGTATAGGGTTTTTCCAGTGTGTGCTCTAGAACAAGTGAGTTCCATTGATGTACTTTGCAAAATTTGCATTTGTTGTTTCTTTGACTATTTACTTATACTTTCTATATAATTGAATCTTTTATAAATATTGATAGTAAGTTTAATATAAGAAATGTGGAATTTATATCACTAGAATGCTGCTGCTTAGGAGAAATATTAGTTTTATTCTTTTTTTTTTTTGCATTTAAACCAGCCTAGACTATATGCCTTATTGTGAGAGCAATATATCTTGCAACCTGGGGTAAGGTTTCCTAGGTCTAGAAACTGTAAGTAGTTGACTGTCTTTGATACTTCTTTCTTCTTGTCCTGTAAGGTGAGTTTGGAATTCTATTGGTTTATCCTTGCAATGACAAGAATCCTTTGGAGGAATTTCAAGTGCTCTTTGGAATAAGGTCCCAGAAGAAATTTGCCTAGATCTCTAAGGGAATCAGTTGACCATGGTCCAGGGTCCCTTAGAGAATTTTATGTGCCCTGTAGATATAAGAATGCTTGAAAATGTTGTCCAGATCCCAGCTGGATGACCTTATGCACTGAGGGAATCATGGAAGGGTTTCCACCTAGGATAATTTTCTCATCTGAAAGAAGAATGATGCCTAGTTGACCCTAAATCCTAAATACCTTTTGAGAGACTAAATGTGGTTTTGAAAGATCAATCTGGGTGACTCAGGTTTTCAACCACGAACCAGAAGCCATTTTTCTTTACCTTTGGTTTTTTGTTTGTTTGTTTGTGAGCTGAGAAAGGCCATTTGAGCACCAAGGAAGGCTACTGATGAGTACTTAGCAAGCAGTAATCTTTGGTAAGATTACTTGCCTTGTGAAATGTTGCCTTTTTGTTGAATCTACAAAAGTTTATATTTGGGGATAATTGTGATTTTTGTCTATACACATGGGCCTATATATGGGATTATGCAACATTGACTGTTTTGAGACTTTTTCTTGTATGACGCTGGGCAAGTGAAAAGGCAATGTTCATGCCTCCCCAGAAACCCCAGAGGACTCGTCCAAACTGAGCACAAAAACTGTGCTCAAAATGCATTTCTGCTTGTCAGAAATGGAAGTTTTTCAAACGAGGGAGAGAATAACAGGTATTTAATGCCTGCTCAGATTTTATACGATGGAGGAATCCACGCGGGAGATTCTGAGAGGAAGAAAAACTGGTTTTAGGCACAGGCATTCTAAATCATCCTACCTTGGGATTGAGAGCAGCCTCTTTCCATTGACTAGGTATCCATACTGTCTGTGCTTTAAATCGACCTGATGTAGTCACAGTTGCTCTGTTTTTCATGCAGAGCCAGGGATAACTCACTCACGGGGGGCACAGAACGGACACCATGCAGTAACAGAGAAGGAACTGAGGGCTGCCTTTTTGTCCCCTCTCTGCCTCTTCCACATCCCCCAGGCCCTGTGCCTGAGAAATGGGCTTGGGGTTTTGGTCTGTTTTGTTTGTCCTTTTCAAATCTAGCTGCAGGGAATGGAGACCCAATCTAACAATTCCAGCCAGGAGGTCCTTGGCCATGATTCCAGGTCAGATGCTCCAACTATTCAGCAGAGAAGCCCTGAGAAAATAGGATTTGGCATTCAAAGCCTTTCATAACCTACCCTTCCCACCCCCCTTTCCAGTTTTATTACTTCCTCTTCTCCCCCACAACATACTCTTCAGTCTAATAACATTGGCCTCCTTACTGTTCCTAGAAATAGCCACTCCATCTTCTGACTCTAGGAATTTTCACTGTGTGTCCCCCACACCGGAAATGCTCTTCCTCCTCAACTCTACCTCCTGGATTCCCTGGCTTCTTTCAAGTCCCAACTAAAATCCCAGCTTCTCCAGAAAGCTTTTCCTGATCATCTTTAATTCTAGTGCCTTCCAGTTTGTCCTATATACAGTGTACAGTTTTTTGCACTGAATCCTGGCTTCCTCCTGATGACACAGCCTCCTTAGCCACTCTTTCCAGACCTGCTGCACTTTCACTCATTCTCCTCAGCTCACTGGCCAAGGCAGGGTGTTGGAATAATGCTGGTTCCCCATTGCCACTTTCAGGTTCTCCACTTTCCTCCATCACTCAGTAGTAACTTCTCTTCCTCTGAGGTTCATGCTATTCATATCTACCACCCAATCAAAACCCTAGCTGTTGTCTACAGACCCCCTCACATCACTCCCTTTTCTTCTTCAATAAGTCTGATACCTTACAATAGCTTACAATTTTTCTTTTCTACCAATTCCTGCCCTCATACTAGGGAACTTCACCATACATAATGATTCTCCCTTAAACACCCTAACCACACAGTTCTTCAACCTATTTCCCTCTCGTGAGCTATTCCCCACTTCAGCCACGCATGGAGATGGCCATACCCCTGATCTTGCCATCACCCACAAATGTACCATGTCTATGTTCAAGAATTCTAAAATCCTCTTAACCAACCATAATCTATTCGCTTTTCACCTCTCCTTCTGCTTTCCCTTATATTACCCAACTTTGTATTCATACAGTCCCTGGACCCCTCAATTCTCTTCCAGGCAATCTCCCCAGCCCTAGTCACACCTTCTCCTCTTCTCCCCATCTTGACTCCTTAATAAACCAATACAACTGCCTACAGTCCTCTTCCCTTCAATCCCTAACCCCTCATCACATTGCTGATTACACCCGGCCAAGCCTCAGCCTTGGATCACTCTCACCATTCATTACCTTCATTCCTAAACATGCGCTGCTGAATAAAGGTGGAGAAAGTCACACAACCATCCTGGCTTGTGTGATCGGGTTCACTACAAATTTATGTGGCACAACCTTAACTAGGTCCTCACTGTTGCCAGGCAATCCTACTATGCCTCCCCTATCAACTCAACTATTCTATTCTCCACAGTGACTCTTCCATCCCTCCTCAATTCTCCCACGGCTCTCTCCTTTACTCCTTTATCAGGTCTAACCCCTCTACTTGCTCAAGCAATCCCATTCCATCCTGTCTTCTCCACTAGATTGCCCCCTCTGTCATCCTCACTCTTTCACTTATTTTCAAACTCTACCTCTCTATTGGTTTATTTCCTACTTCATACAAACATGCCCATGTCTCCCCTATCGTGAAAAAACTCTCACTTAGTCCTTCCATCAGTTCTATCACTCTATATTTTTTCTGCCCTTTGTAGCTAACACCTCAAAAAGACTGTCTACAGTCTTTCTCTCCTCTCTTCTTAATCCCTTACAGTCTGACTTTTGACCTCTTCATTCCACCACAACTGTTCTCTCCAAAATTACATACGATCTCTTTGTTGCTAAATCCAATTACCTTGTCATAATCTTCATTCTCCTTGACCTCTCTGCAGCTTTTGACACTGCTGATCAGTCTCTCCTTGATATTCTCTTCTCTCAAGGTTTTTGGAACACCACTCTCTCCTGGTTCTCCTCCTACCTATCTGATCACTCCTTCTCTGTGTCCTTTGCTATATCCTCCTCCAGATCATACCCTCTAATGGTAGGTACCCTTCAGGCTTCTGTTCTGGGCCCTCTTTTCTTCTCCTATATATTATTTCACTTGGTGATCTCAACAGATCCCATGGATTTAATTACCATCTCTATGCTGAGGATTCTCAAATCTACCTTTCCTATCCCAGACTCTCTGCTGACCTCCAACCTCACATCTTCAATTGCCTTTCAGACATCTCAAACTAGATGTCCAGTAGACATCTTAAATTCAATATTATCTTTCCCACTAAGTCTTCCCCATTCCTACCTTCCCTATTACTACAGAGGGCAGCATCATTCTCCTAATCCCCCCAGGCTCGCAACATAGGTGTCATCCTGGGCTCCTCACTATCTCTCACCTCCATATCCAAGTTGTTGCCAAGGCCTTTTGATTTCACCTTTGCAACATCTCTTGAATACTTCCCTTTCTCTTCTCTAACATTGCCACTTCTCTGATGCAGGCCCCCTTGTCACCTCATGCCTGGATTATTGCAAGAGCCTGCTGGTGGGTCTTCCTGCCTCAAGAATCTCCCCACTCCAAACCATTCTCCATTCAGCCACTAATGTGATTTACCTAAAGCCCAGATTCAGTCATGTCTCTCTCACACAAACACACCGAATCAATAAACTCCAATGCACTAGGTCTGTATCCCAAAGAGATCACAGGAGAAGGAAAGGGACCCACATGTACAAAAATATTCATAGCAGCTCTTTTTGCGGTGGTAAAGAATTGGAAATTGAGGAGATGCCCATCAATTGGGGAACGGCTGAACAAGTTGTGGTATATGTATGTAGTGGAATGCTAGTGTTCTATAAGAAATGATGAGCAGGCAGATTTCAGAAAAACCTGGAAAGACCTACATGAACTCATGCTGGGTGAAGTGAGCAGAACCAGGAGAACATTACACACAGTAACAGCAACATGATGCAATGACCAATTTTGATAAAACTTAGTTCTTCTCAGAAATACAATGATCTATGACAATTCTAAAAGACTCATGATGGAAAATGCTATCCACATCCAGAGAAAGAATTATGAAGTCTGAATGCAGTATGAAACATACTATTTTCTCTTTTTTTTCTTTCTAGTGGTTTTTCCTTTTTGTTCTGATTCTTCTTTCACAACATGACTAATGTGGAAATATGTTTAATGCGATTGTACATGTATAACCTGTATCAGACTGTATGCCATCTTGAGGAAGGGGGAGGTGAGAGAGGGAGGGAGGGAGGGAGAAAAAAAATTGGAACTCAAAATCTTATAAAAGTGAATGTTGGAAACTATCTTTACATATAATTGGAAAAAATAAAATATTATTACGGGGGGGGGGGGCAGAATAAAGGACTGCTAAAGCACTCCAGTGGCTCTTATTGCCTCTAGGAACAAATTCAAAATGATCTGTTTGGTATTCAAACCTTTCCTAAATTAACCCCCTCCTACCTTTCCAGTCCCCAACACATCCTCTTTGATCCTGTGGCACTGACTTCCTTGCTGTTCCACAAACAAGACATTCTCTCTTGGTTCAGGGCATTTTCTCTGGCTGTCCCCCAGGCCCGGAGAGTTCTCCCTCCTTAACTCCACTGTCTACATATTTCCCCATCCCTTTAGATGAGGTTCCTTGGGGGCAGGGTCCTTTGCCTCTTTTTGTATCCTCAGTGCTCAGTATAGTGCTTGGCACATGGCAGACACTCAACAAATGTTTATGAATTGATTGATGTTGTCTCCCCCATTAGACGATGAACTCCTTGAGAGTAGGGAGTTTGTTGCCTTTCTTTGTATCTGCAGCCCTCACAACACTGCCTGGCACACAGTAGGCGCTCAATAAATGTTTATTGATTAACTGAAATTCAAGCTCAAAGAGGGGGCTTTGGACTTGAACTTTGTGCGACTAATTCTATCTAGAAACTGAGCCAAGTCCATGAATCTGACGCCTCTCCCCTTCCAAGGTGATATAGGAAGGATTATGCCCTTGCATTGTTGAAGGGAAATATTCGTCTGCCTGTTCTTGGTGTATCTTAGAAGTAAACATTCCTAATCTGTTAGGTACTTAAATGAAACTGAGGTGCTTAAGCCCATCAACTGGGGGAACATATCTGGCAAGGACTTAAGCCAACAGCAGGAATGAAGAACGAACCCCTTAAGGTTGCCAGAGAATCCTAAGAAAAGAGTGAAATGTGACAAACCAGATCTTCAGGCAGTGGAGGCCAGAGAATCATTGTCAGATATGATTTGTTGTTGTTCAGTCATTTTCAGTCATGTCTAACCTTTCGTGAATATTTAGGGATTTCTTGGCAAAGACACTGGTTTGCCATTTCTGGTTCCAGCTCATTTTACAGAGGAGGCAAATGGGATTGAGTGACTTGCCCAGTGTCACACAGTAAATGTCTGAGGCCAGATTTGAACTCAAGGGAAGATGTCTTCCTGACTCCAGGACCGTTCACTACGTGCACTATGGCACCACCTAGCTGCCTCAATATATTACATATTACATATATACAAAATACAAAATACATGTATAGATTTCTGTATAAGTATACATATAGAGATATAGTGACATATATATCTATACATTGTATAACATATAGACATACATATTAGTATCTCAATGTCTATCTGAAGTAAAATATAAGTTTCTTAAAGGCAGGGACTGTTTCATTTTTGCCTCTGTAACCCCAGTGCCTTGAACATACTAGGAACTTAATAAAGTTTGCATATGATAAAGAAACATGAGTTCTTGGTCTCATATTTCTTACTCCTGAATCATGTTTTCCAACATATTTTTGTTGTCTTCTTCAATGGCCACACTTAGAATGAAATCCCTAAATATTAAATGTTGATTGAACTTGGACGGCTTTATTAAGAGGCATCCTCTACATAACAGCCTGTAACGAACACTGACACGTAGGCTACAGTTACATTTTCGGTAGACTTGTTGCAAATGCTTTATCACAAGCACTATAATATGAGATGAACAAACGTTTTCATGAAATGCTCCTTGTTGCCTTCGGATGCACGATAAAACCAGTTCTGCCAAATCCTTTGTTTCTCCCAGAACATGAGAACAAACCTTGTATTAATTTCCCTTTGTCTTCTGGTGTCATTTTAAAGAGAAATGTCAAGATTGCTATTATTTAGTTACTCTACTAGTACGTTCATTCAGTTGCAGGAAAAGCATCTTATATTTAGAGGACAACCAACAGTTCTGGTTAATAGACGATATGACAACTCTTGGCACCCATTGCCATGGTCACTGCAAAGGTGGAAATGGGAGTGGGGGGGGGGAATGCGCAGGATGGAGAACCATTGTATACTTTTGTTCCATGAGTTGCCTTGACCAAAGACATGATCACCCAATGTCAGCTGACTGCTGGCTTTATGGTTTGTTAAAACGCCATTATCTTTCAAAGGCTACTGCAATCGCTTCATTCCTAACTGGTCTTCCTGGAATTAAAGGATAACAGATGAAGGAATCACATAGGCAATCTTGTCTAACCACCTCATCTTATAGTTGAAGAAATGGAGGCCCAGGGAAGTGAAAGGACTTTTTTTTTTTTAAACCTGTCTTTGTATCCCCAGGGCTCAGTTCGGTGTCTGGCACATGGCAGGCACTTAATAAATGCTTCTTGACTGACTGGTTTGCCCCACATCACATAGGTAGTAAGAATCAGAGGCAGGATTTGAAGCAATGTTCTCTGATTCTAAAACCAGTGCTCTGTTGTACCATGCCACCATCCCACCCCTTCTAAACCAGCCTACATACAGTGGTATAATAGAACACATTTTAAAACTAAATCTGCCTTATTCACAGTTTCTCTATCACTTCCTTAAGTCTAGAAGCCAGTAAAACAATAAATCAAGCCCAATTTGTAGCATAAGTTGTAAATGCCCACAATGAAAATTTAACAATTGGTTCTGTCAAGCCTGCACACCCCTGACTACCATTATCAGACTAATCTTCCAATTTCACAGCTCTGATCACATCATTACATTAAAAAACCTCCAATGCCTCACTCTCATTCCTTACAGAACAGGCCTAATAAGGTCCTCTAAAATCTAGCCCAATCTACCCTTTTGATCTTCCGTGTATAACATTTGATATACATGATCATTTGACATTATCCTGCACTATCCCATCCCCATGCCTTTGCTTATACCATTCTACTAATGGAAAATAGATCCGCTCCTCCCAGATCTCAATCTATAAAAATTAAGTTCCAAAAGTTCTATTGGCCAAGGTCACCATGAGAAGGCTTGGCTGGACAGCTGGGGCAGCAGTACAAACAGTCTGCACTGACAGGCACTGTGTCTAAAATTACTGAAGTGATAGTCCCTGTATGCATAGATAGATCATATCTGAAGTATTATGTTGAGAGGAACATTTTTAAAATAATTTTTATTAATGTCTTATTTCTTCCACCACCAAACTTTTCTCCATATCATTTTCCCTCCCCTTTCCAGAAATCCATCCCATATAACAAATATTTTTAAAGAAAATGAAGAGAAAAAAATCAGTGAAACTAATAAAAAAAAAAATCTAAAATTACTTGTAATGTACCATACCTGTGGACCCTCTATCCTTTGCAAAGGAGTGGGGTGGGGTTTCTCGTATCTTTTTTTTTTCAGCCAAAAACAAGGTTTATTGAAGATTCACCATTACTAGCTAGATTCTTAAGAAATCTGAGCATCTGTGGGCTATTGGCTAGATTGTGAAAATCTGCACACTGGCTAGATTATAAGAATCCGAACTGGTTTCTCATATCATATCTCTTCTTTGGAGCCATGGTTGTCCTCTGCAATTTGCAATATTCACTTTTAATTATTTTGCAGTTGTTTTTTCCATTAATATTGTTGTAATTGTGCATATTGTTTTCTTGGCTCTGAATCAGACTGTGTAAAGCTCTCCTTGCTCCTCTGTGCTCATATTTGTTATTGTTGAGTCATTTCAGCCATTTCTGACTAGTCGAGACTCCATTTGGAATTTTCTTAGCAGAGAGACTGGAGTGGTTTGCCATTTCCTTCTCCAGCTCATTTTACAGATAAGGAAACTGAGGTAAACAGGGGTAAGTGACTTGCCCAGATAGTAAGTGTCTGAAGTCGGATTTGAATTCAGGAAGGACTCCAGGCCTACCAGGTATCCACTGTTACACCTAGCTGTTTGATCGTTATTCCACTGCATTCATATGCCATAATTTGTTTAATCATTCACCATTTGATGGGCATCAACTTTGTTTTCAATTCTTTGCTATCACAAAAAGAGCTAATATAAATATTTGGGTACATATGGGGACTTAACTACCTCTCTGGGGTACATGCCCGGTAGCAGAATCTCTGCATCAAAGGGCATAGACATTTTAGTCACTTTATTTGCACAACTACTCTCGAAAATGGTTGTATTGACTCACAGCTCCAAAAGTATACCGATGTGCCTCTCTTCTTACAACTCCTCCAATACTGACTATTCCCATTTTTTATCATCTTGGCCAATTTGCAGGGTGTGAATTGAAACCTCAGAATTGTTTTGATTTGCATTTATTTTATTATTAGTGGTTTGGAGTATTCTATCATATGGTTATTAACATAATTGCTTTTGAAGCTATCTATAGTCATCTAAAAATGCTCTAAATCGTGATTGCTTAGAGAAATGAAAATTAAAACAACACTGAGGCACCATCTCACGGCTATCAGATTGGCTACTATGACAAAAAGGGAAAATGATACATGTTAAAGGGATGTGGGAAAACTGTAGGTGTCAAGTGTTTGGTCTGAGGCCGGATCTGAACTCAGGTCCTCCTGACTTCAAGGCCGGTGCTCTATCCACAGCGCCACCTAGATGCCCCTAATCCAACCATTCTGGAGAGCAATTTGGAACTATGCCCAAAGAGCAACCAAACTGTGCAAGAAATACCACTGCTACATCTGTTCCCCAGAAATTAAAAAAAAAAAAAAAAGGAAAAATGGACCTATATGCATGAAAATATTTATAGCAGCTCTTTTAGTGGTGGCTAAGAATTAGAAATCAAGGTTGGGGAATGGCTGAACAACCTATGGTATATGACTGTGATGGATTATTGTGTTGTAATTAATGATAAGCAGGATGACTTTAGAAAAACCTGGAAAGACTTGCACGAACCGACGCAAAGTGAAATGAGCAGAACCAGGAAAATGTTGTACACAGGAAAAGCAATACTGTATGACGAAGAACTGTGAAAGACTTAGCTATTCTCAAGAATACAATGATCCAAGACAGTCCCAAAGGACACATGACGAAATATGCTATCCACCCCCAAAGAACTGATATTATCTGAACATTGACTAAAGCATGCTATTCTTTAAATGTCCTTCTTTTTTTACTTCCTTCTGTTTGAGTCCTCTTGTACAAAATGACTAATATGTAAATGTTTTACATGATTGCACATGTATAACCTGTATCAGAATACTTGCCATCTCAGGGAGGGAGAAAGGAAGAGAGGGAATAAGGGATACAGTCTGGAACTCAAAACTTAGAAATGTAAAAGATCGTTTTGACATGTAACTGGGGAAAAAATAAAATACCATTTAAAAACAGATTGCTGTTGAAAGTTGCTTGCTCATATCATTTGGCCATTTAAATACCAGGGATACCATATATGAAGATATGTCTGTGTGTATAAAAATGTATTTGTATACAAACATCAATATGTATACATATACATATATACTAGTTGTTTATATATTTTGGATACAAAATCCTTATCTGAGAAATTTTGAAAATAAGATTTTTTTTCCCATTTGCTTTGCAGGACACATTTTAGGAAACACATTGACAAGTTCTCCTAAAATCCTATTGTTTTTTGCCATTCTTTGTAACCTCAGTACTTGGCACAATGCCTGGCACATAGCAGGCACTTAAAACACTTGTTCACTTGACCCTGATAACTCACAGTGTGTGGGAATCTTGTGTTTTCAAAGACTATCCCTATAGAAGATGTTAGGATGTCACTGAAGACCTATCAAATTGGAAAGGGTTCAAACACAGCTGATGACCTGTACTTGAAGGCCAGACTGTTTCAAGAAGCTCATCACTAGTTTGGTAGTAGGCTGATAAATTGTATGGTCACAGCAAGTCTCAGAGACCATCTACATTATAAGCCAGTTGAAATGGAAGAGAGGCTAAATCTGCCTAAATCTGTTGAGATATGAGGAAAATTTTCTTAATTATTAGAGGCATGCAATGGTAGACTGGTTGACTCAAGAGGAACAATGTGTTCCCTATTATGTAAGTCTTCAAATGCAAGTTGGGAGATGACTGGTCAATGACTGATGTTCAGGTCTAGTCTGGGCTAGATCAATCAGTCAATACACATTAAGCACATACTATGTACTAGGCACTGTGCTAGGTATTGGGGATACAAAACCAGAAACGAAACAGTATCTAGATGCAAGATGCTTGCATCCTACAGAGGGAAATAACAAATTGTATACAAAATAAAAACAAGGTAATTTAGGGGAGGAAAGCTCTAGCATCTGGGAGATAAATGAAGAGATCATTTAGATGGTGTATGACCTAAACTTTGAAGCAACTAGTGATTCTAAGTGAAGATGAGGAGAGAACAAATCCCAGGCATGACCACCAACCTTTACAAGGATACAGAGAAAGAAAAATGGAATGTTAGGTGTGAAGAAGATCAAGAAGACCTGTTTGCCTAGATCAAAAAAATACGTGAAAGAGAAATGTATGACGCTGGGACGATAAATTGCGGCCAGGTTGTGAAAAGTTTTAAATGCCAGAGGAATTTGTATTTGATTCTACAATAGGGAGTAATTAGTTTATTCATCAATCAACTGAAACTGCCATCTTCAACGTTACTAACAATCTCTTAATTTCCAAACATATCTCAATCTTGATCCTCTGGACCCCTGTAGCCCTTGACATTGTCAGTCACCTTTTCCTTGGTATTCTCTTGTCTTCAGGTTTTTTATGATACTTCTCTCTCCTGCTTCTTCCCCTACCCGTCAGACAGCTTTTTTTCAGTCTCCTTTGCTGGAGCATCCAAGTTATAGCAAGCTAATTATGGGTGTCCTCCCAAGGCTCTATCCGGGCCGTCTTCTTCATACGCATTTGCTTGATCTCATCAGTTCCCATAGATTCAATTGTCATCTCTGTGCAGATGATTCTCTGATCTATTTACCTAGTCCTAACCTCTCATCTGACCTCCAGTGTTACATTTCCCACTAACAATTGCACATCTCTAACTGGATGTTCCATAGACAATTTAAATTCACTATGTCCAAAAGAAAACTCATCATTTTCCCTCCAAAATTCTCCTTTCTTCCTAATTTGCCTTTTACCGTCAAGGACTCTGCTACCTTCCCATTCACAAAGGCTCGAAAGCTGTCATCCTAAATTGCTCACTCTTTCTCACTCCATTTGCAATCTGTTGCCAACTCCTGTTGATTTCACCTTTTCATTATCTTTCATATCTTCCTTCTTCCTTCTTCTAACACTACAAGCAACCTGGGGCAGGCCCTCATCTCATGCCTGGACTACTTCAACAGTCTTTTGGCTGTTGTCCTTGTTCTCATCTCTCCTCCACATAGTCTCACCACTTCCCCTATACCCCCATTCTCTAAACTGCTATGGCTCCCTATCTTTTCCAACTCAATATAAAATCCTGCTTATTGAAGGCCCTTCATAACGCAGCCTTTTCTACCTTTCCAGTCTTCTTTCACCTTACTCCTCTACACATACTCTTTGATCTAGTGGGTACTGGCCTTGCTGCTCCTCACACAGGACACTCTGTCTTAGGGACTTAATAAATGCTTGTTAATTTGACTGGACTTGCCCCAGTAAAGGAGACTGAGGAAAGGTCAGGAAGACCATGAGGGCATTGTCGTGAAAACCCCACGCGGAAAGATTAGCCAGGACAACAGAGTAATCGTGAGGTCAAGAAGGAGCTGATAAAAAGGTACTTATATAAGGAAATTCTGAGGGTCATTCTAACTCAGAGATTCTGTGATTCTATTAAGAAGCCTTCAAAGCCACCATAAGCCCAGTCAGAAGTGATTTGTCCTCCTACACTCTTGTAGTATTTTGAATCTCTCATACACAGTTCTCATGCACTACTTTATTTACATAATTTAATTCTCCTCATAAATTATAACCTTCTTTATAAACTACTCACCTTATCTTTTTACCCCACCTCAATGCCTACCATAGTGCTTTGCACATAACGGACACTGCTTATTAATTAAAATGACTTAATGAAAGGTAAAGGTCTTGACAATTAATGAGCTTCTCAGGTTATAAAGTATCTTTGATCTCCAAAATCTTCTATATACTCAGATGAGCATTTTTCATTTGACAGATCAGAGGTTGAGAGTGAGGAAACAGCAGTCATTGTTACAGGTGAATTTTAGTTAGTAGTTTATCTAAACAGGATGACTTCCAAAAAAAAGCACACACATAAAAATAAGTTGCACTAGATCAATAATTTCATAAGTTTTTTTTAATTTAGTAAAATCAGAATCATAATATTAGGTAATACAAAAATTCCTTGATTTCTTTACATCATTAATACTTACCCCATATGGTTTAAAAAGGAAATAAAAAATTTCCCCACACATCTGCATATTTTACAAATTTCAAAAGCATCTCTTTGAAATGCATTTGAAAAATACAACGTACACATATGAATTTAAAACACAAGTTACTGCAAAAATGGAAATTACTTCCTTTACAAAGAGTTCCCATCTTTCAGCATGTTGCCCACACTAATTTCACAAACAAAAAAAAAAACCTTTTATTTTTCTTTTCTAATATACCTAAAGTACCCTTTTACTTGAATAAAAAAACACACAAAACTGGAACCATACATATATGCACATTCATTAATACTTTCAGTTATTATGGCAGCTTAAGTTATAACAATTACAAGTCTTTGAAGTATTGAGTATCTGAAAGTTCTAGTGCAGTTTTAAGTTATTAAACCTTAAAACATCATTAAAACTTTTAGGATACCTAGAATTACTTATGGAATTAGTAGTGTCAAAGTCTAAATGCCAAAAGTAATTACGGACTATTCTGTCAAAGAAATATAAATGAAGTAATGGTACAATGAGTCATATTTCCATCCACAAATTGAAGCTTATCAGAAATAATCTTACAATCGAAGGTGCTGACCACCAGCCTTTTTTGGGGGGAGAGATTGCAAATTGTACTTTATTTTTACTAAGCAAATAATTTTATTGTTGAGGGCACTGTGTCTGAGTTGGTTTGGAAGACACATAAAGGGTAGTGTATGTTTTCTTTAAAGTTTTTCTCTCAGGTTTGCTTGCAGTGTCTTTCCCCTCTTTAGCTTCTGTTTGGAGCTTCGATTCAGCAGCTAATAACCTACAGGTAGCAAAGCATCCATTCTAAATTCCAATTATTTATGAAAAGAAAGTTCAAAATAAAAATTCTACTGCAAAGAACTTTAGTGACTCAGCCAAACTATATCCCCTCACAAATAAAAAACAAAGAGTATTCTCAGACCGTTAAAAAGGTCCAGTCATTGTTTCACCTAGGGGACCATTTTTACATTTGTACTTTTCATTTAAAAGGTTACTAGCTTTTTTTATTTTAAATATCATCTTAGATTGAGAGCTGGAAGGGACCTCTTTGGAAGTTACTTATTTCAACCAACCAATTCTACAGATGAAGAAAGGCGGCCCTAACAGGTTAACTGATTTATCTAAGGTCACAAAATCATTAAATAGTAGAGTCAGGATTCAAACACAGGCCCTCAATTTCAAATCCAGCATTATTTCCTCTTTATAAATCAATAATTCACCAGCCATGAACAAGTCTAACAATCAGGCTGTAACCAGCATGCTGTGCCTATTCACCAAACAAAAAAGCCCAAAAAACAGCACAGAGTATACATACATACACTGTGGACAATCATGCACACATGCAAAGAAAGCTGCGATTAGTGGATTTTAGAATCTGTACATTATAAACACCATTACCACCAAGTTGATTCTTTTTAACAAGTCTGTCAATTTTATGAGTCAAGCATGCAAGACAGGAAATATCATATAAACCTGAATTTTAGCTTGATTTAAAATGCATTGAAATTGCTTTAGTATCATATCATATATATATGTCTAATTATGTAGTTCAGCATAATAATCATTTCCAAAGACTAGAGAAAGTCCTAATTGGGCAAGTGGTCACAAAAAAAAGGTAGTATTTCGGGATTCTTTTGTGGACTTGAAAAATGTTAGTGTGCTACATAAATATGCACTCATTTAACATTAAGTAGCTATTTGCTTAAATAAATTTACCACATTTGTAAAGGACTGACAAAAAAGCAATAAAGAAAAGCAGCAAAGTTTGCATTATTCAATTCCGAGAGACTCCTACACAAACATACAGAAATCAAGCATACTTATACAATGAAGCACAGACATAGAAAAGTTAAATATAACTTGATGACTTGACTTTAACAACATCTGGAAAATGCGGCCTCAGATACTGTTTCTTAAAATTCTGGCTTTGGAACTGCCAAAGTTACATATTATGTACCTTACAGGTAACACTGCCAGTAAAGCAAGTTGTACATGCTTTGTTCAACATTCAGAGAAAGGAATTAATATTAGAACACTTCAACTTGTAAATGCTGTATTAAGAGACATCCTAATATAAAAGTTACAACACTGAGATTACACAGTTGCAAAACAATGAAGAATTGATCATGTGTTTCAAAATTACTAAATTTAGGTCTTATTTTCTACCTTTTAATATTAGGCTAATTGCATGGGCAAAATAAATAAATAACGATCGATGTTTTTATTGAAGCCAAAGAGAGCTTAATTGTTATATTCTCTCCTACAGCATTTAGATCCATTCTCCTCTACATTCAATAGACATTGAATAAATATTGCCTGCTGATTAAAAAAAGATTAAGGCTAAGTACATAAAGTAGCCTTACAAGGTGGAGTCTCTTATTCCGTTATTATAAGATAACTTTCTCAGTTTTTCCCACTCATCTACAACAGCAGTACTTTAAAATTCCTGCATAGGCAACCCTGTGGCACCCCGAAGTCGATTCTACCATTTCCTCATTATCATATCCCTTTTCTCCCTTCTCTTCTCCTTCCATAGCCCCTTCTTCTTCTCCTGGCAGTTTCCTTCCATTTGCCTTTCCTTTTTCTTCTGAGTCACACCTTGGTCCAGCCTTAGGCAGACTGTGGCATTCTTACCCTAATTTCACACCAAAGCTAAGACTACAGAAGTCAATAACCTCTGCTGGACACAGTTTCTTTCCACTAATTTGACACTTCTATTCTTCTCTACTCACAGACTCAATCATCCAAACTTCCTTAGTTTACTATTTTATCCCATCAACCCATTCCACTAACTTGCTCTTACTCACTTCTTTTCAGAAACTCCTTTATCCAAAGCCTATCTCTTTTTATCTCTTAAGGTAACTAGGCCCTCAAAAAGACACTTCCTTCAGAAGGTTTCCTGTACCTTGGTAACACCCACATTTAATCATGTAGAGACTAAATGCTTTACAGGGACAAGTTTAAATGATAAAACTAAAATGGATTAGCTTTGATTGTTAGAAACAGAATAGTATCTATCAAAGATACTTAAACTTCAAAAACTGACAACTTACTCAGGATCAAATCAAAGGTTAAAACAATTTTTCTCCCAGATGAAGTTTCTTAGGACATGTTCCTTTAGAAAGAAGGCAAGTGAAAGTTCCCCTCATGGCTACTACTAAACTAGTAAAAGTAGCATATTCATTCAAAGAACATGTTAGTAAATTTACTGTGATGTTTCTATTTTAAAGACAAAATAATCTTGTTACATGAAAAAGGCAATTCTAAATTTGAGAGCAGAGCTGCACTGCTTATGAGTCCTTTCTACCTGAGATCATTTTAGTCTTTTTTAGAGTTTTGGGAAAGTTGAAGGGAGGCAGGTGAAGCTGAAGGATCACACTGCATGCAACACCAAGAAAACAGACAAAGAAACGGAGAGCACAGGTCATGCAGCGAAAGAAAACAGATGAAGGTGCCTGCCCACTGCCTTGAGGAGACACTAGAGAGGTCACTGACCTGGAAGGATTAGCAGCGTTGCCATCTCTTTCAAGTAAAACTTTTGGACTGGACGTAATGCCAATGATTTTCACGCACTTCTTTTCCTTCAGAGGTTGTTCATCCACAGGTGGGGTTTTGGGGAGAGAGAGTGTCACAGCTGAATTCCCAGAATTCTCTGACGGTCTTTGGTTTTCTCCTCCTAGATTACTGGCAGAGGAGTTGGTCTCACTGTCAGAGGTTAAGTTAGAAGGGTCTTCTAGGACAGTGCTAGCCGAAGCTTCATCTTTAGACAGAGGCACATCCAGGGGCAATTTCTCACACTTTTTTTTATGTACAGGTATTTCAACTGGCTCTGAGAAGAAAAATATTTCAAACAGGTTAAAATAATGAGCTTTAAAAAAATACTAGATGCCACTGACGTTCATTTTTTAAAAAAATATTCTCACTGTCAATGTATGTTTATTAAAATACACTGAGAGTTAAGCTCTGAGCTAGGCACTGGGGAGATACAAAGACAAGTATGACATAATTCCTACCCTCAATGTCTTACAGACATCACAATCAACCCTTATAGAGGGCACAGTCTGAAAGATACTTTACCATCTTGTTACTTTTTTTTCCCCATGACTTCAAATTCTGATTTCTTAGATCTGTTCCAAGTGGTAACATTTGATAACTTTCTGGGTATGATGTAAATCTAGCTGCCAGTTAAGGAATACCACATCTTCAAATGATCAAAACTGAAGGATATCAAGAGGGAGGAAAAAGATGTATGCATGGTAAGCATGAAGAGGAAGTCAGATTTACCAGCGAAGAACTGTACAAAAGTGGCAGAGATATGTATGGCTGAAAATAGAAGTAGGCCAATCACAGAGTGAGAGTGTGGAATAACCAATAAACAGTCATATGTCACAGGTATCTACACAATGTCAAGAGATCTCGAAGAAAGCTACCAGTATGTATACCTGGAGAGCCACCTGTTATGGTTACAGGCAGAACAAAGAAGCTGACATGAGAAGAAAGAGCTATTTTGTTTTTAAATATATGTCCAATTTGTGTGAACTTGAGAAGTGATATAGCATGGCTTTTTAAACGAAAATGTTTTTGAAAATAATGAAAATCTCTGGAAAGATCTCAATATAATTTAAAGATTTAGAGAAATAGAATTATTCCCAAGCTTCTTGGCTACAGATTTTTTTAAGAACAAATACCACATATCATTATATCATAAACTCATCATCCAGAAATTCAAAGAAGATTACTAAGTGATTAAGTGCATCAAGATGCAATGGGCAAGTGCACATTCTAAAATAAACTAATTTAAAGCATAATCATATACGGAGACTGTATTAAAAGAAACAAAAAAATGTAAAGATATTAAAATGGGTACCTTCTGATCAGAGTCTTTACAAAACTGCATCAACTATATATAGCCTAATTTGTGTAAAAGTGTTCACATAGTCATTAGTAGGGCTATAGCTGAAAAATCAGTATTTTTAAGTCTACTCAGTTTATACATTTTCTTTTAAATTATATGACTTAAAAAACAAACAAAAAAAATTATATGACTTACATACCTTCAGGTTCATATTTCATTTGCAGTTCATCTAGTTTAACTCTCAGGTTCATATTTTCACTTTGGAAAAGCTGGAGATGCCTTTCATTTGCAAAAAGCTTTCTCTCTACCTCCAAAACCCGCTGGCTCTCATATAATGCCTTCATCCGCTGTAAGGATAGTTCATCTCTAACTTTTTCAATCTCTTTGCTATGGGAAAAAAATGACTAATCGCTGTTAAAACAAGTTAATGTTTTTTTTAAGGAATGCATCTAATGTTTTAAAATACCAAATGTTACATAGCATCAAATTATGTGTCACTAAAAAAATTAGTTTACTTTAACCCCTCATTAAAACAGCTGTTACTTTTCTACAGGATACTTAATAAAGTAGCATCAGAAGTCAAACAGACTCAAATTGTAGTAGTCCTCATGAAAATTTCTCAGTTAAGAAACAGTGCTTAAAATCAAAACAGATCAGAGAAGGGGAGGACACAATGTGCCCTATCTATTTTTACTGTGGGAATTCTTTGAAGTTTAGAATGAAGGAAGTAATTTTACCCTTTAGAAAACATAAACAAATTTAGAAAGACATTTTTAATATTCTATCCATGAAAAATTAAAGCATATTTCATTGTGACATAAATTTAAAAAACTGAAAGTGGAGAATTAAACCATTATTTTGATCACATTAGTATTTGTTTTGTTTTGTTTTTTTACCACTTTCATTCTTAATTTTGAGCTTATTTTTGAATTTTGAACCCAGAATTTTGAAAAAAAATTGCAATGAAATACATTGTATAGAAGCAAATGGAAAAAAAACCCTGCTATTTCTCTACACCCTACCTACTTCTAATACTTACTTTGAGTTTTCAAGCTTCATTTGAAGTAAATCAATATAATATGTATTATCCTCTGGAGTACACGAGCTATTAGAGGGCTTAGATTCCATGTTTTCATATAAATTCTGAAGAAAAGAATCATAATCATCACAAAATATACAACAAATAATATGCAATATACTGACTTCTAAAATTGGATAGAAATATGTTTAAGAAATTTTGATTTTTTTTTCCTTCATAGTGCCCAAACATGGAAAACTTAGAGGTGGAAAAGAACCTGAATAATTTTTAAAAATGAACTAATTTCATCTGATGATTAAAAGATTATTATAGAATTAATGCAAATACTTAGTTGAAACCATATGAAAATATTCCAAGCCAATAAAGTTTTATACCTAAAAGATCAAAATGTTTAACATTTTTCAGCTATAGAAAACTATTAAAAAGGTGTTATACATACCTTAAATTTCTCTAGCTGCTTTATTTTCACTAAAAGATTTTCTACTTCACCATTCTTCTGCTCTAACATAGCCTGCAAGCGTTCCAGCTGCTCAAATTCTGTTTGTGACCCTTTCATCTGGAGCAGTGTGGCAATTTGTAACTAGAAAAATGAAACAGTCTTCATAAGCTAAATTAAAAAAAAAACCCAGAAAACAGAATTGGATAACCAAGACTTATTGGTACACATATTTATTCTAATGGCATTGCTTCAGTTCATTCTTAAAATGAATACAGTAATATATCATATATTTGTGGTTTGATATGAAATACATCTGCCAGTATCTTTTATTTTAAAATACACATAAAAGACAAAAATCATATTTAAAGTGGAAAGGAAAACAGGGATCAAGAGAATTTAAATTTTTTCATGTCAATCTGCTGTTTTGCTATTTTTTAAGCACATAAGGCTTTCTAACGACTTAAGAAATTTTCAAAATTTCAATTAAGAGTGAGCTATCACATAGAAACTAAGTTATTCTATCAAAAAAAATTTTTTTAAAGTATCCATGAGTTCTGAGCAACCCAAGACATGATGTTGGTTGCTTTAGGTTGGTGAGAATATCTACTTCTCCCTCTACAACTTCTTACCTACTACCTTCCCCCTGTTCCTACTCTTCCTCTTCTGCCCCAGGAGCCAGTACTACTTTAAGCAAGAAGAGTTTCGAGAATCATTGATCAACAGGTAGGGATGACGAGATCCCTGAACATGAACAAAATCAAGACATCTCAGGCTGTTTGAAGATGACATACCTGCAGGCTGCCATCCATCTAATCATGAGTCTTTTAGCATAACACCTGTAATCTGATTTATCATAAATACTTAAGTGCCATGAAGACTTGTACTGTACACAACTGTATGCTGCATCATAGATGGGTGGGGGTGTGTGTGTGTGGGTGTATGTGGGTGTGTGTCTACTAGTTCCTACCGCTACCTTGATCTCACTGGGAGTGTTACACCAAGAAGAGATGTGTTCTTGACCTTAAAGTGGAGCTATTCATATCAGTTACTTTCAAAAGAGCTGGAACATATTATAAATGAAGAACAATAGTGGCTAAATATACTTTTGCTAACTGGCTTTAGGAGTTCAACAACCATATGTTTCAATGTGTTAAAACTCTGGAATGCTACCCATTTAAAAGCTGGAGATTTCCTGAATGGGAGGAGGGGGGAGGGGAAATGAGAGGGAAGAGGTGTGATGTATGTTTTCTATAGGATGACCTGCAGCTTTTGGCTTTTTCTTCAGAGAATACATTTGTTTAAATTTCTCAATATCAGTACCATGCACAATTACAAATAAATGCTTGACCATTATCCCAGACCTTCATTCTCTGCATCTGTTCTCTATTAAACGAGTGCTGTTTTTGAAGAGATTGATACTTGACTTTCATACTGATCAACTGTCGTTCCATTTCCGCCCTCCGATCTTCCACCTAGAAAACATCACTTTTTAAATACTTCCTTGAGTAGCAGAAAAGATGTAATGCTCCACTGGTTAACTCAGTATTCAGATTGTAAGTACCTCTGCAAACAAAGAGTTGCCTTTACTGTTGGGGTCCAAGGCCTGCCGCAATGCATGATCCAATTGTGCCTGTAGATCCTGATTAGTTATGCGAGCTTTCTAAATTAAAGAAGAAAGCCTAAATAATATTCGTAAATTCAAAAACCAACCAAAGGCTAGAGACAGAGGAGATCAGTGAAAATATAATACCTCTAATGCATTAAAGTAAGAAACAACTTCTTTCTCTCTGTCTTCTTTTTCCCCTTGAAGGCATTCTAGTTGGTGCTGTAAGTTGTTATTAATAAGTTCTAGTTGTTCTTGTCTGTACTGCAGCTCATTCATTCTTTCTTCAAGGCTGGCCTGTTCGAAATGGAAAAAAACCAAACCAACTTAAAAAGCTACTTTCATAAAGAACTTTTCAGTTAGCTGCTCTTCAGGTTATCCCAGTAAACACATGGGGCTACGAGGGACTGTGGATAGACCAAGAAGTTCAGATCCATGAAGATCACAGTTCCAGTAGTACTTCAGACACTTAAGAGCTCTGTGACCCTGAATAAGTCACTTAATCTCTCTCAGCTTCAGTTTCCTCATCAGTAAAATAAAGGTGTTAGACTCAACGGCTTCTAGAAGGTCTCTTCCATTGATAAACTGACGATCCTATGAAAAGGTAAAAAGGAAAATGCACAAAGTATGGGACCAAAAGCAGCTTAACCGCCTGGTTGGGAACCAATGGTAGGTCCTAAAGGCCTTCTGTCTGAGAATTTGTTTTTCCTTTAAAAAAAAAAAGTTTTATTGATGCCTTTTACTATTATATCAGAGCCAATCTAACACTCCAACTCCCTCCTCCTCAATTGGACCTTCCCTTCTGACAAGGGATAATTAGGCAATAACATCTGATATAATGGCAATTTAATACAATCTACTGTCTTAGATATCACTTGGATATCTCAGCCGCTATCGGGTGGTATTATTTCTTTGTTCTTCAGCACTGTCAGTTACTCAGATTACAAATTTTTTTATAGATCCTTTGATTTACACATTACTGTAGTCATTGTATTCCAGGTTCTCTTGGTTCTACCCTAGCATTTGTCATCTTTCCCGATTTTCTGGGTATAAGGTAAAACCTCACAGTTATTTTAATTCACATTTCTATTACCGTGGTGATTTGGAATATGTTTTAAAATAGTCATTCATATTTTTCAATTTTCTTTTAAAACTGTTTGTTCTTAACCTTTGACTACTTATCTATTTAGGATTGGTTCCTAGTATTAATACATTTTTGTCAATCCTCAATATATTAGCTATCAGAATTTTATCAATGATATAAGATAAAAATATTTTTCCTCATTCTCATTTTTTCCTATCTTTGCAAATGATTTGCACAAAAGCAGTTTAATTTTATGTGATCAAAAATGATTTATTTTTTATGATCACCTTTCTCTTGTTTAATAATTTTCCCCTTAGTTTTAGGAGAGTGGAATATATCAAACCTAGCTGATGTGGGTTGTTTTGAAGTACCTTCTTTTCTTTTCTTTTCTTTTTTAATAAGAGATGGCTTACTGAGAAGGAGTAAAAGGGGAAAGATAGGTTCAGAAATGAAAGTGATGTTTAAAAAAATGCAAAAACAATAAAATCTAAAAATTTTTAAGAGAACTAAAAAAAGAACTCTCCCTCTAACAAAAAGCATGAAAAGTACCTGATCTTATTATTTACTTTTGCTGTGGGACTTTTTAATTTTAGTTTATGTACCCATTTTAGTATAAGATGTTGGTCTAAATTTAATGTCTATCCAAGTCCTTTCAACTTTCCCCAGAAGTTGTACCAAGTAGTTTTGATGATGGCTACTTTATAATACAATTTGAGGCCTGACAATATTATCCCTTCTTTATTTATGCTTTTTCTCAATATTACACTTGAGATTTTAGGCCTTTTGTTTTAGATGAATTTTATTCTGTCTAGTTCTACAAGTCATTTTATATTGGAATAGCCCCAACCAAGAGTAATGAATCTCTCTCCAATTACTGAAGTCTCTCTTTATTTCTGTAAAGTATTTTATAGCTGCAGTTACATAAATCTTGCACGTGTGTTGGTAGGTTAACTCACAGACATTTTATGCATTTCGTCTCCCTGAAAGCTTAGGTTTCCTGCTGGTAATCAAATCACAGCATAGGATTGTAGGAATGCAAACTTCACGCATGACAATTTTCAATTTCAACCCTGTTTTAGACTTGAAATATGGGTCTAATCTTTGGTCACAACATTCACCGTCTACCAGTATTAAATAACTGTTATTTCGTGATGGACTAGCCACTATAGCGTAAGCATCACATTAAACTTAAAATTAAAATATGCCCTAGGTCTCCAAAAAAGATGATACAGCATTTTCTAACGAGATTAATAAAAGTTAGATCAATAACCATTTCGTCTTGAAAGTTAGCTCATTTACTTTAAGAGACAGAAAAGAACTTCCATACTATAAAAAACAACTAAAACAAAGAATCAGGAAATTGTATGCTATAAATCCATACCTTTACACTTTCCAACTCAGTTATCTCAATCTGAAGACTCAGCATTTCGGAAGACATAGTCTCATGTACACGCTCAGACATTATCCGCAGTTCCTCTGATTTAGCAGACAAGATTTCTTTCTGATGTTCTACTTTGTGTTTCAATTGTTTTTCACTTAGTCGGGCTTCATCTAACTCAGCTTTCAATTTTTCTATCTTAAAAAAAAAAAGTACAACTGATGTAAAAAGTAACCAAAAGTCATTATAGGTAATTGTGGGAATCTGTAGTTGGGAAAAAGTATTATATTTAGAAAACTAAAGGTTAATGTAATAATTTTAGAATGAAATCCTTCCAAAATATATCACAGAACTGCAAGTTTTAGCAAACAGAATATGCTGGACATAATTCAACATCTTTTTAATTTAACTTTTTTTTTTCAATTAACAAAAATCTATTTTCTCTCCCTCCTACCTCTCCCAAACAGGGGGAGGGGGTGGTGGTGGTGGAAACTCTTGCATCAAATATGCACAGTCAAACTAAACAAATTTCCACATTGGCCATGCCCCCAAAAACCTGTCTCATTCTAAATTCTGAGTCCACCATTTCCATGAAGAGGTAAATAGCACGATCCATCATGAGTCCTTTGGAATCATGTTTGGTCAATAAGTTGATAAGAGTTCTCAGGTCTTTCAAAGTAATTTGTCTTTAGAGTATTATGATATAAATTGTTCTCTGGTTCTGCTCATTTCACTCTGTACCAGTTCATACAAGTCTTTACAGGATTCTCTAAAACTGTCCCCTCCATTTCATCACATTTATATAGCATAATATGTTCAGCCACTCCCCAACTGAGGGACACTTCTTTTGTTTACGGTTCTTTAACACTACAAAAAAAGCTCCTATAAATCTTTTTTACATATAGGTCTTTATTCTATTTACTCGATGTCTTTGGGGTATAGTCTAATAGAAGTATTCACTGGGTCAAAGGGTATGCACAGTTTTGTGACATTCTGAATACTAACAACCATGGGAAAGACTGCCCCAGATGACTACATGAGAAATACAAATAAAAATAACTCTTAAGGCTTCACTTCACATCCAGCAAACTTGAAATGATAAAAAATGGAATAAGTCAATGTTAGATGAGGTATGGAAAGACAGGTACACTAATACTAATAGTGGAGACGTAAAGTGGTCCAACCATTCTGGAAAAGAGTTTGGAATTATGTTAAAAAGTGGTGAAAACGTCCACAGAGGCCCCCAACTGAAAGGTCCCATGAACACCAAAGCATTCATAAGCAGCACTTTTTGTGGTAACAAAAAACTGTAAGCCAAGTAGATGCCCTTCGACTGCAGAAGGGCAGAACGAATTGTGGCACATGAATGATGAGATGTTACTGAGCTATAAGAAATACAAAGAATTCTAGGAAGTTTGAAGACATATGACCTGATGCAAAGTGAAGTTAGAAACAGGAAAATAACACACATAAGAACTTCAACAAAAATAGAAAGAACAAAAAAAAATGAAACTGAATATCATTTAATTATAATGACCAAAGCTGGCCTCCAGACAAGGATGATAGAACATGCCTCTTGTACCTCCCTTTCTTCTCTGCACAGAGGTGTGGGACAATAGGTGTGGAACACTGCATATACTGTCACAGTCAGCTGATATGTTGATTAGTTTTGCTGAGGAGCATTTCCCCCCCCCCTTTCTCTATTCTTGTTACAAGGAAGGCATGGTTGGATGAAAATGGGAAGAGAGAGGGATAAACTGGGAAGTGAATGTGACATAACAAGACACAAATAAAAGTCTGAAAAGGATGACAATCCAAACCTTGTTTTTCAGCTCGTTCACTTCCTGCCCGTGGCTCCTTGACAGCTGTTCTTCCAATGTATCCAGCTGTAATCTCTGCTGCTGCCTAATAGCATCACATTCAGAGTTCAAACTCTCCAACATGCGGTTTTTAAGTTCAACTTCTCGATGAAGAGTAAATTTTTCTTGTTCATAATTCTAGGGAAAGATTCAATTACAATACAAATGCAGTAAAACTAATTGAGGTTATTACATAGATACATTTCTCACCCACCACTGCCCTGGAAGTGGAAAACCAATTAGGATACAGCTTTGTGTAGCAGAAATGGGACCTATGTTCAAAATCTGGCTCTGCTACCAATTACTTTACATTGCTATGCCTCAATTTCCTCATCTGTAGGCTAAAAATGATATCTGCATTATTTACCTCACCAGAGCTGTTTTAAGAATGGAACACAATGTATGTTCAGTGCTGTCTATGTGGTAAAGCTCCATAGAAGAGGTCAGTTACTATAATAATAGGTGAGGTGTGAGTCTATGAGAACCTAGATAAGGTTAGTGACGATAAGAACAGAAAAAGGCGGCAACAAATGTGTTTTGCAAAAAAAAAAATCATCAAGAAAAAATAAAGTCAGTGACTAAAAGATGGTTGCACTGCTGACTCAGGAAAAATAATCAATTTAGATGTGGAAAGGCAAACGAATTTCATTTTGGACCTTTCAAATTCAACTTATAGAATGTGAGAGGTGAGAGTTGAGAATTGTAATGGTCCTCAGTAAGCACTCAATGTAATGTCCTTTCTTCCTAATGTGAGAGAGGACAAAAGGATTGGGCTAGAGATAATGATTTGAGAGGCAGTATGACTTGGAGGGCCAGTCAAGAAGACCTGGATTTAAGTGCCATCTCTCACATTACTGGTTTCACAACAGGCAGGAGAGTCACTTCACCTCTCAGTACCTCCAAGCAACTCTAACTCTCTAAGTGACAGAGCAGCTACTGATCAGCATTCCTAGAGAGAGAGTTTTCTATAGTGATTACCTACAATACAAACAAAACCCACAGGACCAGTATTCTACCCCACACCTACAAAAAAATAAAATAACCTTGATTGGCATGAGCGCAGAAGGAAAAGTACACCAAGCTGTAAGAAAGTGACTGGTTAATGAGAAAACTGTAGAAACAGAACAGCACAGGGCTGAGGACCTAATTTTGGTAAATGCCAACAGTTAGAGATTGAAAGAAAAAATAGGAAATCAGGAAGGATCTCCTCTTAATTCCCATTTTTCATTTCACTCACTTGTATACTTATCTCTTCTTTATGCCTGGATTAATTTCCCAAATGACAGGGATAAAGGTAGTCCCCCTCCTTTATAAAAGAATAAACCTCAGTAAATGCTATCCATATAAATGACTTTAAAAAATGGGGTTATTTAAACAGCACTGTCCGAAAATAATTTAACCAAATTGAATTTTGTGACATAAGAAACCAAACTGAACGTGTAAAAGACTCTAAATCTGATTCTTCCTACCAATCTATATACAGGCACTTTTCTTTCTTTTTCTTTTTTCCTTGAGGCAATCAGGGTTTAGTGACTCGCCCAGGGTCACACAGCTAGTAAACCTGTCAATCGTCTGAGGCTGCATTTGAACTCAGGTCCTCCTAACTCCACAGTTGGTGCTCCATCCACTGCACCACCTAGCTACCACCTCTGCAGGCACTTTCCAAAGTTCATTTTTAACTCTGCCATTCTGTCACTGAGCTTTCCTAAGAGAAATTATTTCATCATAAAGATGAAATTAATCTCTAAAGGGAAAAACCAACAACTAATTTCACTACTAGGAAATAAAATCTTCCCCAGCAAAAGTCCTCCTTGCAAATCTAGTCCAAATAAAGAATCCTACCTCTGTTGTGGTCATTATTTCACTTCTCATTTTGTCCAATTGGTTCTGCAGCTCACTTTGGCTCTCCAACAGCAGTAAACCATACTGTGCTGCTTTCATCCGCTCTTCTTCAGCCTCTCTGAGCTGCCGACGAAGATTCAAAACTAACTCTGACTCCATTTTATTTCTCTGCTTTCAGTCTATGAGGAAAAAACCAACACTAAAAGTTAGAGCTCATGCAAAATTTAACAAAAAAAATAAAAATAATGGCAATGTGAAATTGTAGTTTCCACGTGAAAATTGAATATATTATTTCCTGAACTGTTAGTAATCAAATGTTTTCTTTATCCAAAAATTAGTTTTTATTACTTGTGATTTGAACTCAAATCCAAGCATAAAATTAGTTTGAATCAACTTAAAAGTGGTCTTAAAAAATTAATAAGAAAAGCAGATTCGATGTTATTACCTTCATTAAGTACATAATTAACAAGGAAACAAGGAGAATCAAAAAAACTTTCACATTAAAATAGCGAGCTTGCTACTTAATTTGAACAAAATTTACACTGTAACCCAAGAAACCTTATGCTTTTAGTAGTTTCAAAATATATCAGTTAACTTTCCAGATGCGTAAGTTTACCTCCTTAAAAACAAAACCACTGGAGGTTAGATCCTTCCAAAAAAGATTTTATTAAAAAGATGCATAAATAACCTATTTAGGGCATGGCAGCATTGCTCTTAGTCTAAATTTTCCAAAGACAAGGTTTCAGCTTACATCTTTTTTAAATGTTCTTTTAACTTATACTCTGGAGTCTCTCATCTTTCAAATTTTATTCACTATCTTTTAAAAAGAACTGAACTCAGCTTTTGTTTTACAGCAAAAGGTTCAGACCATCAAAGAAATTCCCCTTCCCTCCCCCATTAGCTTTTCTAGGTTTCAAGTTTGCAAACGTAGCCCTAAAATGTTAATTCTGAGGAACGGGCCAAAGAAATGCAAATCCTACTGAAACACCATTAGACACCTGGCTTCCAGCTAGACAGAAGACGGTCCAAGCGGGCTTAAGTCAAAAGTATTAAGAGTTTCACCTTTTCCCTCTCCATAGCCAGAAATGAGATGCCAGTAACCCATTCCAACATCCCATCAAAAGCCTCTACCTCCAGTTGATAACTTAGTGCGCGCCCACACGTTCCCAACCAGGTCCTTCTTATAAGACGTGAACCCGGTCCTAGTTTGCACTCTGCTACTGAGGCACGCGGTTATTCTTTTCTGGGCCTCTATGTCTTCAGTTGTAAAATGCACATATACATTGGTTTAGATGACTTCTAAGTCTCTACGGGTGCCTTTTTTTTGGGGGGGGGGGACGTAGAGGATTAGGAACAGGAATGCCCGTGATTCAGGTGACGCAGGGACTCCTGGTGTGAGAACTTCTTCCACAGAGGCGATTCTTCTGTAACTTCACTCTTAGGGCTGGGAGCCGGCCCAGAGACCGCAGGCTGCGTGGCGCCGGAGCCCGACTTTCCCAGCCTCGCCTGCTCCCCGCAGCCTGCCTTCTCCCGTCAAGGGCTCTCCATCTAGTCCTCCCAAGAGTCTCCGGGGGGCACGGGGCGGGCGGCCCCCAAGGTAACTCAGCTTGGGCATCCGGGAGGATCCTTCAGGATTCAGCTCGGCCTTGACCTCTCCCCGCGTAAAGCAGCCGCTTGTTCCGGACCGCCCCTGCCTCGCGGGGCCTGCTCCGGCGGGGGCGCGCTCCCGGGAGCGGGGCGGCTCACTCTGCCCTCTGTACCGCGCGGTCGCGGGGGGGGGGGGTATTCCTTCGCGGGTTGAGGTTACACTCGGAGCTCCGCGGTTGTTCAGTCGTGTCCGACTCTTCCTGACCCCGCTGGGGGTTTTCTCGGCAGAGACGCTGCTTGACATTTCCTTCTCTAGCTCATTTTACAGAGAAGGAAACGGAGGCAAACGGGGCTAAGGGGCTTGCCCGGGGTCACAGAGCCAGTACAAGTCTAAGGCATGACTGGAACCCAGGTGCTCGGCCCTCCCCCAACAACAGGCTCAAGGGATTCTTTAAAAAAACAAAACCAAAGGGAAAGCTTCATCCACGTGACCCTTCCTCCCCCACCCCCATGGGCGAAGCAGAAAAAGGAACACCGAACGCCGGCTGTACTGTCATCTGTCACCCCGAGCAAGTCGTTGAGTCCTTTTGAACCTCAGTTTCCCGGTCTGTAAAGCGACCGCCTGGGAGGTTCTTACGTCTACTAGGTGACCGCCCCTCCCCACCCTCCCCTTAATCCCGACCCCTCCCCACACACGCCTCTTCCTCCTCCCCCACTCCGCGCCCCCCAATTCCTCTCATCGCAGCACCCCCTCCCCACCCCCAATTAAGATGGGCGGTGTCCGGCCCCCCCCCCCCCGCACCGAGCCCGGACTCACCTACCGGCTCCAGAGAGGCTCCGTTGGGACGGCGCCAAGCCGGTTTGAATTCAGCTCCCGGGATGACTCGCCTTTCTCGCGAGAACCTCAGCTGCCGGAAGAGGAGCCTGCGCAAGCGCGCTGGGGCCGGAACGCCGACCGGGGAGCGAGGCGCTGTGGGCCTTCTGCGCATGCGTCGCCGTCTCCCAGCGCCTCTGGGAGGCGGCGTGGGGGTGGGGGCCCTTCTTTCTCGCCTTTTTTTTTGTTTTGTTTTTTAAGGCTATTGGCTTGTTCTGATGGCGCTTTCGTTGATGAGGAGGCAATTTCCAATCGTCTCTGAGAGCTCTCTGGAGCGCGGGTCATGGATATAAACCTTAGAGCGGGAACGCACTTGGAGGCTAGACAGGTTCAGATTCTGCTCTGGGGTCGCACAGCTGTAGTCTGAAGCGAAATACGAACCCAGCGCCCTTTCCATAGTGCCAAGCTGCTTCTCCAAAGGGCTGTGTGGCTTACCCAGTGTCGCGCAGACATGTTTTAATGAGAATAATAACCAACATGTATATAGCGCTTAGTATACACTAGGCACTGTGCTAAGGGCTTTACAATTATTAACTCATTTGATCCTCCCAATAACGTTGGGAGGGAGGTACTATTTGGCCCATTTTCCTTATGAGGAAACTGAGGCAAACAGGTTAAGTGACTTGCTTAGTGTCACACAGCTAGTAAGTACTTGAAGCTGAATTTGAACTCAGGGCTGCCTGGCTCCGGGCCAAGAGCTGTATCCGCGTCATCCGTATGTCTCAGGCTGAGCTTGGGGTCGGCTTCTTTCCATCTACTTACACCACACCACCTCCCACTACCTCTCAGAGTTATAATCCATATTGATATGTGTGACAATCCTTCCCTAATCAGAAACGGCCTCCTGCTCTTGGTACAAATTATTTGGGGCCGGAGGATAATCACATTTTGTTGGTTCAGGTCACCAGTTCCTTGCCTGAAAATGGAGTTTTCACCCATTCATTGAGAAATGAGTCAGCAGCGGACTGGGAGTCAAGAGCACACGGAGGGTCAGGAGCATACCGGGGCGGGGGGGGGGGGGGGGGGGGGGGGGTCAGGAGACCCAGGCTCTGGGACTGACTCCCTCTGTGACTTCATCCTGTTTGTTGTAGT
Organism: Phascolarctos cinereus; assembly: GCF_003287225.1. Classification (NCBI taxonomy): domain Eukaryota; kingdom Metazoa; phylum Chordata; class Mammalia; order Diprotodontia; family Phascolarctidae; genus Phascolarctos; species Phascolarctos cinereus. The sequence goes on along the minus strand of NW_027555625.1, from coordinate 404,495,499 downwards.
GAAATGAAGCGTGGATAGGCAGTTCGAAGACCTGTCTTTGAATGCCAGCTTTATTACCACTTTTGTAGCCTGGCCTGAGTCTCTGGACTTCAGTCTTCTCATCTGCAATAATAATGATGACATTTACGTAGCACTCTTTTTCAAGTGTAAGTAGTAAATATCAGCATTCTACAGATTGGAAAACCAGAGCTCTAAGGGGCTAAGTGATCTGTCCAGACCTGAGGTGTAGTAGGTGCTTTACAGATGACCCACAGTCAGGTGCTAGTGACCATCTAAGGCAGAATTTGGACCCAGGTCTTGTGATTCCAAGCCCAGCCCTAGATACAATGTGTTATACAACCTCTAAAAAAGGAAAAGCATAGTATAAAATGAGAAGGTTGTATTAAGTGAACTCTCAAATGGCCTTCCATTTCTATATCCCTTTCTCCTCAGGCAAGTCACTTCCTGTCTTTGGACCCTCTGTTTTGTTTTATAAAATTAGGGCATTGGACTAGGTGACCCTAAGCTCGTTTTCAGCTCTGACATTCTATGACGGTATTTTTTTTTTCCACATTAACTAAGCCTCCTCATTTAGGATGTTTCTGGACAGAATTTGGGGACTGTATCAATCTTCTATGTGCAAAGCATTGAGAGAAATACATGGTTCTTGTCCTCCTTGGGCTTGCATTTATGGGAGGTAGCAGTATGACTCTCTCCTCTCTCTCTCTCTCTCTCTCTCTCTCTCTCTCTCTCTCTCTCTCTCTCTCTCTCTCTCTCTCTATATATATATATATATATATATATATATATATGTATACACACATATGTAGACAGATATAGATATATAGTAAATGCCACATTAGTAGTATAGTCAGAATATTGTAGATATTCAGAGGAAGGAAAGCTCATTTGTGCTAGGGGGTTGGGGGCAACTAGATGATGCAGGGGATAGAGAGCCATCCCTAGAGTCAGGAGTACTTGAGTTCAAATTTGGCCCCAGACACTTACTAGCTGTGTGACCCTGGGCAAGTCACTTAACCCTGTTTGCCTCAGTTCCTCATCTGTAAAATGAGCTGGAAAAGGAAATGGCAAACCATTCCAGTATCTTTTGTCAAGAAAACCCCAAATGGGATCACAGAGGGTCAGACACAACTGAAATGACTGAAAAGCAACAACAATTAGGGCTTTTGAGCAAGACTTTCAAACATAGGTAGGATTTTGATAAGCTGAGATGTGTAAAAGGGCATTTAAGGGGATGAAATTGCATGAGCCAAGAAAATTCAGTGGGAGACTAAATATGTCAGTGGATCATAACCCCTTTCTGTTGTCTCATCTTGAGAAATTCTTATCCATGTCTTTTCATAGAACTCATAACCAAACCTCTGGATACAACTGCTGTTGCACAAGTTCATCCTTCATGCTCACTAATGACCCACTTATCTCCCTACCTGGACGGTGCCACACAAATATTACTTCAGTAGTATTGTCCTTGGACACACCTTGTTGCCTTACACTTCTGCCCATGTGAAATAACTGCTTCGGTGAGCTTCACTTTCCTCATAAGAATATCGGTACTGCCTATCTCACCAAGTTGTTAGGAAGTTTAAATGAAATAATGATATAAAACTCTTTGTAAATCTTAAAGATAGATAGTGATAACATCTGTTAAATGTGCAATATGTGTCAGGTACTATGCTAAGACCTGGGTAAAAGCAAGCAATACAGTCCATGCCTTCAAAAAAAAACCTTATATTCTACGAGTATCTCTCCACTTGAGTCTATTCTCTACTTGAGTCTATTTTCCACTCAGCTGTCAAGATGAATCTTCCTAAAGTGCAGGTCTAACCATGTCATCTCAATCAACTCCAGTGGCTCCTCCTACCTGCAAAATCAAACATAAAATCCTCTGTTTTTTAAAGTCCTTCATAACCTGGCATTCTCCTAACTTTCCAGTCTTATTACACTTGACCTCCTACCCTGTATTCTGTGACCTCATGACACTGAGCTCCTTGCCGTTCCTCACACAAGATGCTCCATCTCCTGATTCTAGGCATTTCTCTGGCTGTCCCCCACGCACAGAATGGTCTTGTTCCTCATCTCTGCCTTTTGGCTGCCCTGACTTCCCTCAAGTCCCAGTTAAAATTCTACCTTTTACAGGAAGCCTTTCCCAATCCCTCTCAATTCTAGTACCTTCCCTCTGTTGATTATTTCCAATTTATCCTGTATATAGTTTATTTGTATATAGTTGTTGGCATGTTTTCACCCCTCTCTAGACTGTAAGTGCCTCAAGGACGGGAACTGTCTTTTATGTTTCTTTGTATCCCCAGGGGTTACCACAGTGCCTAGCACATAGTAGGTATTCAACAAATGTTTATTGATAAAAGGATGAAAAGATAATGCATAATGGGGAGCTGGAATGGGGAGACAGATGAAGGGATAGCATGCACATTCTTGCATTGTTTGGAGCTGGGGGCCACAACTGATCCTGGCAAGAGAAAGAAAGCTCACCTATCAGACCCAAGGGTGGTTCCTAGGGCAGAGTCTGAATTTCTGGTGAGGAGGAGATGGGAATGAAGGCCAGAGCAGAAGCCTTGAAACATAAATGTCAGTTGTATGATAACCTCATTCTCTGCTTTTTCAATAGTGTTTGGATTAAGATGGTTCTGGAGATGTATCCTACTATTGTTCTCCTATGTTTAATATTCTATGGACTGTTGCAAAGATGGATAAAATAACTGCTTTGTGTTAACTGAATACGAGTATTGAAATGTAAGCTTATCTTCCATAGGTTCACTGAAAGTCCACTGGAACAATTTCAGTAGCATACAGGACAATGAGATGTTCCTACATTACTTTTCTTTTGCATGGTCTATTGGGTTTTGCAAGTGTTTTGTTCCACAAAGCTTGGAGATTATGAGTATTTCCAACAGCAACGTCTATTAAAATATTTCTTAAATTGCTATGGATCAGTATTATTGTTCTGTTGCTGTCATTTTTGTTGTTGACGTTGATGTTATTCCTGCTACTTGGATGAAGCAGTGGGGCAGCTTCTGTGATCATGGTATTTTTGACCAAAGCAGGCTTTTTGTCCTAGATGATGAAAATAGAAGATGCATTGATTCTGTCAGGCAGTACGTTTAGACAATGTCATGAGATAGGAGCTTTCTTTTTTTTTTCAACTGTTAACAAAAAGGGTTTTATTTATCCATAGCAGGTAGATATTCAACAAGTTTAGGCATTGAGGACACCTTAAATTGATTTATCTGCCATCGGCCCCCTTGTCTGACTTGCCCATTCTGATACACTAACCAGACATCAGAGAATGCCTGGGACTCCTCATGGCTACTTTGTACTTCAGTGATCAGAAAGTGATGTCAACAGCTTGAGCCGTAGCCCTCCGAACCTTGTAAATAGGTAGCACAAATGGAGGAAGTGGAAAGATTGGAACACAAATATAACTAAGGGTAACAGCTCCCTTAAGGAGTAACAATCTGGGAGAATGTTGGGAAATGACAGTCCTCCAGGTTTTTGTGATCAGGTCCATGTGGGTGGGATGTGATATCTTTGCAGTTCATAGTGGATGTCTCAGTGTAAAAAGGAGATCATAAGCAAGAGCAGTGCCAGGTTCATCAGGGCTACAGCAAAGATGAAGACACTCCCTGCATAGGCACTGATATTAATCACTTGTGAAGGGGAATTTTCTTATATCACCACTCATTTCGGGTTCCCTGGCCCAACAAGCAGAAACTCTTCTCTGCCTCCAGTAGCCCATTAGCTAAGAGTCAGGGAGTTAGAGCAAAGATTAAAGTAAAAACTGAATCAACTTGTGTTAAATATGAGAAAACATTATTTGTGATCATAGCAGCCACAACCCAGTTTATTTAAACAAGTTGATGAAAAATGGAAAGAAGAAAAGACTGATTTTTGGACCCCATAAGTTTAACTGCTGCAAAACAGTTTCCAAAATAAGGCCAAAGGAACCCAGAGAACTGCCTCAAGACAGCAAATACTCATTTCCTTTGCAAGTGGAGATATATGACAGCTAAAGGCTCATTTGCAAAATACCTAAGAGGATGACAGTAGACTATAAGCAGCAGTGCTTCATAAATGAACAGCAAAAAGCAGGTTGGGAGAAAAGTAGCCTGAAAACAAAGTTTAACAAGAATTGCAGTCAAGTTAGATCACTCAAAGAGCATATGAGACAGACAGAGAGCAACAAAAATAGGTGTGAATTTGGGCAGATTAGCCCATTTTTAATAGAATGATCTATTCTCAGTGGCAATGATGATATTGCAATCTGTACATTTGAATCAACATGTGTGTCCCTGAGAAAGTGACAGAAGTAGCTGAACATGACCATGTTGAAGATGATGCTTGTATTAAAGGTATTCATACTAACAATAACAACAACAACAATAATAATAACCAAGATTTATATACAGCACGTACTATGTTCCAGGCACTGTGCTAAGTGCTTTACAATTATTATTTTATTTCATCCTCACAACAACCCAAGTAGCTAGGTGCTATTATCATCCCCATTTTATAGTTGAAACTGAGGCAAATAGTGGTTAAATGACTTCCCCTGAGTCACACGGTAAGTAAGTGTCTAAGGTTGGATTTGAACTCAGGTCTTCCTCATTCTAGGCCTGACACCCTATCCATTATGCCACTTAGCTGCCTTGTTCATGTATCACTTTTCAAAATCAATAAAAGATAATAAAAGAATGGAAGAGGTTGTAGATGATACTTTTCCCTCCAAAATAAAAAGAAAAAACGTGACCAAAAAGGCACTAACAACTAACAACTCATATGCCTCTTTCATCATCTTCATAACATTTTCATGAAAATGGTCAGTGAGTATTTTTTAATTATTTATTTATTTTTAGTTTGCAACATTCACTTCCATAAGATTTTGAGTTCCAAATTTTCTCCCCTTCCCTCCCCTCCGCTCACCCCAGGACAGAATACAATCTACATATACATTCATATTCAACATATCTTCACATTAGTCATGTTGTAAAGAATTAGAACCAATGGGAGGAACAATGAGAAAGAAGAAACAACAAAAAAAGAGAGCAAATAGTATGCTTCTATCTGCATTCAGATTCCAAAGTTCTTTCTCTGGATGTGAATAACATTTTCCATAATCCACTCTGCTATCCATTTCCATTTTATGGGAGAGTTCATCCCATTCACATTAACAATTATGATTACTCTCTATATCTTTCTCTCCATCCTATTTCCCTCCCCTCTTTATGCTTTCTCTCTCCTTTCTCCCTTTTCCTCCTCACTAGAGTTTTGCTTTTGACCATCACCTCCCTCAATCTGCCCTCCCTTCTACTAACCCCTGCCTTTTCTTTCCCCTTTTCCTTCCTACTTCCCATAGAGGGAGTTAGATTTCTATACCTAACTGAGTATATTATTCTTTCTTTGAGCCAAATCTGATGAGAGTAAAGTTCAAGCAATACTCATCTCCCTCCCTTCTTTCCCTCTACTGTAATAGGCTTTGTCCTCTTCATGTAATGTAATCTACCTTTTTCTGCCTCCTTTCCTCTTCTCCCAGTACAGCCTCTTTTCATCACTTAGATTTTTTTTATCATGACATTAAATTCTACTTGTACCCATGCTCTCTGTCTATGTATATCCCTTCTAAATGTCATAATAAAAATACAGTTCTCAAGAGCTACAAGTATCATCTTCTCTTGTAGGGATGTAAACAATTTGCCCTTATTGAATAACATGGTTTTTTTTCTTTCCTCTTTACCTTTTTATGCCTCTCTTGAGTCTTGTATTTGAAGATCAAATTTTCTGTTGAGTTCTGGTCCTTTCATCAGGAAAACTTGGAAGCCCCCTATTTTCATTGAATGCCCATCTCCTCACCTGAAAGATTATGCTCATTTTCTCAGGGTAGTTGATCCTTGGTTGTAATCCAAGCTCCTTAGCTTTACAGAATATCATATTTTAAACCCTCCAATCTTTTAATGTAGAAGCTGCAAGTTCCTGCCTAATCCTGACAGTGGTTCCATGATATTTAAATTGTTTCTTTCTGGCTGCTTACAGTATTTTCTGCTTGATCTGATAATTGTGGAATTTGGCTACAATATTCCTTGGTGTTTTCAGTTTGGGATCTCTTTCAGGAAGGGATTGGTGGGTTCTTTAGTTGACTATTTTACCCTCTAGTTGTAGGACCTCAGGGCAATTTTCCTCGATGATTTATTGAAAGATGTTGTCCAGACTCCTTTTTCGATCAGGGGTTTCAGGTAGAACAATAATTCTTAAATTATCTCTCCTGGATCTATTTTCCAGGTCAATTGTTTTTCCAAAGAGATATTTTATGTTTTCTTCTATTTTTTCACTATTTTAACTTTGCCTGATTCTTGATGTTTCATAGGGTCATTAGCTTCCACTTGCCCAGTTATAAGTTTTAACAAGCTGTTTTCTTCAGTTAGTTCTTAAACCTCCTTTTCCATTTGGCCGATTCTACCTTTTTGTTTTTTGTTTGTTTGTTTGTTTTTAGGCAATTGAGGGTAAGTGACTTGCCCAGGGTCACACAGCTAGTAAGTGTAAGTGTTTGGTCTGAAGCCACATTTGAACCCAGGTCCTCCTGACTTCAGGGCTGGTGCTCTATCCACTGCACCACCTAGCTGCCCCCCTCCTTCTACTTTTTAAAGAGTTGTTTTCTTCAGTGAACTTTTTTCCATTTGGTCAATTGTATTTTTTAAAGACTTGTTTTTTAATTTTCTAGTCCTTAAAAAAAAAAAAGACAAATTGTCCTTCTTTCTCCAAGCTGTTGACTCTCTCTTGCATACCTCTCATTTCTTTTCCCAATTTTTCTTCTACCTCTCTTATTTGACTTTCAAAATCCCTCTTGAGCTCTTCCAAGAAGGCTTTTCGGGCTTGAGACCAGTTCATCTTCCCTTTTGAGATTTTGGATGTGGGTATATTGACAATATTGTCCTCTTCTGAATTTGTGTTTTGATCTTCCCTGTCCCCATAGTAAGAAGCTATGGTCGTTGTCCATTTTTGCTTTTTTGCTCTTGATGTTTGCCTATTTCTTGGCTTGCTGGAGCCCAGGAGCACTGACCCAAGCTTCTTGTGTTGGGGTCAGGAACCTGGCTTTGTGTGCTGGGGCCTCAGGTGCTGGCAGGTGGAGACTGTAGGGAATCTGGCAGCTTACCTGGTGCTGAGCTACAGTCAGCAACACTGAAGCTCTCAGGGCAGAGGGGAGTCTGGCCTCTGGATGGTGGCTACTCTAAAGCTCCAGAAGCTTTGGCTGCTGGAGCTGTGCTAAAGAATGGGGGGTCTGGCTCCTGGAGTCTTTCGGTTCCACTGCCTGTGCCAAAGCATTCAGGAGGGAGAAGGGCAAGGGGGGTCCTGGTGTTGTCGCCTACCTGCTCCACCACACTGGGGCTCAGGATCTCCTGCTAGTTTGCCAAGGTAGGGCTTGCCACAGGTTACTGGGGCACCTCCTGTCCTGTACTGCTCCCCTTCCACCAGAGCAAGAGGGTCCTTTTCCATTAATCCTCCAAGCTTCCCAGATTAAAAGACTGCTGCACCCCATCTTTCTGCTGGCTCAGCTGTTCCAGGGTTTTCCCTGGGGTAATATTTTCTGGGTTTTTAGAGGTCAATAAGGGAGAGTGAAACCTTTCTGACCTTATCTGTTTCTGACCCTGTTTGTGGTGCTGACAGGATATACAGGTACAGATATTGAACAGGCAACTGGAAATCATTGGATCATCATATGGGATCATAGACTTGAAGAGGCCTTAAAAGTCATTTAGTCAACCTTTTAATTTTACAAATGAGGAAACTGAGGTCTAGATGTAGGTCCAGAACTTAAGAAAGGTAAGGGATTGAGAGATTTGGGAGTCATCCGAGTAGAGATGCTACTGGAAGCTACCAAAGGAGATAAAATCACAGAGGGAGTTTGTGGAGAGAACAGTAAGACATTGTATCAAAGTGGAAAGGCTGCTAGCTTTGGAGTTAGAGGCCTTGGCATCCAATTTCTACTTCTGTGAGACATTAGAGAGCACTCACTCTCAAATGCTTTGTTTAAATCTCTCTTCCATAACCCGACTGGAGAATCTCTAATGTAAGTTCCTTTTAGAAACAGGAACAGGATGGTAGTACAAACCATGCAAAAAAGCCATATTGAATGTTTCTGGGCATGGCCAATGCAGGAATTTGCTTTGACTATGCATATCTGTTACAAGGGTTTTTCTTTTCTTTTGTGGGGAGGAGATAGGGGGAATGGAAGAAAGAGAAGTTGAATTTTTATTAATTGAAAGGAAATAAATCAATGAAGCCATAATAGCCACAAAAACTCAAAAGAAAAACCTTTTAAGAAGTTGTGGCAATAGTAAATTCTTACCACACCAAGAATTTAAAAACAAAGAGTTAATAAGAAAAGGAATGCTTTTGAGATGATCTGGCTATATCATGTGCACAGTTTTTTGTTTTCTTTTTTAAATAAAAGTACTTACTACCTCTGTGATCCTGCAAATAGTCATTTAGTCTTCCTGAGACTTAATTTCCTCATCTGAAAAAATGAGGAGGAAGAGCTAGAAAACCACACAGGTGTAGTCAACAATCATTTAGTAAGCACCAGCCCCCGCTCTCAAGAAGCACACAATATAATGGTGGAAAAAACACGCAAACAACTGTGTACAAACAAAGGAATCCAGGATAAAGTGGAGCTCATCTCAGAGGGAAGGCTCTAGCATTAAGGGGGATTAGGAAAGGCTTCTCCCAGAAGGTGGAAGTTTTAGCTGAGACCTAAAGGAAGCCAAGAGATGGAAATGAGGATGAGAGGACTCCAGGCACAGAAGACAGCCAGTCGAAATGCAGAGTTAGGAGGCGGGAGTGTCTTGTATGAGGAGCAAGTAGGTGAAGAGGCCAGTGTCCCTAGAGCAAAGTAAAGCTGGAAAGGTAGGAAGGAGCCAGGTTATAAAGGCCAAACAGAGGATTGGATCCTGGAAGTCACAGGAATCCCCTTTAGTTTATTGAATAGGAGAGTGAGATAGATCTGTACTTTAGAAAGATGGATTTGACAGCTGAGTGGAGAATGTACTGAAGAGGGGAGAGACTTGAAGCAAAGAGACCAACCAGAAGGTTACTGCAATAGTGCAGTCATGAGGTGAGGGCAAACACCGGTGTGGGGGGGGATGGGGGGTAGCAGTGTCAGAGGAGAGAAGGAAGTATACACAAGAGATGGTACGTGGGATCAAACTTGACACCTGATTGCTATTGGATACATGGGGTATGAGAGAGTTGAAGAGCCATATATGACATCTAGATTGTCAGCCTGAGTAACTGGGAGGGTGGTGGTACTCTCAGAATCAATAGTGAAGTTAAGGAGGGGCAGAGCCAAGATGGTAACATGAAGCTAGCATTTTTTCCAAGTGTGCTGAATACATCCCTTTTATAAAACTTAAAAAAAAAACATGACAAACTAAATTCTGAGTGAGAAAGCCAAGAAAATGTCACAATGAGTATTCTTTTCAGCCCAGAGTAGCTTAGGAAAATAGAAAGAGATGCCTGTAGACAATGAGGTGGGGCAAAGCCCAGAGCATGGCAGGAGTCCATGGGCTGTGCGTCAAAGCACAAAGTGAACTAAACACCTGGTTAGAAAGAAATCTCAGGGGATCCTTGTCATAGCAGTGGGAGTAGGCACAGGTGTAATATGGCAGCTCTATCACTCATTACCAAATTCCAAGACACAGTTCTAGGATGGGAAGGAGTGGTCGTAGTCTCAATAAAGCAGGGGCCCTTTCTGGGTAAGAACAGAGCACAGACCAGCAGGGCAGTGACCAGATCTGTTTCTGGATCACACCACTTTGGAAATACCAAACACTTATAGGCCCCCACTGAGCTATGAAAGCAGCAGAAGGACATAGAAGACAGAAGCTTAGGCCAGACATTCCCCACCTCCCACTCCCAGAAGTGAGCAAAGCTCAACTCTAACCTAAAGTCCAAAGTCAAAAAGTAAGCTAGAAAAATGAGCGAAAAAAAAAAAACCAAACCTGACTATAAAAAGCTACCATGGTGAAGCTTAAGACACAAATTCAGAAAAAGACAATGGTTTGAAAACATCTACAAGCAAAACCTCAAAGAAAAATGCAAATTGGACACAAATCCAATAAGAATTTCTAGAAGAACTAAAGAAAGAGATAAAAATTAGCAAAAAAAAAAAAAAATTAACCAAATAAGATTGATAGAGGAAAAATTGGGAAAAGAAATGGGAGCTAGGCAAGAAAATCATGAAAAGAGAACAAACAGCTTGGTAAAAGAAGCATAATCAAATTCTAAAGAAAATAACACCTTAAAAATCAGAATTGGCCAAATGGTAAAAGGGATACAAAACCTCACTAAAGAAAATCACTCCTTAAAAATTAGAATTGAAAATTGTCTCTTTCTGTAGATGATACAATGATATACTTGGAAAATCTTAGAGATTCAACTAAAAAACTAGTTGAACAATAATTTTAGCAAAGTAACAGGATATAAAACAAACCCACATGAATCATTTGCATTTCTATATATTACCAACAAAAATATTCAAGAAGAGAGAGTAAGAGATACCCCATTTAAAATAACTGTAGACAGCATAAAATACCTGGGAGTATACCTGTCAAGACAAATCCAGGAACATAATCATAAAACACTTTTTTATCCAAATAAAGTCAGATTTAAATAATTAGAGAAATATTAATTGTTCATGAGTGGGCAGAGGCAACATAATAAAAATAACAGTTCTACCTAAGCTAGTGTACTTATTCAATGCCATCCCAATTAAATTACTAAAATATTACTTATTGAGCTAGAAAAAATAATAACAAAATTCACTTGGAAGAACAAAAGGTTAAGAATATCAAAGGACTTAATGAAAAAATGTAAAGAAAGGAGGCATAGCAGATCTTAAACTATATTATAAGGCAGTAATTATAAAAAAAACATCTGATACTGGCTTAGAAATAGAAAGGTGGATCAGTGGAACATAGAAAACATACAATACACAGTAGTAAATGATTATAGTAACCTTATGTTTGACAAATGTAAAGATTTAAACTTTTGGGATAAGAATTCATTATTTATTTTTTTAAAAAGTTGTTGGGAAAACTGGAAAGCAGTCAGGCAGAAATTGGGTATAGACCAATATCTTACACCATTTACCAAGATAAAATGGATACATGATCTAGACATAAAGGGGGATATTATAAGTAAATTAGAAGAACATGGAACATATCACTGATCAGACTTATAAATAGGAGAATTTATGAATAAACAAGAGAGAGAGAGAGAGAGAGAGAGAGAGAGAGAGAGAGAGAGAGAGAGAGAGAGAATTGTTAAGTGTAAAATGGATCATTTTGATTACATTAAATTGAAAAAAGTCTTTGTACAAATAAAACCAATGCAGCTAAGGTGAGAAGGAAAGTAGAAAACTGGGGTAAAATTTTTATAGATGGTTTCTGAGATAAAGGGTTCATCCCAAATATATAGAGAATTTTGTCAAATTTATAAGAGTATGAGTCATTCCCTAATTGATAAGTGGTCAAAGGATAATTTTTTACAGGTAATTTTTTGATGAAGAAATCAAAACTATAAATAGTCATGTGAAAAAAAATGCTCTCAATTATCCTTTATTAGAGAAAGGCAAATTAAAACAACTTTGAGATGCCGTGTCACACCTATGAGATTGGCTAAAATGATAGAAAGGGGGAATGACAAATGGTGGAGGGGATGTGGAAAAATTGGAACACTAATACACCATTGGTGGAGCTGTGAATTGGTCCAACCATTTTGGAAAGAGATCTAGAATTATGCCCAAAGAGTCATAAAACTATTTATTATCCTTTGACACAACAATACCATTATTATTTCCTAAGGTGATCAAGGAAAAAGGAAAAAAAAATCTATATGTTCTAAAATATTTATAGAAGTTTTCATAGTGGTGGCAAAGAACTGGAAATTGAGGGATGCTTATCAATTGGGGAATGGCTAAACAAGTTGTGGTATATGATTGTGATGGAATACTACTGTGCTATAAGAACTGATAAGCAGGTTGATTATAGAAAAACATGGAAAGTTTTGCATGAAATAAGAGTGAAATGAGCCCAACCAAGAGAACATTGGGTATAGTAACAGCAATACTGTTAAAAGAATAACTGTGAACGACTAAGTTGTCCTGAGTATTATAAATACTTAAATCAACTACAAAGGATCTATGAAGGAAGCTGCTATCCACCTCCAGAGAAAGAATGGATGAATAGAAGTATGTACATACATATGTATGTGTGTGTGTGTGTGTGTGTGTGTGTGTGTGAGAGAGAGAGAGTGAGAGAGAATGAGAGAGAGAGAGAGAGAGAGAGAGAGGAGAGAGGAGAGAGAGAGAGAGAGAAATGGTGGCCTTCTCTACTGCAGGATGGGAAGGGATTGAGGGAAGGAGACAGTTCAGAACTTAAAATGTAATAAAAGATAAATTAAAACAAAAAAATAAATAAAACTGGCCAAGTGGAAGCTAATGTCTATATGAGACATCAAGAATGAAAACAAAAGACTGAAAAAACATAAGAAAAAAAAATGTAAGATATAAAAAAAAACCCTGACCTTGAAAACAGATCAAGAAGAAATAATTTAAAAATTGTTGGAATACCTGAAAGCCGTATTTTTTGAAAGAGCATAAATATCATATTTCAAGAAATTACAAAGGAAAACTTCCCAGATGTCTTATAACCAGATGGCAAAGTAGAAATTGAAAGAATCCACTGGTCACTTCCTGAAAGAAATCCCAAAATGAAAACTCCCAGGAATATTATAGCCAAAATCCAGAGCTCCCAAATCAAGGAGAAAATATTTCAAATAACCAGAAAGAAATAATTCAGATTCCATGGAGCCACAGTCAAGATCACACAAGATTTAGCAGCTACCATTATAAAGAAGTGGGGGGGCTTGGAATATGATATTCCAGAAAGCAAAGCAGCCCACCCCAAAAAAACTAAGTATAATCCTTCGGGGGGGGGGGAATTAATATTTAATGAAATAGAGTACTTTTAAGCATTCCTGATGAAAAAAACAAAGCTAAAAAAATTGACATTCAAGCAAAAGACTCAAGAGAAACATAAAAGCATAAACATAAATGGGAAATCATAAGAGACTTAACAAGGTCAAACTGGTTATATTCCTATATGGGAAAGTGTTCCATGTAATCCTTAAAAACTTAATCATCATTAGGACAGTTAGAAGGCATCTGCTTAGAAGGCTAGGATGTGAATCTAATATGTTGGGATGATCTCAAAAGAAGAATTCAAGGTTGAGAAAGAGGGATGCACTGGGAGTGGGGGAAAGGAGAGGAAGAATAGGGAAAATTATCTTACATAAAAGAGTTGTACAAAGAAGAATTTTTACAATGCGGGGTGAAAGGGGTGAGGGCAGAGCTGGCAATGCTTGAACCTTGCTGTCATCTGAACTGGTTCAAGGAGGGAAGAATATGTGTGCACATGCATGCATACACACACATACACAGTTGGACATAGAAATTCATCTTACCCAATAGGGAAGAGAAAACAGAGATGTAATAAAAGGGAAGATAGATTAAGATAGGCAGTAGTCAGAAGAAAAACAGACTTTTGAGGAAGGGATAAGGTAGGAAAAAGAGAGACAGAGAGAGAGAAGGATTAACAAAAGAAAATAGAATGGAGATAAAATTAATAATAAAAAGGTGAATGTTGATGGAATGAATTAACCCACAAAATGGAAGAAGACAGCAGACTGGATTAGAAACCAGAATACAACAATATGCTGTTTACAAGAGACACACTTGAAATAGAAAGACACACACAGAATGAAAATAGGGGGCTGGAGCAGAATTTGTTATTCTCTAGCTGAAGTGAAAAAAAGGCAGGAATAGCCTGCCACGATCTCAAATAAAGCAAAAGCAAAAGTAGACCTAATTAAAAGAGAACATCAGGGAAACTACACCTTGCTAAAAGGTACCATAGAAAATGGATTAATATCAATACTAAACATACATGCATGAAATGGCATAACATCCATTCTTGAAGGAAAAATTAAATGAGTTACAAGATAAAATAGACAGTAAAATTATACAATTGAAGACCTCAATTTAACCCATCTCAGTCCTAGATAAATCTCTTTTTTCTTTTTTTTTTTTGTAATTTTAAACTTAAACATAAAATGAGAAAAAAATTGTCATGTACACAGCAGACCATAAGAGGGGATTCAATATAAGACAATAATTTCCATTTCAAGAAACCTATATAACAAACACTACACATTATTTTCAAAGCTGCCCAGCTTTTCTTTGCTTCCTTGTTGGTTTTCTTTTGTTCTCTGCTGTGCATTTTTTACTTAATTTTTCTCCTGTCCCTCCCCTCACCACCCTAAACAAAGCTACAATTGTGTGTGGAAATATATATCTATATCTATATCTATCTATCTATCTATCTATCTATCTATCTATCTATCTATCTATCTAAATAGATAGATATAGATATACACACACAGAGATATTGATAAACATACACATATATACACATATATATTCATACACATATAAGATAGTACTATGCTTATTTCCTCTTATCATCTGTTTCTCTGAAGGTGGATAGAATCTTCTTTCATGACTCCAAGTCTTTCCATGTTTTTCTAAATCAACCTGCTCATCATTTCTTACACCACAGCAGTATTCCAACCCAGTCACATCCTATCTGAGAGATTGTCTATGAAAGTTTTTTTCCCCAATTTTTTGCATTCCTTCTATTCTTGGCTATGTACATTGGTTTTATTTATACAAGAAAATTTTAGTTTAAAATAATTGAAATTATTCTTTTTACATTTCAACAATGCTCTCGCCTCATAGCATAGTTTAAGGTCTGATATTGCTGTATCTACTTCCTTTACATCTTTTTTTCCCTGGTTTCTTTGAAATTCCTGACCTTTTTTCTTCTAAATGAACTTTGTCATTATTTTTTTCTAGACGTTGATAAATCTATCCATAAAATAAACAAGAAAAATGGTTAAGGAGATGGATAGAATTTTAGAAAAGTTAAACGTGATAGACCTCTGCAGAAAATTAAATGGGAATAGAAAGTACTATACCTTTTCTTTTCCCAGCTATGCATGGCACCTTCATAAAAACTGACTATATTAAGGCATAAAAACCTCACAATTATATGCAGAAAAGTAGAAATATTAAATATACCTTCTTGGGACCATAATACAGTAAGAATTACACTGAATACATGTCCTTTGAATTGGAGACCAAATAATGTAATCATAAAGAATGAATGGGTCAAAGAACAAATCATGGACATAATAATTTCATTGAATATGACAACAATGAGACAACATACCAAAATTTCCTTTGTCCTTAACTTAACATATACATAGATATACACCTTGGTCTACCTTTCCCCTCACTGCTTGAGAAGTTCATGAGATCATGGATTTAGATCTTGAAGGAAACCCAGAAGTCATCTAGTACAACTTCTTTATTTAATGGATGAGGAAACTAAGGCCTAGAGATGTTCAATGACTTGCCTAAAGTTCCATAAGTAGTAAGTGACACAGGTGGAATTTGAACCCAGATCCTCTAATTCCAGAGCCAGTATGCCTTCCACTGTATCATGCTGTTTCTCATTACTTAGCCCAAGGCCTGATTCTAATTCTAAAATTCTAAGTCTTAAAACACGAAGTGGTTCTCCTGGACTAACGATTCTGTCCTGCTGGCTTCTGTTCCCTAGGATTTCCAAGTAGGGGAAACTACCACAATGGAAGATTTAGTCTGAAAGTTGTCTGATGATGTTGGGCAGGAAAGTGAGAAGCCAGCCAGATTTTCCTTTCCAATCAGAGATTCAGATTACCCATAACATATGACTGATCCAGAGGATTTTCTAAAACGTGGCTTCCTTAGCAGATACTTTCAACATCTAAGAAGTGGTTCCCTTGTGGACTCTGCTAAGATTATGGCACATGAATATAATGAAATGTCAGTATACCATAAGTGATAAATATGAAGAATTCAGAGAAGCATGGGAAAACTTATGTGAACCTTTGCAAGTGAAATACTGAGAATGAGGAAAACAATACACTTGAAGGCCCAGCAATGTAAATGGAAAGAAAAAAACAACAACAATAACACATGCAATAACTTGTACAAAGTCACACAGGTAGTAGATAGGAAATCCAGGGTTTAAATCCATGTTTTCCAATTCCAAATGGCTTTTTCCTTAAGTGGTTATTTGTGGGTGTCACTGGAGCTAAATAATAAAGATGTAGCATGGACTGTGCTTAAGAATATATTCCCAAGTTGCTACTTGGAAATCACCAAAGAAAAATGAAGGCAGTATAATTCTAACGACCAAACTTGCTTCTTAAGTAGTGATGATAAAATGCCAAAAAACAAACAAACAAAAACAACAACTCTTCATTAGAGAGATGGGGCACTATGAGGGTGAAACACTGAATATACTGTCACACGCTGTTGGTAAGCATACTAATTTGTTAGTTTGGCTGAATCGCTTTTTGTTTTTTGTTACAAAGGATGTTTTACTGGACAGGGGAAGAATATGTTCAGAATTGATGATATCAGTACAAATAAAAATTAGAAAACAAAAACCAGAATCCTGGGTTAGTGTTTTTACATACATTATCTCATATGGTTCTCACAATTAGTATTATTGAAGTATTTTAAGTATTATTAATGAAAAAATTAGGCCACATAGGCTAAATCTAAGGTTTCAGAGCCAGTAAGTGGCAGTCAGACTTAAACAGAGGCTTGCCTGGCTCCATATCCAGTGGTCTTTCTGTTACATCATACTTTCTAAATATGGGAGTGAGTAGATGACTCCTTATTTTCTGGAAGATTCCTTTCCAGTACTTTCCTATCCACTTAAACATCCATCATTATAAACCTTTGAAAACAACCTCAGAATACATTTCCTTTATATGAAATGCCAGGATGATGTGAGGCCCTAGGCAAAGAGGAATCATCCACTAGGTCAGGGGTGGGGAACCTGAGGCCTCCAGGCCACTTGGCCCCCTACCTCCTCAAGTGCAGCCCTTTGACTGAATCCAAACTCCACGGAACAAATCCCCTTAATAAAAGGATTTGGTCTGTAAAACTTGGACTCAGTCAAAAGGCCACACCCAAGGACCTAGAAGGTCACATGTGGCCTCCAGGCCACAGGTTCCCCACCCCAGAAAATGATTAAGAGAAGAGGCATGAGAGAAAAGATCACAGAAGTAAAGAATCTCCAAGTTTAAAGAATTCTGATAACTTTTTTATATATTTAAAAGGAATAGTATGTTGTACATAATACATTTTCAGTTTCATGTGCAATCATCTTTTTCATTATGCTGTTATGGAAATGCTTGTTTTATTTTATTTATTTATTTTAGTGAGGCGGTCAGAGTTAAGTGACCTGCCCAGGGTCACACAACTAGTAAGTGTCATGTGTCTGAGGCTGGATTTGAACTCAGGTCCTCCTGTCTCCAAGGCCAGAGCTCTATCTACTGTGCCACCTAGGTGCCTCATTGCTTGTTTTATTTAAAAATAAAATATAGTTTTTAAAAATGATTCTTTCAGGTCATCTAATCTGCTCTCTAGATTAGCTCTTCTCCAATGTCCCTGAAAAAGTGATCATTGATTCTCTGCTTTAAGACCTCTGACTTCAGAATATCTCTGCTTATTAACTCTATACTGTCTTCTTTCAGTACAGCTGCAGAGGCTTATGTATGCAGCAAACATCAAATAAGGAACAAAAGCTCTACTCAAAGCTCCAGGGTAGAATTTTCCTCCGTTAAACCTCCAGAGCAGCGATTCTTAAACTGTTTGGTATCATGAGTCCTTTGGCTTCTTTAGGGAAACCAATGGACCCCTTCTTGGAGTAGTGTTTTTAAACATGTCAAATAAGGTATACTTGATTACAAAGGTAGTCAAAAGTCAGTGAAAATAAAGATGTAATATTATTTTCTCATTGAAGCTAATAGACCCTCTGAAATATACCGATGGACCTGAAGCTAAGAACTCCTACTCTAGCAATTTTCCTATGTTTCAGCAGAACCTAAAATTTTTCTATTAGAACAAGTCTGTTGGTAGGGATTGAAGAAAAGTTCAGAAAAGACAGACCCCCTCAGTGAATGGTGTAGGTTGTTCAGGAAATATGGCAAGGGACGCTGCTTTCTATGGCACAGTGCTCCTTTTTACACACTCCCTGGACCCACTTTACCCCAAATACAGCCTTTTTGAAGATCTTTGTTAGTGTTTGAAGGAAAGTCATGTATGAAAAGCCCATCAGCTCAATCATAATCCAGCCTGGGATGAAGGTGGGACTTGCATAAAAATCCAGGGTATTGCCTCACCTTTTAAGGTGCCTCATAATGCCACTGTATCTCTCCTATGCACTTATTTTCCAGTCTGTACTAGTAATGCATCACAGGCAATCTTATGAAGGAATGTGTTATGGTGGAAAGAGTGATGGACTTCGATTTAGGAGGTTGCATCCCAGCTCTGCCCATCCTTGATCACTGCCTTGTTGTGGCAGAGGGGCTTGCATAGCTCAGTCAAACTATGAGGTGAAGAACCTAGAATGATTTCAAGGTTGCAAACTTGGGTGAATGGAAGAATGGTTGCTCTCAACAAAGATTGGGAAGGGGGGGAAATGATGGTGCAGGAGCCTCAGCAGCAGAAGCCAGAGCTACTGTGAAATAATTCCAAAGGACTTAACTGATTGGTCTACGGTGAAGTAAGCCATCATGGCCCAGTAAGACTAAATTCAGCAAGAGCCTGCTGCCTAGAATCCACTGGTGTTAGAGCCCTTTGAACTCTCCATCCTGTGCAGATTATGCTGATGATGATAACCAAAGACCTATTAAAAAACAGCAACAACCATCGTTCATCCAGAAGACCAGGACTGAAGGCAACTGCTTCTACCAAGTATTTGGTTTTCTTCCCCACTTGGAAGCCCTGCTGGAGATTAGCAAGGAGCTTCAGAGGCTCAAAGCCTTCAAGAACAAAGGTCTGGTGTCTCAGCACTTCACTGAGTTTGCAGTTGAAGACTTCTATAGTACTTCCATGGACCTGATAGAGAAGACTGAGAAGCAGAGCTCAGTGGTTGAGTTATTTGGTCTCTTTAAGTGACCAAAGAACTACAGATTACCTGGTAGCGTCCCTATGGGTGCTCTCCTCCAGCTACCCACAGTGGGAAAGCAAGTTCTTGGGGTATTTCATTGACGACAGGCAGTGTCAAGGAGTTTTATCAACAGAAGGTACAAAAGCAGTGTTCACATCCACATCATCACCCTGGCCCAGGCTCTCAATGTCTCCATCCAGGTACAGTACATAGGCCAGGTTCAGTGCAAGAATATAAACTCTCACATTTTCCCTAAGGGCTCTGAATCTAAGGTTTATCTACCACACAGATCCAGATGTCTCAATGTCTTAGGAAACTGACAGGATAGCATTCAGGTCCTTTTCTTGCCTTAGCAAGTGCTGGCACTAATCCTGATCATTTGACTGAGTCAGGTGTTAGACCTATATATATATATGTGTGTATATATATGTATATGTATGTGTGTGTGTGTGTGTGTGTGTGTGTATACATATATATATACACACATACACACATATACATATATATGTATATAGCTTTTTTGTGCTTGTAAATAGTAACATTTTATTCCCCTTCATTTATATTCTCTTGTCACTCATGACCTTGCATGTTTTATCAAAGGGGATGCTAATGGTAGAAAAAACAAACAAACCCACAAAGATAGAGAAATTAGGAAGATGGGTTAATTTACAGGGGGCAATAATAAGTTATGATTTGAAAATGTCAAGTTTAACAGGTTTAGATAACAACTTTATGTTACTAATCTCAACTGGGCCTTCACAAATGAATGATGATATTGATGCTCTCTGATTGGCTCTCTATCACTGTTTCTGAACCTTCCGCTCCATTTCTTCTTTTCTTCCTTCAAGCAACCACTGAACCTCTCCTCCCTCCTCAGGAGAAGACCTCCTCCTTGATCAGTAAATCTGATACCATTCATGTGAGCACCTTCTTCTCCCCACCATGACATCTCAGATTCCCTTCTCGTTGTTTCCTCACTGTCTTCTCCTTTGAGGACGAAGTGGTTCTTTTCCTTACCAAGACCAAATTCTAATGCCCTAGATTACCCCTTCTCTAGCATCCTTCAGAAGTTTGCCCCTTATTATTTCCTCTCTCTCCAACCTTAAGTCTATGCATCATCTGTCTTCTTTTCTTCTGCCTACAAATTTTCAATTGACCCTGTCCTTCCCTCAAGCTATGAGCCCATATCTCTCCTTTCACAGTGAAATGCTTAGGGGAAAAAAATCTAGCTCATTGACATCACTTCTTCATTTTCCATTCACTTTTCAACCTTTTACAGTATGGTTCTGACCCCATCATTTGAAAGAAACTACTCTCACCAAGGTCACAATGTTCTCTCAATTGTCAAATGCAACTTCCTTTTCTCAGCTCTCCCTTCTCCTGACTGTGATAGGATTTAACTAACCATTCTTTCCTCTTGGATAGGTCTTGCCCCCGAGGATGTGCATGAAATCACTCTCTCTTGGTTCTTCTCTAAGCTGTTTAACTTACTTTCCTTGGAGTCCTTTGTTGAATCATCATCTATGTCTATCCTCATTTTCCTTATAGAATGAATCCCTAGGTCTCTGTCTAGCTTCATTTTCTCTTCCTTCTATACCCTCTCTCTTAGTAACTTCATCAACTCCCACAGGGTTCAATTACAATCTGTATTCAGATGACTCCAAAATCTAAATATTCAGCTTCCATTTCCCTTCTGAGCTCTAGTCCTCTATTACCAACTCCTTGTTAGATATCTCCACATGTATGTCCTATATACATCTCAAGTTCAACATTCATATATATTTTAATTTATATGCATATATTTTTATATTTATTTATTGTGAACTTATCTGCATACATGATACTTTCCCTTCTTTCCTCCAGTAGAATGTAAGCTTCTTAAGGGCAGGGATTGTTTTAATTTTTGTCTTTCTATCACCAACACCTAGAATAGTACCTGGTTATAGTAGATACTAAATCAATGTTTGTTGAAATGAATTAAGTTGAATTCCCTACTAGACTATGAACTCCTTGAGGTCCGAGATCAAGTGTTTTTCTTCTTAGTTCCAGGTCTCATCACAGTGCCTTGCTTATAACTAATACTTTACAAATATTTGTTGAATTGAATTGTAGGGGCCAAGGACCAAAAAACTTCAAGTACAATTGATCAACTCACTAAGCTTTCTCTGAGGTCTTCTTCAGCTCTAACAATGACATCCATGCCAAGAACTGTACATTCTCCATCTGATTTGAGCCTCCCAGCAAGTTTGCAACGTAGATAACTACAGGTATTGAGATACCCATTTTACAAATGGGAAAACTAAGATTCAGAAGAGTGAAGTGACTTCTGCTGGTCACACAGCCAGTATGAGTGCCAGGGGCAGGATCTAAACCCAGATTTTCCTGACTCTGGGCCCAGGGCACTATATGCTCTGCCATATTATCACCGCCCAAACTCACACCTCACCTCACTTGTTTTGTTCATCTCAGAGTTAGATAGATGGGATCCAAATAGTAACAACTCAGCATGGGCTCCCTAGTCTTCTTGGCCAGCTGGGTGTTATTTTAATCTGGTATTTTCTGTGCTTGGTCCTTCACATATGTTGAAGTTTATAGATTTGGTTGGCCTGAATAGATTCCCCCTCAATCTAGGACGCAAACTGAGGCTCAGGTTTATAGGCAGGAAAGCAAGAAAATTATCATAGGACTGAGAGACCATCTTATTACTCTGATGAGAGCAGTGACCAACCATGATTCAGAAGGCTGATGATGAAGAATGTACCCCACACCTCCTGACACACAGGTAATAGACTGAATCTATAGAATGAGATAAAGATTTTTGGACATGACCAATGTGGGAATCTGTTTTGTTTAACTGTGCATATTTGTTACAGAGATTTTTCTTTTCTCTTTTTTTTCCAATGTGTGGAGAAGTGGGAGGGAAAATAAATGCTTATTAATTAGTATTAGCAAATGCTAATTAATTATTAACAAATGCTAATTAGTTATACATTCATAAGTTTAGTTTAAAAAGCATTTTATCCAACCACTTCATTTTATATGGAAGGAACCTGAGGCCCAGGAATTTGAAATGACTTGCCCACAGTCACACAGACGTTTCTTGATAGATTCAAATCTAGGTGTTTTTATTTTAAACCCATGGCTCATTCGCTATATAACACTCACTATAACCTCACATTATTATATATTGTTCTTGCATATATCAAGACTCTGGCTATGGACAAAAGCTTCAATTTCTTTGTTTTTTTAACTATAGCAACACAGAAATAGGTTCTTATATAATCACCTTCCCCTTACAGGACAACACCCCTTTCCCCCTTCCTTTTCCCCTCTCACTTAAGCTTCTGGGAGTGGACTCTCAGTTAAGAGTTAAATACTTAGTTCAATGACCTGTTTATAAGAAAAACAACTTGGTAATGCTGCAGAGGAGACAGGAAAACTGAGGGCAACCTCTCTAGCGAAGCAGCTGAGCACAGCTGTTCAGCCCGGGATAGAATACATTTTGCCACTAGGTGACAGTCTTTTCCGATATTTCAGCTAAAAGACAATGGAGTTTTTTGGTTTTTTGTTTTGTTTTGTTATGTTTTGTTAAATAAATTGTACTGGTCTCTGATGGGAGGAAGGGGGTTTGTTATTGGTGTTCAGAGATGAATATAATTCATGTACTTGTAATAACCTATCTGCTTTCTCTTTCTGACAGCACAATTGTTCCTAATTACAGGGAAAATGTTGCTAAATTTTGTTCTTATTTGACAACAGGTAATAAGTGCAATGGGAAAGAAAATAAAGAAAAAGGAGAGAAGACAAACAAGTCTGTAGTTTCAGACAGCAGGAACATTGGTTTGGCCCTAGGCATAGCTCTATGTCCTGAATGATATGATATTTAATGAAGAAAAAAATTACTAAATTGACAAGAAATGTTGTCATTAATCATGGATGAGTACTGAGTTCTCATCATCGTCAGGATTTTGGAGACTGTACACAAAATGAGTCTCCATTAAAATTCCCCTTCATTGCCTCAGTGTGGTGGGACGGGGCGGGTGTGGGGAAGACCCGAGTCTCTCAAAGGCTGTGATAAATAGAACCTAAGCCAAGGTGGTATCATGTAGTGGGAAAAGTGGTAGATTGCACATCAGGAGAAACTGGGTTCTAATCTCACCTCTGGCACTTACCATCTGTATGACTGTGAGCAAGTAAGTCACGTACCAACCTCCCAGGGTTGTGAGGAAATGATGAAATCTGTTGTTGTTCATACTTCATTCTCAAAGAGACCAATGACATCATGAGGGTCATGTCTTGACTTGCACACGAATTGGATATAAGTTAGGCAGAGCTGTGCAAAGTCATCTTACTCTCTCCTCCAGTCATTGAAGTCCAGATGACTGGCAAATGGCCCTGTATAAAATTTAGAAATATATACTATCATATCTAGTATTTTGATGAAATTATACACAATTATGCATAACACATAATTTGGATTATATTATGTTGTAATTCCATCAAATAGTATACTTTCATCAAATAATCTATCATCTATATATAATTTCATCAAAATTATAGTATATATTGCTGTAGATAAAGATATGGATCTAGATATATAGTATAGATGTAAATATAGGTATAGATATAGATAAAAATTTAAACTGACCTTCATAATTCTGGGAAGTAGATGCTGTTATCAGAGAGGTTAAGTGATTTACTTGCCCATGGTCATACAGATGGTAAGTGTCAGGGGTAAGATTTGAACCCACTTTCCCTAAAACATAGTCCACCACTTTTCCCACTACATCAGACCACCTTGGCCTATGTTCTATTAGCATAGCCTTTGAGAGCTTTGGATTCCCACCACACCATACTGAGGCAATGGAGGAGGATTTTAGTGGAGGTTTATTTTTTGACACCATCAATTTAGCACCATTTATTTGTCTATCTATCTATCCATCAAAATATTGGCTATTAATATTACTACCAGGTTTCAGGTTTGAGTACCATGATGAACTCTATTCAGGGGTGTACCAGTAAATAATTGACAACCGTTTCTCTGAAAAGGAAATGTATACAGGACATACTTTAAAGTTTAATCTGCTTTATTGACATTTTCTCAACCACTTTCTTAAATCTAAACAATCAATAGAATAATAAATCAAGCCTTAATTTGTAGTGTTTGCTGATTTCTGAGGTATAAATGCTCATATGGAAAATTTAACAACCAGCTCTCCTAAGTCAGTTTTAGCTGACTCTAGCACATCTCTTACTGCATTGTTTCTGTCTAGGGACAACTCTAGTTAAGTTTGGAGAGGCTCATTACCAGTTTGGCCACAAGAGGACAGATTTTTTTGGCCACAATAATTCTTCAAGACCATGTACCAAGTAAGTTTTTTTTCCATCTTCACTGGTGTAGAAAGTACCCACACTGATTAAATTATAAATCTTTGAAATATTGAAGAATAAAAAAAATGAAATAAAACCTTTTCAGTTCTATAAAACCCCTTATATTTCAATTCCTTAGTACCAGCTATGGTAGCATAAATATACTGTAGCCTGATTCCTGAAAAGTTGCATTAAGTGGATTTTTGCTAGTTACATTATTTGAAATATACTTGGGGAACTTGCTACCTGAAAGAATTCTGCTGTGAGTGCTCATGAAGCAAAAAAAACCCTTCTAGTAAAATAAAAGCTCATTTGTCCTTTGTGCCAGTGGAGATTTTCATGTGTTAGATTTGCTTACAAGAAGAACAAGATGCAATGAAAATAAAGGTTCAAGCTAGCATCATCCAGCAGATGTAGCTATTCTGCAGATGATTTGGTAAAATCCTGAGTCCTGGACCTGTAGTCAGGAAGCAGACTCAGAATAACAGGATATAGCTCTTCAGAGTCAGAAGAACCTCAGAAGGAAACTCTTGTCCAATCAGTTCCTGAACAAGAATCCCCTCTGCAATACACTTCACAAAATGTTTGCTACAAGCCTTTCCTTCAAGACTTCCAATGAGGAGCACCTAGTGGTGTGCTGATAAATGTTTAACAACCAGCTTTCCAAAAAAAATGTGCATGCAGCACACTTTTAAGTTTATTAGCTCTATTAACATTTTCTCCAGTCTAAACGATAAAAAAAATAATAAATAAAACTTTGATTTGTAGCATTTGCTGATTTCTGAGATATAAATTCTCACACTGAAAATTTAACCAGTTAGAACTAGTTCCAGCACATCACTGGAGGGGGTCCCACCATTTCTCAAGGCAACTTATTCCATTATTGGCTAGGTCTAAGGTTAGGGCTTTTTTTTTTCCTGCCATGAAGAGTAAAATTGCCTGTTTGCCACTTAAATCCACTGTTCCTGATTCTGCACTCTGGAGCCAAGAAGAGTATGTCTAATCCTGCTTCCATATAATGGCCCTTTAGATATTTAAAGAGAGCTATCATGTTCCCTTCCTTCCCCTTCTCCTCCATGTAAGTTTTCTCATCTATAAGCTAAATATCCCTAGTTCCTTCAACTACTCTTCATATAGCATGAGATTGAGGCTTTTCACCATTCTGGTTGTCTTTCACTGACAGCTTATTAATGTCCTTCCTAAAATATGGTTCCCAGACCTAAACACAATAGTCCAGATGTGGACTGAGCTGTGGGACTATCGCCAGCCCATTCTTAGAAGTCATGCCTCTCTGTGTGCAGCCCAGTATGACACTGGCTTTCTTGGTGGTCACGTTGCACTATGGACTCACGTTGAGCTTTCAGTCCTCCAAAAAGACACCAACTTTTTTTCCAATGAACATGTGTCTAGCTATGCTTTCCTCATCTTGACCTTATGGAAGGATCTTTTGAAGCCAAATGTAAACAGATAGCACTGCTGCTCTGAGCAGAATGAAGGCCAAAGTGACCAGCGCTTTTGTGAGCGTCTAAATGCAAAATAAAATGAGTAGGGGAGTGGGAGAAAGTGAAAATTACAACTTCACAGTTCACAGCCATTTCCGTTTGCTTCTGTAGTGATTTACATTCAGGGTTATTGGAATCACAGCTTGTCTCCTAAACCCAACAAGTTTCTATGGGGCTTTATTGGCAAAAATATGTTTTAAAGATTGACAATCAGAATTTTAACATGACAGAAAAGGAATTTTCTAACTCTGAATCAATAGTTGTCTGGAATGAGGGGCTACGAATTCACACTAAGAAAAAAAAGGTAAAATATAAAAGATTTCATCTTAGCCTAGGTAGTTCAGGGAGTTCTTCTTGGCTTTCTCTTTGGGCACAGTAGTAGCTTATAGCCTTGGGCTATCTACTGACCAAGCTCTAGCTCTCTGGCTTTACTAGCCTGAGTTGAATCTGCTTTGCTACTTTGGACCAACATAACCAGAGGCAAGATATTTCCCCTTTCTGTGCCTTAGAGCTGGGAGGCTAGACAAGATACTCTTTTAGGCCCCCTTTCCCTCTACTGTTCTGTGATTCTATCCTTTTCTTGCTCAAGCTGACTTCTTGTTGTTTTAGTTTCTCAAGACATAATAATGAAAAAGTAAAAAAAAAACAAACTTCAGAAGTTTTTAGTCCCCCCCACCCTTTTTCATTTGGACCTGAAATTTCACGAGTGCAGAGAACTCCCAACACCAATAGATTTACTATTCCTCTGCAATTTAGAGTTTGCTGGCCACTCAGAGATGGAGAGAGTAGGTTAGTCGGGTGAGAGATGAAATGACTCACCCATAGTTGCACAGCTAGTATATGTCCAAGGCAAGACTTGAATCCAGGTTTTGCTGAATCCAAGGTCAATCCTTTCTCCACTCTGCCACATTGCTTTTCTTCAAGTTCTTAGCATGTATAATTATAACACTCAGATCAATGAATCCTAAAACAATTTCATTGGGAAGGGCTCTAGCAATACTGCTATCTTTTAGTGTTAAAGATGATTGTGTATTACATATAATAGGGAGGAAGAACTCCGTGAGAAAGAAAAAAAAGGGTGTTTTGCTGCTAGGACTTCCTTGCATAAGTAGAGGTCACATAGTGTAATGGGAAGAGAGCTGGCCTTATGTCAGAAGACCTGGGTTTGAATTCTGGCTTTGACACTTACCAAATATGACTATTCTTTCTAAGCCTTGATTTCCTCATCTGTAAAAAGGGACTATTAATACTTGCACTGTATTGTTTTACAGGATTGTTGTGAGAAAAGTAACTTGTAAAATGTAAAGCACTATATAAATGTGATCTATTAGGATGTGGAGATAACTTTATTCAGGAATTCTTAGTACTAGATATACTAGCAAAATATTTCCACCTTAATGTTTTTCCATATTAAGTAGAGTTAAAGATAAACAAAAAATAGCTTCCCTACTTAGTCATTGTGTTACTTTGGGAAAGTCATCTAACTTCTTTGGGTCTCAGGTCTTCCATCTGTAAAATGGGAATAATAATAATAATAGTTTCATTATATTCCTCACAGGGTTATTATGAAGATTAAATATAATAATGGATATAAAACATTTTATAATTCTAAAGTTATTTATATTTGTAATAATTCTAACAGTTATTTTTGATTGTTATTATGTAAAACCTATTTGCCAGATAATATCACTGGGAAGGTAAGCACGGGGCAAGGGAAAGCCCCTTTTGGGGGTTTTGGGGGTTCCATTACTAAAGGAATACCATTTACCCATCACCCCTCCCCATTAAAGTCCCTATGGAGTCTAAGGCCTTGGGATAAACTGTGCACAGTTTTCTATGTGATGTACTACATGGTTCCCCAAACCTGCTCTGGACCTGCTCAGCTGTCTTCTCTGACAGCCATCTCTGACTCTGGACGTGGATTACAGAACCAGCTGGTATAAATCCCACATCCTCCCATAAAGCATGTTTCTTTGGAAGCCTGGGTCTATTGACTTTCTGTTCTGAAGTCGTGCTCTGCACATTTTCTTGCCAGCTCAAGGCTGAGTAATCCCTCAGGGTGAGTAACCTTTTAGCTGCTGGAAGATTAGCAGTTCTTGGGATCAGTATGTTTTTGGCTCTTTTAAGAATGGTCAGGAGAATATCAAGGGGTCTTTCTGATGTTTTTTCCTTCTTAATGAAACGTGGTCCAGACCTTTCCCCTGTCTTGGAAATGGAGCCTATCTTCAGAATCATTTATCTCTTCTTCTATTAGTGACCTTTAACAGTCTGCACAGCTGCAGGGGCTCCACGAATGAATAGCATATAGCTTCTGAATGGGGTTAAATCACATCAACATTGTTTCTTATTACTGAAGAGCAAGTGAAGGTTGAAGGATTCAGAGTAAGGGTTATTCAGAAAACCAAGGGCATGGAGACCAGTGAAGCAACTGAGAAATGAAGACCAGAACTTAGGGTTTAAAAACTTCTGGTGCCAAGATGGCAGAGTGAGGAAGGAACCCTCAGAAGCCCTCCCAAATTCCCTTTCAAACAACTAAAAAACTGTAGGAGCAAGGAAGTAGCTTACCAGCCTAGCAGGAAAGGTCTGTCTCACTGGGGTGGGAGAAAAGTGAGGTCCAAGAGCAGCAGCAGCAGCCAGCCTCACAGCAGAGGGCCTCCAGCAGTGCTCCACGCCTGGGACAATCCACCAGGGAGGCCCTGCCCTCCTATAACCAGCAGCCCCCTACCCAAATAAGCATTCTAGAGAGCCAAGCAAGCCCCCCCTCCCAAGCAGCCCTACCCCCAGTTCAAGCTACTAGGAAGGCCTTGACCCTTTTGCTGACCAGTAGTGAAGCCCTGCCCTGGGGCTGGCCAACAACAAGACCCCACCCCTATGGCCTACCACCAGCAGAAAGACCAACAATAGAGAGACCCTACCCCTTGGGCAGAGCAGCAACAAAATGACTCTTCCAGGGATAGCCACCAGAAAGACTGTTACCATAACAACCTGGCAGCAAAACCCCATCCCTGGAACAGGCCAGCAGCTAAATCTCATTCCCAGGGGAGGCCCCACTCCACCTCCTAGTACAAGCCAAAAGGGAAGCCTGCTCTTCAGAGGAAGCAAGCAGCTAAGCCCTGAAACCCAGTGAAAGCCATCAGTAAGATTCAGAGCCCCAGAACAAAAAGCTTGTGACAGTGCAGGGCCAGAGCCCAGTTGTCACATAAAAACACCAAGTCACATAAAAACACAGGAAAAAAAATAAGCAAAATACAAAAAAAAAAAGAGCTTGACTACAGAAAGTTACTATGGTGATAGGGAGGATTAAGGCATAAATTTAGAAGAGGGCAATAGTGTCAAAATGGCTACATGTAAAGCCTCAAAGAAAAATGTAATTTGGTCCCAGACCCAAAAAGAATTCCTAGAAGAACTTAAAAAGAATTTAAAAAAGCAAATTAGAGAAGTAGCAGAAAAACTGGGAAAAGAAATTATAGTAATACAAGAGAATCATAAAAGAAAAGTGTCAATAACATGGGAAAAGATACACAAAAAAATTTACTGAGGAAAATAATTCCTTAAAAAACAGAATTGAGCAAATGGAAAAGGAAGTACAAAAGCTCACTAAAGCAAATAATTCCTTTAAAATTAGAATTGGACAAGTAGAAACTAATGACTCCATGAGACATCAAGATATGATAAAACAAAATCAAAAAAGTAAAAAAAAGAAAATAGAAGAAAATGTGAAATTTCTCACTGGAAAAACAACTGACCTAGAAAATAGATCCAGGAGAGATAATATAAGGATTATTGGACTAATTGAAAGCCATGATAAAAAAAAAAAAGCCTGGACAACATCTTTGAAGAAATTATCAAAGAAAACTGCCCTGATAGAACCAGAGGGCAAAATAGAAATGGAAAGAATCCACTGATCACTGCCTGAAAGAGATCCCAAAATAAAAACTCCCAGGAACATCATAGCCAAATTCCAGAGCTCACAGATCAAGGAGAAAGTATTACAAGTAACCAAAAAGAAACAATTCAGATATGGTGGAGCTACAGTGAGGATTTGGCAGCTTCCATATTAAAGAACTTGGAATATGATGTACCATAAGGCAAAGGAGTTAGGATTACAACTAAGAACCACTTACCCAGCAAAATTGAATATACTCTTTCATGGGACAAAATTGATATTTAACAAAATAGAGGACTTTCAAGCATTCCTAATTAAAAGACCAGAGTTGAACAACAATAACAAAAATAACATAAAAAGGTAAAAAAAGAAACAGGAAAGAGAAAAGATAGGAAATTCAATAAGGTTAAATTGTTTATTTTTCTATATGGCAAGATAATATTTGTAACTCTTAACAACTTTATTACTGTAAGAGCAACTAGAAGGAGTTAATGTAGAAGAGAGCATGCATATAAGGTGACTTTGAGGGGTTGATACCAAAATAAATAAATAAATAAATAAAGGAGTAAGAAAGAAAATTGCACTAGAAGAAAAAAGGGGGAGATTGAATGAGGTAAATTCTCCCACATGAAAGAGGCATGGAAGAGCTATTATAATGGAGGGAATATGGGGGTTGGTGGGTAAAGCTTAAACCTTACTCTCATCAAAATTGGCTCAAAGAGGTAATAACATACACAATCAATTGGATATAGAAATCTATCTTACTCTATAAGGAAGTAAAAAGTGATGGGGAATAATAGAAGGGGGAGGGATGACTGATAAAAGGGAGAGTATATTGGAGAAAGTAGTGATCAGAAGTAAAACACTTTTTAGGAGGGAAATGTTGGGGTATAAGAGAGAAGAGAATAAACAAGTGAAAAAATAGCATGGAGGGAAATACACAGTTAGTTATAACTATAAATGTGAATGGGATGAACTCTCTCATAAAATGGAAGTTAATAGCAGAATGGATTAAAAACCAGAATTCTACAATATGTTGTTTATAAGAAACACATCTGAAGCTAAGAGACAGACATAGGGCAAAGGTAAGGGATTGGAGCAGAATCTATTATGCTTCAGCTGAAGCAAAGAAAGCAGGAGAAGCAATTATGACCTCAGACAAAGCAAAAAAAAAAAACCAATAAATCTAATTAAAAGAGATAAAGGAAGAAACTATATCTTGCTGAAAGGTACCATAGACAATGAAGCCATATCAATACTAAACATATATGCACAAAATAGTATAGCATCTAAACTTTTGAAGAAGTTTAATGAGTTTTACAGGATGAAATAGATAATAAAACTGTACTAGTGGGGCACCTCAACTTTCTTCTCTCAGAACTAGATAACCTAACCAAAAAATAAACAAGAGGTTAAGGAGGTGAATAAAATTATGGAAAAGCTAGATATGATAGATCTCTGGAGAAAATTGAATGAGAACAGAAAAGAATATGCCTTTTTCTCAGCAGTACATGATACCTACACAAAAATTGACCATGTATTAGGACATAAAAACCTTACAACCAAATGGAGAAAAGTAGAAACAGTAAACACATCATTTTCAGGTTATAATACAAAAAAAAATTACATTCAATAATGGACAATGGAAAGATACATTAAAAATTAATTGGAAATTAAATAATCTAACCCTAAAAAACAAATGGGTCAAAGAACAAATCATAGAAACAATTGATAATTTCATAAAAGAAAATGACAAGGAGACAACATACCAAAATTTATGGGATGCAGCCAAATTGGTACTTAGGGGAAAATTTATGTCTTGAATTGCACATCAGTAAAATAGTGAAAAAGCAGATCAATTAATTGAGCATGCAACTAAAAAAAACTAGAAAAAGAACAAATAAAAAATCCCTAATTAATCACTAAATTGGAAATACTGCAAATCAAGGGAGAGATTAATAAAATTGAAAGCAAGAACAACATTGAACTAATAAATAAAACTAGAAGCTAGTCTTATAGAAAAAACAATTAACCATTGATTAATTTGATTTAAAAAAGGAAAGAAGAAAACCAAATTTTTAATATCAAAAATGAAAGGGGTGGATTCTCCACCAATGAAGAGGAAATTAAAACAATTGTTGGGAGCTATTTTGCCCAATTATATGCCAATAAATTTGACAACCTAAATTAAATTGATGAATATCTACAAAAAATATAAATTACCCAGATTAGCAGAAGAAATAAAATACTTAAATAACCCAATCTTAGAAAAAAAAAATTGAACAAGTCATCAGTGAACTTCTTAAGAAAAAATCCCCAGAACCAGATGGATTCAGAAATGAATTCTACCAAACACTTAAAGAACAATTAATCCCAATACTATATAAACTATTTGGAAAAATAGGTGAAAAAGGAGTCTTACCAAATTTCTTTTACAAGACAAATAGGGTGCTGATCCCCAAACCAGGAAGAGCCAAAACAGAGAAAGAAAATTATAGACCAATTTCCTTAATGAATATTGATACAAAATTTTTAAATAAAATACTAGCAAAGAGATTATAGTAATATACCAAAAGGATCATAAACTATGACCAGGAATGCAGGGTTGGTTCAATATTTGGAAAATTATTAGCATAACTGACTACATAAATAACAAAACCAACATAAATCATATGATTATCTCAATACATGCAGAAAAAGCCTTTGACAAAATACAGCACTCATTCCTATTAAAAACACCAGAAAGCATAGGAATAAATGGAGCTTACCTTAAAATGATAAGGAATATTTATCTAAAACCATCAGCAAGCTTTATCTGTAATGGCGATAAGCTAGAAGCCTTCCCAATACAATCAGGAGTGAAGCAAGGATGGCCATTATCACCTCTATCATTTAATAGTGCACTGGAAATATTAGCTATAGCAATAAGAGAAGAAAAAATTAAAGGAAATAGAATAGGCAATGAGGAAACAAAACTATCATTCTTTGTAAGTGATATGATGTTATACTTTGAAAATCCTAGAGAATCAACTAAAAAAAAACTCCTTGAAATTATTAACAACTTTAGCAAAGTTGCAGCATACAAAATAAACCCATATAAATCATCAGCATTTCTATATATTGCCAACAAAGCCTAGCAGCACTAGATAGAAAGAAAAATTAATTTAAAGTAACTATAGGTGATATAAAATACTTGGGTATCTGCCTGCCAAGACAAACCCAGGAGCTATACAAATGCAACTACAAAACACTTTTCACGCAAATAAAGTCAGATCTAAACAATTTGAAAAATATTAATTGCTTATGGGTAGTCTGAGCCAATATAATAAAAATGACAATTCTATCTAAATTAATCTATTTATTCAGTGCTGTACCAATCAAACTATCAAAATTATTTTATAGACCTAGAAAAAATAATAACAAAAATTCATCTGGAAGAACAAATCTCAAGCATATCAAGGAAATCAGTGAAAAAAAAATGCGAAGGAAGGTGGTCTAGCCATACTAGATCTCAAATTGTATTATAAAGTGGTAATTTATCTTTTTTTTTTCCTTTTTTTTTTTTGATGAGGCAATTGGGGTTAAGTGATTTGCCCAGGGTCACACAGCCAGTAAGTGTTAAGGGTCTAAGGATGGATTTGAACTCAGGTCCTCCTGACTCCAAGGCCAGAGCTCTATTTACTGCACCACCTAGCTGCCCCTAAAGTGGTAATTATCAAAACAATCTGGTACTGGCTAAGAAACAGAGTGATGGATCAGTGGAATAGGTTAGGCACAAATTACACTATAGTAAACAGTCATACTAATTTAGTATATGATAAATCCAGAGATCTAAACTTTTGGAGCGAAAACTCATTATTTGACAAAAACTACTAGGAAATGGCATGAACGAGGTATAGATCAACATCTCACACCATACACCAAGATAAGGTCAAAATGGGTACATGATTTGCACATAAAGGTGATACCATGAGCAAATTAAGAGAGTATGGAATAGTTCATCTGTCAGATTTGTGGATAAGAGAAGAATTTAGGACCAAAGAAGATATAAAGAGCACTACACAATGTAAAATAGATAATTTTGATTACATAAAATTAAGAAGTTTTTGCACAAACAAAACCAATGCAAACAAAAATTAGAAGGAAAGCAGAAAACTGGGGAAAAATTTTTTGCAACGAGTATCTCTGATAAAGGCCTCATCTCTCAAACATATAGAGAACTGAGTCAAATTTGTAAAATTATAAGTCATCCCATGATTGATAAATGGTCAAAGGATATGAATAGGCAGTTTTCAGACAAAGAAACCAAAGCTATCTATAGTCATGGAAAAATGTTCTAAATCACTATTGATTAGAGAAATGCAAATTAAAACAATTCTGAGGTACTACCTCACACCTATCAGAGTGGCTAATATGACAAAAAAATAACCCAAAATGTTGGATGTTGGAGGGAATGTGGGAAAACTGGGACACTAATGCTCTCTTGGTGGAGTTGTGAAGTGATCCAACTGTTCTGGAGAACAATTTGGAACTATGCCCAAAGGGTTATAAAATTGTGCATGCCTTTTAGTCTAGCAATATCACTGCCAGGCCTATATCCCAAAGACAACCAAGAAAAGGGAAAAGGATCTATTTGTACAAAAATATTTATAATAGCTCTTTTTGTGGTGGCTACGAATTGGAAATCAAAGAGATGTCCATCAATTGGGGAATGGCTAAACAAGCTGTGATATATAATTGTATTGAATATTATTTTGCCAAAAGAAATGACAAGCAGGATGCTCTCAGAAAAACCTGGAAAGACTTACATGAACTGATGCTGGGTAAAGCAAGCAGAACCAGGAGAACGTTGTACAAGGTAACATCAATATTGTTTGATGAAAAACTGTGAATGACTTGGCTTTTCTCAGCAATACAATGATCTAAGACAATCTCAAAGGACTAAAGATGAAGCATACTATCTGCCTCCAGAGAAAGAACTGAATTGATTGAATATACACTGAAGCATGCTATTTTTAATTTTCTTTCATTTTTTTCTTTTATTCGAGTCTTCTCATACAAAATGGCTAATATGCAAATGTTTTACATAATTGAAGTGGGGAGGGGAAAGTGGGATAGAATTTGGAACTCAAAACCTTAAATACAAATGTTAAAAATTGGAAAAAAAATAAAAACAGTACCCTAAGCCACCAAATCTCCAAAATAAATAAAGTGGGAAAATGACTATAAAAGCATAACTTTTTTATTAAAAATGAAAATTTATGCAATAAAACAAACATTTCCATAATGTAGTATTAATAAAAACAGATGATTGTGCATGAAACTGCAAATCTATTATATGCAACTTGCTATTCCTTTTAAATATGTAATAAAGTTATCATGTCATTTTTCCCCCTTTTTTGCTCCCCCCACCCTAAAGATGGCTACCATTAGACACAAATAGGTGTATATGTAAAATTATTTTATACTTATTTCTATTTCTTCATTCTTTCTCTGGATGCAGATAGTGTCTTTCTGTGTATGTCTAAGCATAATAATTTTTTAAAAATCACCCAGTATGTGATAGAATAGAAAGAGTCCTGTACTGGGAGGTTGAGACTATACCACTGACAACGTATGACCTTTGGCTAGTCACTTTCTCCCTCTGACCCACAGTTTCTTCACCTGCAAAATGACAACGTCACACTAAGTAGATGACCTCTCAGAACCCTTCCAGGATAAACAGAGGTAATGTGGTCTAGGAAAAAGAGTACTAGATTTGAAGTCAGAGGACCTGGGTTCAAATCCTCATTCTGTCACTGCCTATGTGACCCTAGGCTAGTTGCTACTCTCCTTTGACTCTGTGACTTGTTCTTCAAAATAACTAGCTCGGGGCTATTCTTGTCCTTTAATAGGAAACACAATCCGGGCAGCACAAACAGGGCATCTTTCACATCTAAGTAGGTAGGACAAGCCCACAGCTACCAGCCTTCATTGTAGCCTCTTTGCCTGTCGAGCTGATTATATGAAGGTAGGAGAAGAGAAATGTGTATCTTTCAGGTCTCTCCTCCCCAAACAGCAGTGTCCCCTTTCATGTGCCTCTCTATTTTCAATTGTGTGGAATGATCTTTCTTGTATACACATATCTGGTCATGCGATTCCTCTACTCAAAAATCTTCAGTCTTTCCACTGCGTGTTAAATGAAATTCAGGTTACTCTGCTTCACATTCAAAGCCCTCCACAATCTTGTACAACTTTACCTTTCTCCCTTTAGCCAAACTGAACAATTCCCTGCCCTGAGACTTGGCCTTCATAATCTTACACCTTTGTGTCTTTGCTAAGGCAGATTCTTATGCCTGAAATCTAATGAGGCAAACAAACTCCTACTATGAAGTTCCTTTTACGTACCAAGCACTTTGGCAAGCACTATGGAGGCAAAGAAAGGAAAACACACACACACACACACACACACACACACACACACACACACACACACACACACACAGAGTTCCTGCTCTCAAGGATCTCATAATCTAATGGGGGAGACAAAGGGCAAATAACTATGTACAAATTGGAAATAATCTCCAAGTGAAGGCATTCAAATTAAAGAGGCCTAGGGAAGTTTTCTTGCAGAAGTTGGGACTTTAGGTGAGATTTTAAGGAAGCCAAGAGGTGGAGATGAGGAGGAAAAGAGTTGCAGGCGTGGGCGATAACCAGTCAGCCAATAAACATTTGTTCAGTGCTTGCTATGTGTTAGGCATTGTGCTAAGCACTATTGATACAAGATGAGGCAAAAGTTCCTGCCCAGTGAAATTGTTCAGAGTAGGAAGATGGAATGTCTTGCACAAGTAACACCAAAGTAGCAGATTGCTGGATCCAAAGCAGAGGAATAAGGCGTTAAGAAAACTAGGAAAGCAGGAAGGGGCCAGCAGGCAGCTAAGTGGCAGAGTGCATAGAGTGCTGGGTCTAGAGTCAGGAATGCTGCTTTGTGAGTTCAAATCTGGCCTCAGACACTTACCAGCTGTGTGACCCTGGGCAAGTCACTTAACCTTGTTTGCCTCCATTTCCTCATCTGTAAAACAAGTTGGAGACAGACATGGTAGACCACTCTAGTATCTTTGCCAAGAAAAACCCAAATAAGGAGTCAGATGCAACTGTAGCAACTGAACAATAACAGGAAGAGGCCAGGCTACAAAAGACTTTAAAAACCAAAGAGAAGACTTTATTAATGTCCGACTTCCCCATCTTCACCTCTAATTCCTGCAAATCCTTTAGATTAGAGCACTCAAAAGGCTTCTCTGACTCTCTACTCCCCCCTCATTATCAGCTTTCCTCCTTCTCTTATTTCTAATAACCTTTTGTTCTTCTTACGGGCTCATCATGTAATACGGTGTATCATACTATCCTGCGTAGAGATCTTATGCTAGACAGTAAATTTCCCAGGAGCACGGATCCTCTCTTAATGCAAATTTGTGTACCTTCCGTAGCTAGAATTATGATCCGTACATGCTAGGCACTTTATAAATATTTGCTGTTATTTAACTGTATTGTATTGTTCTGAATTGTATGGTACCATGAGGAAGGAAAAACACTAGGTCAGAATTTGGAAGCCCTGCCATTTACTAGTTCTGGCGTTTGGCAAAAAAAAAAAAAAAAAAGAATTGCTTCACCTCAGTTCTCTCATTTGTAAAATGAGGCAATGAAATCCTTCCCTCTCAACATTAGATATACTCTTCTCCTAAATAAATGAGGGTGAGAGATAGAATCCTTTATAACTCAGCCAGAAATGCTTAGGTTACTATTAGGAAAAGTTAACAGTTTGATGTGACCTAGAGGTTTGGGGGCAACTCATATTCCTTCACCCACCAAGGTTTATAGCCTGTCTCTTAGTGGTTTCCCTGTTCCAACCACAAAGGTGATAAAAACACATTTAGCAATTCTAGGAATGAGAAAGTACTTGAAATCTTATAGCTAGACAGGAATTGGGTTCAAATTGTGGCTTTCCTTGACTTGAAGGACATTTTTCTGGGAGTGAAGGACAGAAGGGAAGGGAAGGACAAGTGGAAAGAACTGGATATATGAGCCTTTATGTATAAGCTGTTCCCGCAGGAAAAACCCCAGCTATCCCCTCTCACAGTGTTATCCATTCCAAGTCCCTTCACTGGTTTTAAAGTGACTCTGATTTGTTGGGTTTGGGGTTTTTTGTTTTGGTTTGGTTTTTTCTTCTTCCCTCGTTTTCTCTGAATTTACCTCATTTTCCAATGCTTGCTGCCCTTGGCCAGAAATCAGTTAGTTTCCAGGTGGAATTGCTCTCCTAATTTAGTGTGGTCTGAACTAATGGAAACTCAGGAAGTCCTGGAAGGCCTGAACGAGCCCCATTCTCAGGAGGTTTCCCACACGGTTTGGATGCCTTTCAGTCTGAGCCTCTGAAGCCGGCTCACCATGAGCTCCCTCCCACCCTTCCCATCAAGGCCCTGAGCTGTAAATAAAGGTGGTGGGTGGGAGAAGCATAAAGTAAGCATTTTTGGCCCACATCAGACTGATGCTTTACAAAGTAAAAAAAAGCCAAGCAGCTTCATGATCGTTCGCAAAATGCAGGTGTTGTAATGATTTTACCAAACTTGTCGGAGGTTGACATTTTGATGAACAGCTTCTGAGCACTCCTGATAATTTCCTCTTTGGAGGGGATAGGCAAGCAGGTAATATGTCAAATCTCCCTTTGTTGGCCCAAAGTGCACTAATGGAAGGATGTGAAACAGGTGAAGCACATTAACTTTTTAACCTGCTAACACGGGTTTTTTTTTCATTAAGCATTAGACACTCAGACAGGAAATGTGCCCTGGCAGAAAGTAGACAAGCGAAGGGTGAGGGAAAGGGGCTGGATGTTGGCCCAGTTCAGGAGTACACTTATGAACCAGCTGGGTCAGCTTTACATCAGATGGTTTTAGACAAAAGACAGGTCAAGGCTTTGAATTCTTGGTACTGAGGGATACAGGGGATTGTAAATGGAGGCCCTTCCTTCCTTGGCTTTCATTAATAATGATGGCTGACATTTATATGGTTCTTGACAGTTACAGAGTACTCTACACCCATTATCTCATTTGATCCCCAGAAGGACCCTGTGAGGTAGGTAGTGCAAGGATTCCAATCCCTATTTTATAGGGATTAAACTAGGGATGCCAAGAGGCAAACAAAACATATGCAGAAAAAGTACTGAACTAGACTCAGGACAACTGGAATTCTAATCCAGTTTTACAGCTCACTAGTTAGTTACTTTCTGTGCACAACAGTCGTTGACTTGTACATGGTATTTGATACTGTCAATCATGAGTACCTGTGGATGATCGTGAGAAAATTTGGCTGCCCAGAGAAGTTCATCAGCATCATGATAGAATGCTTGCATACATTCTGGATAAAGGACAATACTGCCAAGCTTCCCAGTAACCAATGGAACGAAACAGAGCTGTGTGCGTGGTCCCATGCTTTTAAGTATGATGTTTTCCTCAGTGTTGTCAGAAGCCTTCAATGAGGACGAAAATAACATCAATGAACTCATTACAGCCTCTGAGACTGAGATGCAAGAGTGTATGGATTGATTCTCAGCCACTTGTGCTAATTTTGGCCCAACAGTCGATACCAAGAAAACAGAGGTTCTTCACCAGCCAGCACCACACTGTCTGTATGTGGAACCATTGATTACCCCAAATGTAGAAGTTTTGAGTGCTGTGGATAAGTTCATTTACCTTGGCAATAAACTTTCCAAGGATGTCCACAGAGACGATGAGGTTGACCCATGCGTAGCCAGAGTTAGCTCAGAATTTGGGAGGTTCTGAAAGTGTGGGAGAAAGGGCGTATCGGGCTGCATACCAGACTAAAGTCTATGGAGCCATTATGCTGACCTCTTTGTTGTATGCTTGTGAAACCTGGACAATCTACCAGTGCCATGCCAGAAAATTGAACTGCTTCCATTTGAATTGTCTTAGGAATATTCTGAAGATTACCCGGCAAGATGAGGTACCCAGACACTGAGGTCCTCCCTCAAGCTGAACTGCCAAGTATTCAAACTCTATTGCAGAGGGTACAACTCCCATGGGCTGGCCATGTAGTCCAAATGCCAAATGTATGTTTACCGAAAAGACAGAAAACTCACATACGGCAAGTGCTCAGAAGTGGGACAAGGACACTCCCAAGGTCTCTGAAGAACTTTAGTGGGGGCAGCTAGGTGGCATAGTAGATAGAGCACCGGCCCTGGATTCAGGAGGACCTGATTTCAAATCTGGCCTCAGACACATAACACTTACTAGCTGTGTGACCCTGGGCAAGTCACTTAACCCCCATTGCCCCCCCCCCATAAAAAAGAACTTTCGTACCAATTGTGAGACATGAAAGATGATAACACAGGACTTCTTAGGGTGGCATGCCAGCATTAAAGAAGAAGTTATGCTCTATGAGCAAAACAGAATCACAGTAGCACAAAGGAAACATGAGATGCACAGATTTAGAGACATCTCCATCCCAAATGTTCAAACAGACTATTGTTTGTTTTCGTGCTGACCTGTGGTAGAGCCTTCTGAACTCATATTAGACTAGTCAACCACAGACAAACACACTGTGCCTTGACCCCAACATCATGATATTGGTCCTTTTTGGGGATGGACAAAGAACAACAATATTTGTAACCAATAATTTGACCTCTCCGAACTTCATTTTCTTCTTTTTTAAGAAAAATGAGGTGAGGCCCATTTGGGGAATGGACAAATAAATTATAATATATTAATATAAGGCAATACTGTTGTGCCATGAGAAATGACAAAAAGGCTGTTTCAGAATAATCTGGGAAGACTTCTGTCAACTGGTGCAGAGTGAAGTGAGCATAACCAGGAAAACAATTTGTACAATAACAACCACATTGTAAATACAACTTTAAAAACTCTTAGCAACACTATGACCAATCATATTTCCAGAGGATTTATGATAAAGCATGCCACCCACCTCCAGACAGAAAAGTGATAGGTTCAGGGTGTAGAATGAGACATGCTTTTTTTGGACATGGGCAAATTGGTATTTTATTTTGCTTGATTTTCCTCTCTGTTGCAAAGATTTCCTTTTTCCTTTCAGGGCATGGGGGAGGTGGGAGAGAGAGAAAATAGATTTTTGCTCACTGAAAAAAGAGTAAAATTTTCAAAAATGAGATGGGGTAAGGTAGGGGATTACATTATTCCTTGCATCTCTAAATTCTATGATTCCATGATTTGCCCAAGGCCATACAATAAGTAAATGGTAAATCTAGGATTAAAACTGGCCTTCTGATTTGAAATCCAGTGCCTTTTCCAGCAGGCCATGCAGTTTCTCTGCGTTTTTAAGGCTCGCTATTTATACAGATGAGATTTACTAGATACATGCTCAACCACTGACTCCAATCTTCCAACCTCCTGTGGATGTTTACCATCTTGGGATTGTTTGCTAGATCTTGTTATTGGTTACTGTGGTTCGTAAATAGCTATCTAGTTCCATTTCTCTTGACTTGACTCTTCAGTACTTCAGAAATCTGTGATTTTGGTCTTCTGATGATTTATTTAGATAGCAACCTGTCTTCAGCTTGGGAGATGGCTTTTGAGAGTATGTATGGCACCCAAATACATCACCCTAGAGAAAACCTAAGGAGGTGTCTCCCCAAATTTCTGTAGTCTAGTCCATGGTCAACAGAGAACATATAGTCCATCACTGTGTCTGTCTTTTTTTAAAAAAAATAAAAAGTGTTATTACACCCTTTGTTTTCATTCAGCAATCATATCCTAATATATATTGCTGACAACTGAGTTATCTCTTGTAACAAAGAAAAAAACATTTCAGTAAAAGCAACAAGTATAATGACCTCCTCTCTCAACATGTACTATATTTCGTACCCGTAGTATCCCACCCCTCTGCCAAGGTATGTTTAATCATCATTTTCCTGGAACCGAGATTGGCCATTAGAGGGGATGAGGAAAAAACATTTCTATGGCATCTCCTTTATGCGAAGCACTCTGCTAAGAACTTTATAAATATCATCTAATGTGATTCTCACAACAACCCTGTGAGATAAGTGCTATTTTTATACTCATTTTATAGTTGAAGAAACTGGGGCAAACAGAAGTTAAGTGACTTGCCCAGGGTCATGCAGATAATAAATGTCTGAGGCTGGATTTGAACTCAAATCTTCCTGACTTCAAGCCCAGCACTCTTTCTATTGTACAACCTAATGGCCTCTATTGATCAGTTTGACTGCCTTTCAGTTGTTTTCATTTGTGTTATAGTAATGAACACACAAACATACGTGCATATATGTATATACACATACAGATAAATACCTATATCTTATTTATCTATCTACCTACCTGTCTTTCTAGGCTCTGTTTCCTTTGTTTTTCAATTCACACAGATGTTCCCACATTTCTCTGAACTGCCCTCTCTCATTTTCATCATCTCTTATGGTGCAATCATTCTCTAGTGCATTAATATTCCACAGACTCTTTAGCTCTTTCTCACCTGATCGATACCCACTTTGCATTTTCTGTTGTTATCAGCAATAGTGCCTTTATGCCTTTTCTGTCTTTGATGTCCGTCGGATATATGGCCAGAAATGGGTTCTCTGGGACAAAGAACATGAAGAACTTAATTTCAATAATAAGAGTACCTACCTCACAGGGTTACTGTGAAGATCACATGACACAATGTATGTAAATGCTTAGTAAATTTTAAAGAGCTGTATACATGCGAGTTATCTGCTAAAACTTTTTTTAAAGATTGAAATTTTATTGTATATACAAGGTCACTTTCCTCTAATAAAGTCTTTTAAACATTTACTTAAAATTAAATTCCCTCAAGCCATTTCTGCAAGTGATATGCACAGATCCTTACCTATGACTCAAATATGCCGTCACAAAGAAGAGATTGGACAATTTCCCACATGTGGTAAAAGAAAAATGTCTGGTGACCATGTATACATGGGAATATATGCTGAGACTACTGTGTCCTGGATTGTTTTCCAAGGCCAACAATAGTTAATTAAAGGTTACAATTCCAATAGCCCGTATTATTTTTTTCAACTGTAGTCTTTACAGAGTATCTGACCGAAACACTATGCAATATGTTCCTGTATGAAATTTTACTCACCCTGGAAATTCTGAAATCTGAGAAAGATCAGAAGTTGGATTTTCTTCATTTGGGCTTTGGAAAATCAAAGGTGAGTAGAGCTAGTCCCTAAGTTTTGACCCACAGGGACAGGGTAATGTAGGTTACCAGTGGAACTATTTATTTTGGTTGAAGAGAAAAAAATGCTTCTTCATAAATAATCTATTTAATCAAGTCTGGGACTAGAATCCTGGTCTCCTGCTTCCCAAGCAGTGTTCTTTCTATTATGTATTTCTTTATAAATAGTCTCTCATTTCTGAGAAACCTGAGACATGGAGTGCACTGAGTAGTACATAGGGTCAAGATGCAGACTATGTTTTTATTAAATGTTTGACTGCTTTATGTGCTATTATAATTGACTGAGCAGTGGGGTTCAAGAGCTTGATCCTACTTCTACTTTCCCCATGTCTCCACTGTTTCAAGTAATTTAAATGAGGTAATATAACTCACTTAACCTCTTTTAATGGAGACTCCCAGCACTTTAACATCACCACATGTTGTTCTGCATAGTTCTTCTTAAGGTGGTACAGTGAAAAAAAAAAGCATTGAACTTGTCTTCAGAATATGTACATTCATGTCATGGATCCACCAATTACTAGCCATGAGACTGTAAGCCAGTTACTTAATTTCTCTGAGCCTCAGTTTCTTCATGTGTAAAATGGGAATAATTACAGTTGTGCTGCCTATTTCACCTTATAGGGTTGTTTTGAAAGGAAATTTGTAAGCAGAGAAATGCCATGTAGATGCCAACCACTCTTTTTTGTGTTTGGTCAATCACATCTATTAGCAATACTATTTAATCATAACAAAATTAGAAAATAGTATTCAAGCATCTGTTTGGAGAACAATTGTCTGAACAGAACTATTTCTCTAATAAACCAGTGTCCTATTTGACACAAAGAGTTTGGGTCTTATACAGTCCAGTGGGAATTCTCATGGGAAGTCCTAGAAAGCTTGAGAAATTCCCTCAAACTTCTCGGGCTTCTCATTAAACCATAACTTTAGATCAGTGCACTTTATCAAACATAAGAGAAAATAGATCAAAGTTACATTTCATGATTTTAAGTCACGATCTTCAGTTCATTACAGCTTCAGAGACTTCCGAGCTATTAGAACTTACAAGGTTCAAACAATAGCAGTTTTATGAGAATAAACTGAATTCCACCTTATTAGATGTAGAAAATGTTAGCATCTTTGATAGCTTATAATGCATACTAGAATTTCCTTGGAGGCTGTTTTGTTTTAATTATCAACTGGTAGCTGACAAATGTAGAAGCCTAATAAATTTGAGCTAAGCCTTATTCATATCTTAATTTTATTTAAACATGTATTTGAGATCTTACTATTTTGCTTCCAAAGTTACTTGACCTCTCAGTGTCCTTAAGCATCTCTCTAAAACCGTAAATTACAGAAGTGTAATCTGGATCCTCCGGATCCACTGG
Organism: Phascolarctos cinereus; assembly: GCF_003287225.1. Taxonomy (NCBI): domain Eukaryota; kingdom Metazoa; phylum Chordata; class Mammalia; order Diprotodontia; family Phascolarctidae; genus Phascolarctos; species Phascolarctos cinereus. The sequence goes on along the minus strand of NW_027555625.1, from coordinate 404,451,014 downwards.
AGAAGCTTCCCACATTAATGAAATCACAAACGCAGACTGAAAAACAAATGAAAATAAAACCACCATCAGTAAGATGTGCCTCAGAGTTTAGTCCATTGTCTAGCTCAGATAAAGTCAGTTAACCTTTTCTTCCTTTAATGTAGGAGATCTCAATCGGGGATCTGAGGAGTTTTTTAAAATTGTAACTTTATTTCAATATAATTGGTTTCCTTTGTAAATCTTTTATTCTATTTTACTTATTTAGCAACATTTTTCTAAGGAGTTGGCAGGCTTCACTAGATAGTCAAAAGTTTCCATGACACAAAATAGATTAAGAATCTCTCCTTTAGTGTTTCACCTATACCACAGGAAGTAGAGATATTGGGGGAAGGAGAAGAAATAAGCTCCATGCTCTCCAAAGGAATGAAAGCTTTTTTTTTTTTTTATAACATACTATTATAAAGCCCAAGGGGGAAAAGATTGTAATTCAGATATTCTCCTTTTCCTAAATCTTCTATCAGGACTATCTTAGACAGTGAATAGATACACTGAGTGGAAACATATCTTTGGTGACTAGAGACTCAATTTTCATTTCAACCAAGCCTTCTGTGAGTCATCAGTTTCTAAGCTGTGGGACTTTGCTCAAGTCCTTTCACCTCTCTGAGCTTCATTTTTCCTCAGATATAAAGTGAAAATGTTGGACTATATTATCTCTAAGGTTCCTTTCAGCCCTAAATCTGTATTCTTATGTTTTTATAACTTCTGAATCAGCAAAAACAAATATAAGTCCTATATCAGGAGAGTTTGGCTGAAAAGCAGCAGAGAGATTCAGGAATAGCTATAGAATAGCTATAGCTACTTCTAGAAAAGTGGACAGCTCCAAAATAAAGTGCCAGACTAATGCATTGAGGCCTATCTCCTTGGTCTTCGGTCCATTCACTTCTGCATAAACATTGAGAGTCCTCCTTCAGAGTACCTTCTCTAGATATTCCTCCCTACCCTGCATTTGGCCTCAGAGAATGAGAGGTGAAAAGCACCTCTAGAGTCATCTAATCTATCTGTATCTGAAAAAAAAATTCCCTCCACAACATTCCTGGAAAAATAGTCAGGTTTGGTTTTTTTTTAAATACCTTTGGTGAAGGAGAAGCTATTACCTCCTGATAGCACTAATTCAGAGTTCTTAACCTTTTTGTGTGTGTCATAGACCACTTTGGCAGTCTGCTAAAGCCTATGGATTGCTTCTCAGAATAATAGTTTTAAATGTATAAATTAAAATGCATGAGATTACAAGGGAAACAAATTATTGAAATACAATTCAGTTGTCAAAATACAATTATATATACATATATGTATATATATATATATATATATATATATATATGTAATATGAGTATTTCATGGTTATTTTGTTAATGAATTATTTTTAGTTTTGAACATTCACTTCCACAACATTTTGAGTTCCAAATTTTCTCCCCATCTCTCCCCTCCCTCCCCACCCCAAGATGGCATGCATTCTGAATACCCCTTCCCCCAATCTGCCCTCTCTTCTATTACCCCCCCATCCCCTTTTCCTTCTATTTTCCTATAGGGCAGGACAGATTTCTATACCCCATTGCCTGTATATCTTATTTCCCAGTTGCATGTAAAAACAATTTTTAATATTCATTTTTAAAACTTTGAGTTCGAATCTCTCCCTTCCTCCCTCCTTCACCCACCCTTATTGAGAAGGGAAGCAATTTGATACAGGTTATACATGTGTAATAATGTAAAACAGTTACATAATAGTCATGTTGTGAAAGACTATATTTTTGCTTCATCCTATCCTGCCCCCCCCATTTATTATATTCTCTCCTTTGACCCTGTCCCTCCTCAAAAGTGTTTGTTTCTGATTACCCCCTCCCCAATCTGTCCTCCTCTCTATCATTCCTCCCTCTCTTATCCCCTTTCTCCCTGTTTTCCTGTAGGGGAAGATAGATTTCCATACCTAATTGAGTGTGTATGTCATTCCCTCCTTAGGCCAAATCCAATGAGAGTAAGATTCACTCGTTTCCTCTCACCTCCCCCTTTCCCCTCCACTGTGAAAGCTTTTTCTTGCCTCTTTTATGTAAGATAATTTACCCCATTCTACCTCTCCCTTTCTCCTTCTCCCAGTACAATCCTCTCTCACACCCATTAAAATTATTTTTTAGATATCATCGCCTCACATTCAGCTTACACTGTGCCCTCTCTCTGTCTCTCTCTCTCTCTGTCTTTCTCTCTCCCCTCCAATTACCCTAATACTGAGGTCTCATGAGTTATAAATATCATCTTTCCATGTAGGAATGTAAACAATTCAACTTTAATAAGTCCCTTATGATTTCTCTTTCCTGTTTACCTTTTCATGTTTCTCTTGAGTCTTGTATTTGAAAGTCAAATTTTCTACTCAGCTCTGATCTTTTCATCAAGAATGCCTGCAAGTCCTCTATTGAATATCTATTTTTTCCCCATGAATGATTATACTCAGTTTTGCTAGGTAGGTGATTCTTGGTTTTAATCCTAGCCTCTTTGACCTCTGGAATATCATATTTCAAGCCCTCCAATCTCTTAATGTAGAAGCTGCTAAATCCTGTGTTATCCTAATTGTGTTTCCACAATACTTGAACTGTTTCTTTCTGGCTGCTTGCAATATTTTCTCCTTGACCTGGGAACCCTAGAATTTGGCTACAATATTCCTAGGAGTTTTCCTTTGGGGATCTCTTTCAGGAAGTGATCAGTGGATTCTTTCAATTTCTTTTTTACTCTGGTTCTAGAATATCAGGGCAGTTTTCCTTGATAATTTCTTGAAAGATGATGTCTAGGCTCTTTTTTTGATCATGGCTTTCAGGCAGTTCAATAATTTTTAAGTTATCTCTCCCAGGTCTATTTTCTAGGTCAGTTGTTTTTCCAATGAGATATTTGACATTTCTTCTATTTTTTTGATTCTTTTGGTTTTGTTCTATAATGTCTTCATTTCTCATAGAGTCATTAGCTTCCATTTGGTCCATTATAATTTTTAGGGAATTATTTTCTTCAGTGAGCTTTTCCATTTGGCCAATTCTGCCTTTTAAGGCATTTTTCTCCTCATTGGCTTTTTGGCCCTCTTTTGCCATTTGAGTTAGTCTATTTTTTAAGGTGTTATTGTCTTCATTATTTTTTTGGATCTCCTTTAGCAAGCTGTTGACTTGTTTTTCATGATTTTCTTGCATCATGCTCATTTCTCTTCTGAATTTTCCTCTATTTCCCTTACTTGCTTTTCAAAATCTTTTTTGAGCTCTTCCATGGTCTAGGACCAATTCATATTTTTCTTGGAGGCTTTGGATGTAGGAGCTTTGGCTTCATTGTCTTCTTCTGGTTGTATGTTTTGATCTTCTTTGTCACCAAAGTAAGATTCTATAGTCTGAGTTTTTCCCAGTTTGCTCATGTTCCCAGTCAATTACTTGACTTTTTAACTCTTTGTTAAGGTAGGCCCCTGATTCCAGTGTGGAGGGTGTACTGCCCCAAGCTTCAGTGGTTTTGTGCAGCTGTTTTCAGAGATACTTCTAGGGACCTGAAAATGGTCAGTTCTTCCAAGGTGGTATGATCAAAGGAGCAGTGTTTACTCCTTTCCTCATCTGTGCTCTGGCCTGTGAGTGACCACAAGCCCTTTTTCTGTTTTGGAGCTGTGAGGAGAATTCTCTCTCCACCACTGCCACAAGCTCTGTCATGCCAGTGCTCCTCTCGCACCAGGACTGCCGCCCAGGGCTGCGACTGAGATCCAGGCACCTGCAAAGCAAGAGTGTCCTGCCTCAGTGTCAGCAGAGAGACCCCTGCAATCCTGTCTGATCAGCTGCTTGATCCCCCCACCATCTGTAGGCTGAGAATTCCAGAAGCAGCCACCGCCCTGTCACTCCCCCACGACTGTGCTGGGGCTGGGGCTGATCATGCTCCTCTCTACCCAGGTCTGACAGACCTTTCCTACTGACCTTCTAAGTTGTCTTTGGCATTTGTGGGTTGAGAAGTCTGGAAACCACCACAGCTTCCCATGATTCCATCCCCAGTCTTTGTTCACACAGCCCACACTGAAATGTGCTCCTCTCCTAGCCCAGTGCAACAGACCTTTCCCATCAACTGTTCAGGTGGTCTTGGCTGGAAATGTGTTTCACTCTGTCTTTTTGTGGGTTCTGCCGCTCTAGAATTTGGTTAGTCATTTTTTTACAGGTATTTAGAGGTGTTTGGGGGAGAGCTCAAGCAAGTTACTGTTTTTACTTTACCATCTTGTCTCCATCCCCCTCAAAATCTATATATATTTTAAAAACAAGTTCATATGCTGTGAGTTAAACACCTTTACAGACTAATTAATTAAAAATTTCCCCCCACAGTTCTATCTCATGCTATTTGCCCTGTCCTCTGAAGCCAAGCTGAACAAGCCTGACATCCCTTTTTCATGACAGAACTTCAAATACTTGAAGACAGATATATAGCCCTTTATTCTCCTCTTTTTTGGACTAAACAACATTTTCTTCCATGATGGTCAGTCTCCCAGCCTCACCTAGCATGTAGGAAGCTGAGCTATAAAGAATCAGCAGCACAGTGGGGACAAGTAATAACAGAAAGTGAAAGGAGAGCCATTTGGCTCCTTCCTTTGGGTATCTCGTAGTAGAAGATTTAGACTACCTCTCCAAGTTCTGTTTTATCTACCTCTTCAAAACTTGAGGAAAGTTCTAACCAAAATGTCTGCCCTTTCTCCAACTTCCCCCACCCATGCCTGTGTAGTGGCAGATAGAGATAAGCATAAATTAAAATTAGGAGAAAGAGCTCAGAATTTTCTTAGCTGGGAGCTCTGAGCTAACTTATTTCACTAACAACTTCTTGCCTGAGGTAAATTCCATAAAATGCAAAGGAGGGGATCATGGGGAGTCAAGAGGCCTAAGATAACAGTGACCTAATTGTTTTAACAGGATGTGGCTGCTAAGTGTCAGATAGTTAACTACTGTATTTTTCACACTCGACACCTGCCACTCCCAGTGTAGCACCCCATCCAGGGCTACTCCCTGGACTTCCATTCTTATCGTCAGGCTGGATCCCCAAAGAGAGATTAGTCCTCTGCAACCTGGAGAAGCTGCAAGTTTCAGTCCTGTTTCTTACGAGGCCCCATTCAGTATGTTCTCTGTTGATTATCAGGTCACAGTTAATTGGGTGTTTATAAAAAGGCACTATTGATGTTGTATAGTAGAAACGATACTTACAAAGCATCACTTCAAATAATGAGAATACTTTTCACTCCAAATCCTTGGGGAGAGGAGGCCCAAGCTTAGAAACTACATCTAGTAAAAGGTAAAGCTCCTAGTTATTGGAAGTCTTTTTCACTCCCTTCTTGGAATCCTCTGCCAGTGTAAATATCTTCAGGACTTTAAGGGTTGATGAGCTTTAGTGTCCTAAAGCGACTTTTTTTTTGGTGTTTCTAGTTTGTGCTCAGTATGTCTTCCAGCTCCTGCTGCAGATGCTGACCTCAGCCACTACTATTCTAGGGGCACTGCTCCTGATGCCAGGATGACATCCAAATCATCTCACCTTTTGAATTTCACTGCGTCATCACCTGGTTAATTGCCAGGGGAGAGAAATTAGATACTTCCCTTTTGCCCAAAGGCATTTCCATCCTTCAGTTCACTACTGGAATACTCCAGAGATCTTTCAGTCAATCCCAATATGCTTCCTGTGTGGTTGCATGTGATCTCATCCAATAACCAATGTACTTCATTCCTCTATAACGGATTTGTTTTTTTTAATTAATTAATTTGTTTTTCGTTTTCAACATTCACTTCCATAAGCTTTTGAGTTTTAAATTTTCTCCCCCTCCTTCCCCAAGAGGGCATGTAATCGATATAGCTCTCCATATACATTCCCATTAACCATATTTTCACATTAGTCATATTGTAAAGAAGAATTGGAACCAATAGGAGGAATCACAAGAAAGAAGAAACAAAACAAAACACATGAAAAAGGGGGGGGAAGAGCAAATAGTATGCCTCAATCTGCATTCAGACTCTGGATATGGATAGCATTTTACATCATGAGACTTTTGGAGATGTCTTAGGTCCTTGCATTGCTGAGAAGAGCTAAGTCTATCAAAGTTTGTCATTGCACCACGTGGCTGTTACTGTGCACAACGTTCTCTTGTTCTGCTCACTTCACTCAGCATCAGTCCATACAAGTCTTTCCAGGTTTTTCTGAAGTCCAGTTGCTCATCATTTCTTATAGCACAATAGTATTCCATTGCATTCATATGCCACAACTTGTTCAGACATTCCCCAATTGATGGGCATCCCTTCAATTTCCAATTCTTTGCCACCACAAAAAAAGATGCTATAAATATTTTGTATATGTGAGTCCTTTTCCTATTTTTATGATCTCTTTGGGATATAGCCCTAGAAGTGCCCTTGCTGGGTCAGAAGGTATATGCATTTTTATAGCCCTTGGGACATAGTCCAAATTACTCTCCAAAATGGTTGGATCAGTTCACAACTACACCAACAATGCATTAATTTTCCATTTTTTCCCATATCTTCTCCAACACTTACCATTTTCCTGTTTTGTTATGTTGGCCAATCTGATAGGTATAATGTGATACCTCAGAGTTGTTTTAATTTGCATTTCTCTAATAAATAGTGATTTAGAGCATTTTTCATATGACTATAGATAGCTTTAATTTCTTAATCTGAAAACTGTCTGTTCATATCCTTTGACCATTTAACAGTTGGGGGATGACTAGTATTTTTTATAAATTTGACTTAGTACTCCATATATTTTAGAAATGAGGCCCTTATCAGAGACACTGGTTGTAAAAATTCGTTCCTAGTTTTCTGCTTTCCTGCTAATCTTGGTTGCATTGGCTTTGTTTGTGCAAAAACTTTTCAATTTAATGTAATTGAGTCCATTTTGCATTTCATAATGTTCTCTGTCTCTTGTTTGGTCATAAATTTGGTCATAAATTCTCCCTAACTGATTTGTTCACAATGAGTTTACACACTTGACTGATTTAACCAAGAAGTCTGGGAGTTCTTCGTTGACGTTTATTAAAGTAGGGTTGTAGAATTTTTCTCTTGTACTTTCCCACCAGCTAAATATTTACTGTCCTCAGAACATCAATTGGAGTGCTTTTAGTGAAGTATAGTCCCAAATTCTAGACAGCTTGCTAGTGCCTTGGGGAGGTTAACATTATCTTTTTGAATGCTTCTCCCAGTACTTTGCACTAAAGTGTCTTAAGAAAAGCTTATATAGCAATTAATAAACGATAATAGCTTCTTATTTCTCCCTTGTCCTATTCAACATCTACAAACGTCAAAATCATCTCCCAAAAGCAGGGCTCTGACAGTGTAATTTCCCAGATCAAAACTCTTCACTGGCTCCCTATCACCTCCAAGATACGATACAGATGCCTCCACCTGGCTTTTAAAACCCTCTACCATCTGGCCCCAGTCTAAATTTCCAGTCATATTTCATTACTCCTGGCCACATTCGTCCAGCCAGACTGGACCAATAACTGCTTCCTGTACTAAGTAGTCCATTGCCTAGCTTTGTGCTTGCAGACAGCCTGTCATGCCTACCAGCAGGGCACTTTTTTCTCATCTTTGCCTTTCAGAATCTTTATTCTTCTTCAAGATTCAATTCAGCTGCCCTCCCTTTTGAAAAGCTTTTCCTGATTTCTCTAGTTATTAGCATTCTCTTCCTCCTCAAATCACCGTATATTTATTTATCTGTGCATATCTTATGTCCTTCAAATCCAAACGTAAGCTTCTTGAGGATAGGGAATATTGGGGTTTTTTCTTTGCATTCCTAGAACCTAGCACAGTGCCTTCCCAAAATTATGCATTTAATAAATATTTGTTGAAATGAATGCCATGAAGAACCAAAATTTATAGCAATAAAATCATGTGCTTTAATAAAAAGTAATATCAATAACTCTTTTATTGTGCTCCTCTCTATGTTGAACCCTTCATGTGCTCCTACGTTGTCTAATTCTTGTCTTGACTCTATCTGATCACAATCTGGCTGATCTTCTGCCTTGGTTTGAAGAGGAGGAGATGCCCTTCTCTAACAGCTTACATTCTAACTCTCTAGGTGCTGGCAGGTTACCTCATTAGACACTTAATTTATTCCTGGAGCAAATTAGTAGGTCCTGGAGTGTGTCATATAAATCAAATACATGCCCAAGAAACAAAAATCCCCCAGTGACCATAAGGGTTTTTAACAGATAGAAAAAGCAATGCTTTTATCACTGCAATTTCTTATGCTCAGGGAAGGGTGAAAGAAGATCTTCTCTGGAGGTTTTGGATCTCTCTGAGAGCCTTGATTAGTCACAGTTCTTGGCTTAGTATCCTGCATGTCACTTTAAATGAATGCCTTCCCCTATCTGGTCCTCCTCTGTAAAGTGAGACCACCATACTAGATGATGTCTAAGTTTCTTTTTAGACCTAACCCTGATCCTGCCAAAGGACATAGAGCTAGAAGGGATATATTAATGTCCTCAACTGTTCAAAGAAGGAAATGCTTTTGCTTTTCTTGTAACCTTGAACTCAGAGGAGAAAGCATGGTGCATTGAAACATCTTAGAATCAAGAGAAACCTAGATTCCAATATGACCTCTAACACTAGCTCTTTGTCTGTGGGCAAGTTGCTTAAGTTCTTTCAACCTGTTTTTTCATCTGAAAAATGGAGCTGATAATAATTCACAGAGATGCTGTGAAGATCAAATGAAATAATATAGATATAGTGATTTGTAGACATCGAAGACCTATGTAGGTTACCCGCTATTTATTCTTTCCTAAGGTCACATAGCTGTCAAATGGTAGAGCCAGGACTCAAAATGCAAATTTCTGACTTCAGCCTACTACACCATGTATACATGCAAAGGGAATGACAGCAGTGGGAGAAGCTCTTGAGTGTGTACGTGTGTGTGTGTATGTGTGTGTGTGGGGGGTGTAAGATGGAGGGAAGTGGAGGATGTTGATAGCATAATTCCTGAGCAGGGAGAAGGGAAGGAAAGTGAATGAAAGCAAAAAGGGAAGTGTTTCAAGGTTGGCTCTTATCCCTAGTGAGAACTCCTATAAAGTGTGGAGAACAGCAAGGGGTTTGTGATGGCAACCAGCAGTCTACCACATAAAGTATTTTGTTTTGTTTTGTTTTAAAGATCTTCTAGGGACTGCCTGAGACATCTGGTCAGATGGGCTAACATCATCTTGTGGACTGCAGATGATGTCTAGCCCTGAAGGAAAATGCCAGTGTACTGAGGACAATGTGGAGAAACTCTCCTATACAGGCCAGGTGTGCCTGCTTTAAGTTAATGATTTTCATTCAGGTTCCAAGCAAAGCAAAGTCTTAGATCAAGAGCTTGGTATTCAGACACACAAGCCAGAAGAATCTGCCTTCATTCTTATACTAGCTGTTCATCTCTGTTTCCAAAAGGCCAAATGACTTAAGGTTTTGGATGGATAGTGGAATTTGTGTCTGATGGCTTCCCTACAAATACTTGGCTTGATCAAAGCAGTGATATGGAAGAAAGCAATGAGACCCGGATTTGGAGAGATTAAGACCCAAGTTCAAGTCTGCCACTTATTACTGTGTGACATTGGGTAAGTCACTTCAACTCCTTGAGTATCAGTTACCTAATCTGCAAAATGGGGATCAAAATCTTGCCTTAGAGGGCTAGATAATACAGTTATAGGAAGAAGAGACTTAGGAGGTCATTTATTTCAACCTCTCTCATTTTACAGACAAGGAAACTGAAAGGTGAAGGACTGAAGTTATCTGTCCAAGCTCATGCAGGTAAAAAGTAGCAATATTTGGATTTGAATCAAGGTGAATATAAAGATCAAATGGGACAATATGGGTGAAAATGTTTTTTAAAGTTAAATACACATACATATGTGTATATTGCTATATGTCATGCATATGACATATGATATATACATACATACATACATTTGTGCACATAAATGCATGTATTTACACACATACATATGCAACATAGGCAGATATAAGGAAAGAAAGGAGGGAGGAAGGAAGGAAGGAAGGAAGAAAAAGAAATTGACCAGACCTGAATATAGTTAGTTTATTTTGTGATCTTATTCAAGGGCAGGAATTCTTAATCCGAGGTTCACAAACTTTTAAAAAAGAAAGATATTGTATTTCAATATAATTGGTTTCTTTTGTAATCCTATGTGTCTTTATTTAATATATTTAAAAAGCATTTTTGGAAGGGGTTCATAGGCTTCGAGAACTGCTGAAGAGGTTCATGGCACAAACAAGATTAAGAATCTCTGTTCTAGGGCAACCACATCTTAGATATGTGGCTTGTGAAAAGTGCTCTGCAACTTGCTGTTGTTTTACTTCTGCCCTACTTCCAAACCCTTCCTAAAATACTCCAAAAAACTGGGAATCTGGCAGCTAGGTGGCCCAGTGGATACAACATTGGGTTTGGAATCAAGAAGACTCGTTTAATGAGTTTAAATCCAGCCTTAGACACTATCTGTGTGACCCTAGGCAAGTCACTTAACTCTGTTTGCCCCAGTTCTTCTGCCGTTTAAAAAATGAGCTACAGAAGGAAATGGCAAACAACTCCAGTATCTTTGCCAAGAAAACCCCGAATGGGGTTACAAAGAGTCAGACTTGACTGAGACGAGTATACAACTCTCCACAGCTCAGCTTCAGCAGCTGCATTATGCTAAGTAGCTGGCGCTGTCCATTGTGCTAAAAGCTTCCTCCAGACAAGGTTTATGTGTTGCTTAAGGCTCCAGGCAGAGACGTTTAGTAACTTGATACAGACTGTAAATATTTGCCTTTTGTGACTTGGGTCATCTTATCACTACATAACAGCAACTTCTGCTATGCAGTGCACATGTGGATCTGCATTTCTGTCACAAACTTGCCCACTGAGATTATGCTGTTAATAATAGCTTACAATTATAGAGATCTTTACAATTTGTCAAGTGCTTTTGCATCAGTTATTTCATCTGATCCTCACAACGACTCTGTGAAGTTGATAGTGCAAGAGAATATTATCTTCCTTTTATAGATAAGGAAACTACAGATCAGAGAGTATACTGGTGTGTGGTCAGGGTCATAGAGCTAGTAAGTGGTGAAATTATGACTTGAACCCAAATCTAATGAACTTTTCATTACAAATTCTGCCTCTCCCAAATTAGGTCAGTGACTGTCATTATATAACTTCATCTTTAAGACCCAATAAAGTGCTAGGAAAAAGTGGGTATATAGTGAATTTAAAATGTAGCATCAAGAATGCTTAAGGCAAGATCACTAGGTATAGCATCAAATCAGTCAGTCAATAAACATGTATTAAACACCTACTATATTCCAGGCACTGAACTAACTGGTGATACAAAGAAAGGTAAAAGATAATCCCTGCTCTTGAGCAGCTCACAATTGAACTAGAAATACAACATGCAAACAACTATTCACAAATAAGCTATATATGGGATGAATTGAAAATAATCAGTAGAGGGAAGGCACTAGAAGTAAGAAGGATTAGGAAAGACAAGATTTCAGCTGAGATGGAAAGAAGCCAGAGGATTTTCAAAAGATTGTTTGAGATCCCTTCATTTATTAAATTCTGTTGTATTTTTCAGATACAAAATAACATACAAGGTACTCATCCTGTATTTTGTTTCTGGACAGCCTAAAATATTACAAATGATAAAACTCAGCATGACTTTAAGGATTATGTGGTCTGGCTTCTTTATTTTAAAGTTGAGAAAAATGAGACCCAGAAAGGTAAAGTGGTTTGGTCAATGTCACATTGCAAATTAGAGGAAAATCTAGGATTAGAATACAGGTCTCCTTTTCTAGGTCCAAGATTCTCACCTTATTTCCAAACTGGCTTATTCAGACTATTAACTGAGCCTCTTACCAATATTTTTCCATCCTCTCCTATCACTCTTAAATGTTTTTTCCTAAGGAGAGACAGTGTCTCCAACAGTCTGGGAGAGTGTCCCTGATTAGAAGTTTCAGGCAGAGAGCAGAAAATTGGGTAGATGCCATTAATTGGGTTCATAAATCTGCAAATGATAAAATGGAGATGCATTTAGGAAAGTGTCAGGCTCAACTTTGCTACTGGAAACTCAGATTAACACGACACATAAGCCAATTAGTAAAAAAGTCAATAAAATCCTCCCAGCTTCAGCCTTTCTACTTTTCTGAGTCTCAGCAAAATATTTAACTTATTTGAACCAAAGTAGCAAAATGTCTGTTTAGTTCTTCTCTTCCCTGTGGTACAAAGAAATTCATCTAAATTTGGCTCATATTGTAAGGAAGAGTATCATAGAAAATTACAGAATTTTAAAGCTGGAAGGAACTTTAAAGATCATCTAGGTCAACCTCCTGTTTTTACAGAGAAGGAAACTGGAGGAGAAGTAACTTATCCAAAATTACCCTTTTAGTTTAGTGCCCTCATTTTCATTTATTCACTCATCTACCATATTACCTCATATTTTTATAGAGTTTTATGGTTCTAAAACATGTTCACATCTATTATCTCATTGGGTTCTCACAACTTTATGAGGTTTGTAGAGTAGATATAACAATCTCCATTTTATAGACAGGCAAACTAGGACACAGAGAGATTTTTAAAAAATATAAATTTATTTATTTTTAGTTTTCAACATTTACTTCCACAAGATTTTGAGTTCCAAATTTTCTCCCCATCTTGTCCCTCCCACCACCCCAAGATGGCATGCATTCTGAATACCCCTTCCCCTAGTCTGCCCTCTCTTCCATCTCTCCCCCCTTCTTTTATCCCCTTCCCCTTCTATTTTCCTGTGGGGCAGGATAGACATCTGTACCCCATTTCCTGTATTTCTTATTTCCCAGTTGCATGTGAAATCATTTTCGTAAACATATGTTTTTAAAACTTTGGGTTCCAAATTTTCTCCCTTCCTCCCTCCTTCACCCACCCTCATTGAAAAGGCAAGCAACTCAATATAGGTTATACATATGCAGTTATGCACATAGTAGACATGTTGTGAAAAACTAACTCTATTTCCCTTAATCCTATCCTGCCCCCCCATTTATTGTATTCTTTCTTTTCACCCTGTCCCTCTTCAGAAGTATTTTTCTGATTACCCCTTTCCCAATCTGCCCTCCTCTCTATCATACCCCTGCTCTTTTGGTCCCTTCTCCCCCTATTTTCCTGTAGGGTAAGACAGATTTCCATACCCAATTGAATGTGTATGTTATTCCCTCCTTAAGCCAAATCCTATGAGAATAAGATTCACTCATTCCCTCTCACCTTCCCCTGTTTCCCCTCCACTGTAAGAGCCTTTTCTTTTCTGTTTTTTTGTGAGATAATTTACCCCATTCTACCTCTCCCTTTCTTCTTCTAGTATAATCCTCTCTCATCCCTTAATTTTATTCTCCAGATATGACCCTTAAACTTCAACTCACCTTGTGCCATCTATCTATCTATCTATCTATCTATCTATCTATCTATCTATCTATCTATCATACATACATATAATTTTTTTCCCTCCAACTACCCTAATACTGACAAAGGTCTCATGAGTTATAAATATCATCTTTCCATGCAGGAATGTAAACAGTTCAACCTTAATAAGTCTCTTATGATTTCTCTTTCCTGTTTACCTCTTCATGTTCCACTTGAGTCTTGTATTTGAAAGTCAAATTTTCTATTCAGCTCTGGTCTTTTCATCAAGAATGCTTGAAAGTCCTCTATTTCACTGAATGACCATTTTTTTTCCCTGAAGGATTATACTCAGTTTTGCTGGGTAGGTGATTCTTGGTTGTAATCCTATCTCCTTTGCCCTCTGGAATATTATATTCCATGCCCTGCAGTCCTTTAATGTAGAAGCTGCTAAATCTTGTGTTATCCTGATTGTGTTTCCACAGTACTTGAATTGTTTCTTTCTGGCAGCTTGTAATATTTTCTCCTTGACCTGGGAACTCTGGAATTTGGCTAATATTCCTGGGAGTTTTCCTTTGGGGATCTCTTTCAGGAGATAGGTGGATTCTTTCAATGTCTATTTTGCCCTCTGGTTCTAAAATATCAGGGCAGTTTTCCTTGATAATTTCTTGAAAGATGATGTCTAGGCTCTTTTTTTGATCATGGCTTTCAGATAGTCCAATAATTTTTAAATTCTCTCTCCTGGATCTATTTTCCAGGTCAGTTGTTTTTCCAATGAGATATTTCACATTTTTCTATTTTTCATTCTTTTGGATTTGTTTTACAGTGTCTTGATTTCTCATAAAGTCACTAGCTTCCAATTGCTCTATTCTAATTTTTAAGGAAGTATTTTCTTCAGTAATCTTTTGGACTTCCTTTTCCATTTGGCCAATTTTGCTTTTTAGGGCATTCTTCTCCTCATTGGCTTTTTGGACCTCTTTTGCCATTTGGGTTAGGCTATTATTTTCTTCAGTATTTTTTTTTGGGTCTCCTTTAGCAAGCTGTTGACTTGTTTTTCATGATTTTCTTGCATCACTCTCATTTCTCTTCCCAGTTTTTCCTCTACTTCTCTTACTTGCTTCTCAAAATCCCTTTTGAGCTCTTCCAAGGCCTGGGACTGATTCATATTTTTCTTGGAGGCTTTGGATGTAGGAGCTTTGACTTTGTTGTCTTCTTCTGGTTGTATGTTTTGATCTTCCTTGTCACCAAAGTAATATAATATAGTCTGACTCTTTTTGCGCTGCTTGCTCATGATCCAGCCAATTACTTGAGTTTTAAACTCTTTGTTAAAAGGTAAGAATCTGCTTCCAATGTGGAGATGTACTGTCCCAAGCTTCAGGGGTTTGTGTAGCTGTTTTCAGAGATACTTGTAGGACCTGTAAATTTTCAGTTCTTCCAAGGTGGTATGATAAGGGGTGAGGTGTTTACTCCTTTCTTGGCCTGTGCTGTGTTCTATTAGTGACCACAAGCACTCCTTTCTGTTGTGGAACTGGGAGGAAGGTTTTCTCTTCACCACCACTACAAGCTCTACCACGCCAGCACTCCTCCTTGTCCCAGGACCACCGCCCAGAACTGTGACCTAGATCCAAGCACGGGCAAAGCAAGAGATTCCTCCCTCAGCACTGGCAAAGAGATCCCTGCAATCCCCCTCTGATCAGCCACTCGATTGCCCCTCAGTCTGTGGGCTGGCAGCTCAGGAGGCATCCACCATCCCCGGGCCGCACTCTTGGGGAACTGGAACTGAGACCCTCGCTCCTCTTTCAGCACCGCAGAAACAGATTTTTCGCACTGACCTTTTCAGTTGTCTTTGGAGTTCATGGGTTGAGAAGTCTGGAAACTGCCACAGCTGCCTGTGATTCAGTCTTCTGAGACCTGCTTCAGGCCTCCGTGCCCATGCCACACTGAGCTCCTCTTCCAGCCTTGCATGATATACCTTTCTGATCAACCATCCAGGTTGTCTTGGGCTGGAAATTTGCTTCCCTCTGTCTTTTTGTGGGTTCTGCTGCTTTAGAATTTGTTTAGAGCCATTTTTTACAGGTATTTGTAAGTGTTTGGGGGAGAGCTCAAGCAGGTCACTGTTTTCACTCCACCATCTTGGCTCTGCGCCCCCACAGAGAGATTAAGTGGCCAGATTCATTGACTCCAAATATTATGCTCTGTCATTATATGCAGTTTCAACCTCGATCCACTTTGGAATGTGATTAAATGAACATATGAAACATATTATTATGGTCCTGGAATATTCTATAATCATTTTTAAAGGACCATCTGAGGATACTTGGATCCCTCCTTTACTGGTTCAGATCTTGCTTTTCCTGCCTCAGGGTAAAAATCACTGGATTTAGAGTCAAGAAAATGGGTCCTAAATCCCAGCTCCGAGGCTTGCTGGCTCATGGGTAAGTCACAAGCTTTCTGAGTTTCAGTTTATTCTTCTATATAAAGGAAATACTATTAGCAGTACTTTGCTATGTTGTTGTGAGAAAAGTGCTTTATAAGTCTTTTAAATATGTCACTATTATTATCATTAAAATGTAACTAGACTAAAAATTAGTGTCAGTTTGAATTATTTTTTTCATTTCTTATCTTTAATTTTTGTTGATATCTTCTTTTTTTCTGTCACCTCTACTTCTGAATGTATCTCTCTCTTCTTCTTGTACCCAGGGAGTCATTATTTCTTTTATGGAAGAAGAAGAAGAAGAAGAAGAAGAAGAAGAAGAAGAAGAAGAGAAGAAGAAGAAGAAGAAGAGAAGAAGAAGAAGAAGAAAAGAAGAAGAAGAAGAAGAAGAAAGAGAAGAAGAAGAAGAAGAAGAAGAAGAAGAAGAAGAAGAAACAGTTTAGCAAAACAAGCCAATTTATCAACTGAGTTGGATGATATACTCTGTAGTCCACATTCATAGTCTCTGACCCCTGCAAAGAAAGGAAGGAGGTACATTTTTCATCTTTTTTGGGGGGTCAAACTTCATTAGAATTACCCAATGTTCAGGTTTGTTTTGCTGGTGTGGCACTGTTTTAACATTGCTACATTATTGCAGTCATTGAGCATATTGTTTTCCTGGTTCTTCCCACTTCACTGCATAATTTTATATGTTTTCTCACATGCTTTTGAAATCTTCATATTCATTATTTCTTATAGTACGATCATACACCATCACATTCATGCATTGCAGTTTGTGCAGTCATTGGATTACTTTTTACAGAATCAAGAATGTTGGAGTTGGAAGGACCCTTGGAGATCATCTCTTTTAACCCAAGCATCTTTCAGGGAGGGAAATATAGGCCCACATAAGCAAAGTGATTTGCCCAAGGTCATACAGCTAACTATCTCTTTGTAAGCAAGAAAATTTTGATGAGGAACAATTTCTATTTAGATGTTTTTGCTGAATATGTGTATGTGTGGGTGTATGTGTATGAAATGAACCCCTAGGTAGATGAAGTGCAAGGTGACAGGAGATGTCAACTTGTTTATTCAGACTACCCTATAGAGCTTCGATATATAGCTGTCTAGAAAGTATATTTTCTTACCAAACACCATGAGTGGGAGTTGTTGGGGATGATTACTCCAAAATGAAAATGGAGCTGCAGAGGGCATAAATAGAAAGTGTTTGGAAAGTGTCTGCCTTGGATATTTTCCAGATTGTTGTTCCTTTTGTGTTGGGGGAAGGGTGTCTAGGAGGAAAGTTTGTCCAACAATTTTCCTCAGACACCCTTCCCCCAATGCGCATGCATGCATGTGCACGCATGCACACACACACACACACACACACACACACACACACACACACACACACACACAGAGCCACCCAAGGGAAGTTCAGGGATTCCATTTTGTTGCAGGCTTGTGATTCCTGGTGGTGCTTGTGCTATGCACATCTGGTGATGATCTGCAGAGGGCTACAGAAACATCCTCTGGCTTTCTGAAATACTCAGGATTAATGGAGCCAGACATTTATTTCAATTTTCAAAACGAAGTTCTATGGAGGAATAAATTTTAGAATGACATTTTGAAGCATAATTAATTGAAGCAGAAAAAGTTGTGATGGAGAACCTCTTCTTTTCCAAAAGCAGTAAAATATAGACCAGAAAGGATGGGCTGAAATGATTATAGACTATGTATATGGTGATAATTAAACCTCTCCTTTCTTTTTAATAGGATAATAAATATTCAGAATTAATAATTAATACTGCCTCATAAAAAGAGGAATATTGATATTCTCAGAGTACATTATAAACAGGTGAAAAATCTATTGCAATGCTTTTTGAAAAAGTAGATATCATTTTGCCCTATAATATTAAAGGGCTGAGAAAAGATAAATGCCATTGAACTTATTGAATGTAACTTAAAGTGATTTGCTCCTGGATGGAGCCTATAAATTGGCTGAGATCTAAGAATGGAATGAAATCTCTTTGTATGATCTACATTGATCAATGAGTCTAGTCTCCTTAAGGCTAATCTACCTGTAATGTTTGGAGGCAATGACTTAGTCCTAGGTTGTCCTTACAAATGCCTCAGTTATACATGCATACATACATGCATACACACACACACACACGTGTATATATATGTTTGTGTGTATATTCTGTTGCCATTGTTTAGTCATGTTCAATACTTCATGACCTCATTTGGGGTTTTCTTGGCAGAGATACTGGAGTGGTTTGCCATTTCCTTCTCCAGCTCATTTCACAGATAAAGAAACTGAGGCAAACAGTCAAGTGACTTGCCCAGGCTTACACAACTGTCTAAGGGCAGATTTGAACTCAGGAAGATAAGTCTTCCTGACTCCAGGCCCTGGGGCTCTATCCACTACACCACCTAACCGCCCTATGTATATATGTGGGTGTGTGTATGTGTGTATATGTGGGTATATGTATGTAAATGTGAGTGTATGTATATGTGTGTGCATACACATCTATATTTATAACAATCATTTGATGCTTCTTTGTCAACATACTATTTGGCTGAGTTCATGTAAATGTCACACATGCATGGCATTTTGATTTCAGTGCTTGTCTGCTACTGAAGCTGTCCCGAAGATATTTTCAGTGAGTCTGCCAAAGATGATATTTTTTTCAACATATTTATTCAATTTCAAAAAGCCATTATATTTATATGTGAAATAGTGTAGAGAACATTAAAGATAGTAGGATAAGAGAACGGGATAGCCACTTTTGATAGATAGAAAGTTTGTCCAAAACAGGACAGAATCATATCTATCTGAACTCCACCAAAAGATAAGAACGTGATAGCAGTCATCACCTCATTATTAATACTGAAAAAAGTGACCAGCACAATGCAACCTACCAACCGAGATGCCTACTTTCCTGTCTAATTTTTTAAAAAATGAGAATCATCTACACATGCACCAAAGGCATCCTAGAGAAGGGTGTTGGTAGGGAATAGGAAGATTTTCACAAAGAGCACGTCACGACTGACCACATCTTTATCTCACACAGCTGACTGAACGATGGGAAGAATATGACTCCACCACCCTTAGTGTTCACAGCTGGCAAAGAACATTGTATTTGGTAGAGGCAAGCGCCGCCTGAAAGGCTCCCAGCCAACAAAGTGTCCCCATCTCATCTATACATCAGTATCATTCCAGATTCCTGAAGATGCAGTGACTGACACAGCCATGAAGACCCCCGGTGTCTCCTGAGACACATAGCCCTCAAGACTAACACACTGCCAAGACAAATGCCTGCACCCTATTTGCTATAACTTGAGTTATCAATCTCCCCCCAAAAGAGACTCCAGGTTCTCCTTGACCCAGATAAGCCAGGTGTATAGCAAGCACCCTCCAAACCAGACAGTGTTTGAAGCTCAAGCATAGGAACCCCACCCCCACATGCCAATGACACTCTGCCCTGTGAGTTTTGCTAATAAATGCTGTGCTTTACTTATGTCCTGCTTCTCCTTTCCATGTGCCTTTCTTCCTCTCCTGATCCCACTTTTATCTGAACCTATACTAATGATGCCTTGTCAGGAAACCTTGCCACTTAGACCATAAGCCTTTGCCCAGGACTGGGCAGAGTCCTCTTGACATCTGCACTTATTTCCCAAGACTTGTATTGGGGAAAAACAACGAGCAAGGGCTGAGAAGGTAACCCCCATGACCTAACATCAGGTATACTTTGTCTTTCCATTCATCTCCAGAGCTGAGATTAGATTCACTCATTCTCCTCAGGCCCCCTTCCTCTTTGACAACCTAAATAATAAGGAATGGTAAATTTAACAATAACCTTGCTCAACAAATCTCTGATCATAAATATCAGCTGAGGCAAAATAGATACCTGTCAATAAGCAGGAAGACATTGAGCACACAGCACAGAGAGTCGTTCCCCACAGATGGTGAGGTCCTCTAGAGGCACCTGTTTGGGGATGACATCTTGCTGGTCACATAAAACACTAAAGCAGCACAGAGCCTCCTGGAAAAGATCTCTAAATAATTTGGCTTGATCATCCACACAGGAAAAGCAAGCAAAAGAAAAAATGAAGAATGTCCATTGCCCAGATTATGACATGTATTTAGATGGATAACCTACAGACCTTGTGCAATGGTGTATATTTGTCTAGGACAGGCAGTACAGATGGATAACAAATTGAGCCCAGAATTAGACAGGAAGAGGAAAAGAGCCTAGATTGCCTTCAGGAAATTGCAAAGCTAATTTAATGCCATTAGACTTCTCCAAGAAAGGAAGGCTGACCCCTTTAATATATGTGGTATGGTTGTTTGTTACCAATGTTGTTGTACAGCAGTGAGACATGTAGTATAACAGTTTCCAACGAACTGTAAGTGTTACATAGGGAACAATGGAGAGGTTAATGGTGGATGTGAGTAAAGCTACAATATAAAACATAGTATTGAAGGTTTAATGCTAAAAGGGACTTCAGATACCATCTAGTTCAACTCTCCCATTTTACAGACAAGGAAACTGAGGCCCAGAGAGGTTGTGATTTGCCTAAGGTCAGAGACAGAATTTGAATCCAGGTCCTCTGACTCCAAACTCAATAACACTCTTTTCACTATAGCAATAAAGAACTTCTAATGGAGAAGAGAATTAAAGAAGTCGTTAAGAAATGCATGGCTGAGAAAGATGGAGTGGTCATGGGATGAGGATGAGGGGTACCAGGCACGATGCTCTGCTGAGATCTGCGGAGCGTCAGAGTTAAAACAAGGGTGGTCCCCAGCCTATCCACTGAAAGGACCTGGATCAGAGCCACACAGGATGGATAGGCAGGCAGGGTGTGGATTGTGCTGGGTGTCACTGAAGGGAATGTGTAAACTGATAACACCAAAGATCCGTTTGAGAGAGACTATTTATAGATTGACCAAGAAATGAGCTTTAGCAGCTCACTTAAGAAAAATATCAGGGAAGATACCTATGCATTTGGCAAACATTCAACCACAAAGGAATGGGCCCTGTAGTTTTCTCATGCAAGAGGAGCCCTTAAAGGCAGGGGTAAATATTTAACCATCAGCTCTCAAAACCCCCCAAAAGCCTATACTCAAGAGAGCTGTTAAGTTTAACGGACATTTTTAACATTTTCTCCATCACTTTCTTAATAAAGCCTAGAACGGCCAGCAAAGCAATAAATCAAGC
Source organism: Phascolarctos cinereus (assembly GCF_003287225.1). NCBI lineage: Eukaryota > Metazoa > Chordata > Mammalia > Diprotodontia > Phascolarctidae > Phascolarctos > Phascolarctos cinereus. Next base: position 404,429,969 of record NW_027555625.1, on the reverse strand, counting down.
CCAATCTATAGTATTTGCTGATATCTAAGGTGTAAATGCTCACATTTAATATTTAACAATTGGCTTTCAGGAGTCAGTACAAGCAGACTCCAGCACATCCTTGCTTCAAGGTCACCAAAAAGACTCCTAGCCTAGAAAGAGGCCTCCCTCCCCTGTCACTAGAGGGAGGAGGGGAGGGCTCTAAGGAAGGAGAGCAGAAAGAAGAGGAAAGGAGGTGTAAACAGCATTGCTCAACTGCAGAGGAGGGCTGCCAGCAGACTGTAACTTTCTGGCATCAGATGATAAAACATTAATTACAGATGTCAAGATTAGAGTTTGCTTTTTCTGCAAATTCCATAGAGTCTCTAAGCAACCTGATCTCAAAATCCCAGAGGGAATGGAAGTCTACAGAGAAGTGATGGTTATCTTAATGTGGCAAGAATCCCCACCTTGTCCTCTGCCAAGTGAAAATCCAGCTTTAATGACCAAGATTATGGGAATATTTCTGGGGTTTGCTATAGATGCTTGACATTTGAAACCTAATTTATGCTGAGAATTATAACTGTAAATTCTTCTCCAAATCTGGAAAGTCCAGCAGCCCCTTATCACACGTGAGGATACAAGGCAGCCTAACAGAGCTTAAGACCCATCTGTGTAATCACCAAAATTGGATTTGGATTTAAAAGCCTGGCAGGCCTAGCTTTTAAAAACTAATTGTCACACGATCATTGTTGTGGAGAATCATGCCTTAGAAGAGGAATTTGGCTCCTAAAGTACAAGTTGTACCCTCAGGTTTGATCATCAAAGAACAGAGGAGTTTTTTTCCTTCCTTTCCAAATCTTTCTCTTCCTTCCTTCCTTCTTCCCTCCCTTCCTCCCTTCCTCTGTAGATGTCCTCTAAGGCTCTTTCCTGGACTTTCTGTTTTCTTTGTATACTTGGCAATCTCAGCAGTTCAGTGATCATCTCTATGCTGATGACATATCCATCTCTAGTTTCTCTTGAGCTCCACCAATTACAGCCTTCTGAATTACCAAATGCCTATTGCCCATTTTGAACTGAATGTGGCATAGTCAATCAGTCAATAAGCACTTATTAAGTGCCAGCTATCTGTCAGGCACTGTGCTAAATGCTAGGGATACAAAGAAAGACAAAAGACAGTTCCTTCACTCAAGGAGCTCACAAGCTAATGGAGGAAGACAACTCATAAAAAACTGAAAAGTGGCAGGAGGAGAGGGAGGACACCTAGTACAGGGGTATGACGGAACCTAAAGGAACCTAGCCATGTCAGAAATGGTAGGATGTCTGCCCTGGACACCCTCCTTAAATGGAGGATCTGGGAAGAGCTGTTCCCTGTCTGCACTCCCCCTTTTCAATCAGAGTGTGGGAGGAAAGGGTCCCAGGAGTAGAGGGCACTCAGGAGGTGAGTTTCAGAGTTGTAATATTATGATAAGATGTTGCAGGATGATGAGCTTCTGGAACGCATGATTCTACAAGCACCTCAAACTCAACCCATTCCAAAATGGAGCACATTGTCTTTATTTAAGTTCTGTCACATAAAGAAACAAAAAAAACCAAAACAAAACACTGACCAGGATATTTGGAAATCCCCTCAAAACTTAGGGCCCTAGTTGAGTAGAAGACGCAAAATATATAACCCCAATAGTCTCTCTTCAGAGGAAATGCAATTTGGGCAATAATGATAGCTCCAACTATCGGTATCACCGAGAAAAAAGTTTCCCTTCCTCCTTCCCTACTGGTTTGATTTTATTGTGGTATATGAAAAGCTGTCATTGACATAGCACCTCGAGCTCTAAGTATAGCTTTATACATATTATCTTACTGGATCTTTATGACAAACCTGCAAGGTCAGTATCATATGCACTTATGATACCCATATACATTTTGTTTTTATTTTTGCCCCAAACCTAAATTTGCCTCTTTGTAACTTCCACTCACTGGTCCTAGTTCCACCTTGCTGGGCCAAAGAAAACAAGTCTAGTCTCTCTACCTGAGAGCTCTCCAACTACCTGAAGACAGCCATTATGTCTCCCCAGAATCTTCTCTTCTCCATGTGCCTGCTTCCTTCAGCTGATGCTCATACAACCTAGACTTAGAGCCCTTTGCTATCCTAAGTGCCTTCAGACTCTCTCCAGCTTATCAATGGTCTTAAGGTTAAGCCCAAACTGAACACAATTCTCACTCCATACGAGGTCTGAAGAGGGTGGAATACAGTGGACCTCTCACTTTCCTGTTCCTGGAAGCTCTGCCCTCTCTTCATGGAGCCAGAATGTGTTAGCTTTTTGCTTTTGTTTTTGTTTTTAAATGCTGACTCAGATTGCTCTTGTAATCCATTAAAACCCCCAGAACTCCCCCCATGGAATCTCCTCCTGCTTTTAGCTTTTAGTAAATCCTGTCAGTTTTAATCTTAGGCATATAGATGTTCCAAGACAGAGGCTTAATGACTTGAATAGGATACACAGATAGTAAATGTTAGCGGTAAGTATTGAATCCGTGTCTTCCTCACTCCAACGTCATCGCTTGATCTGATACCAACAATAATAATAATTGGCATCATATAGCTATTTAATGTCTGCAAAGTGCTTTATATATGTTATTTTATTTGATCCTCACAATAGCCCTTCGAGGCAGGTACTATTATTACCCCCATTTTACTGATGAAGAAACTGAGGCTAAGAAAATTTAAGTGACTTAGGGTCACATAAGTGCCTGACGTAGGCTTTGAACTCACGTCTTCTTGACTCTAAGTCCAGTGCTCTGACCCATTGTACTACTTAGCTATCATACTGCCTCATGTTATAAATGAGGAAACTCTAGAAGTTGAGTGACCTGCCTTCAGTCACACAGCTGGTAAATATCAGAGACCATATTAGAATCATATTCTTTTTATCCCAAGTCTAGCACTCGCTTTTTCTACTCCAACAAAACTGCCCTTCAGGAAATGTATAAGATGGGAAGAGCAACTTGCTCCTTGAGTGGGCTAGCCTTGGAAGCGGGAAGATCTGGGTTAAAATGCATACTCACTTCAATAATCATGGGCAAGTAGCTTAACCTCTCAGTGCTGCAGGCAACTGTCCAAGGCTCTCAGTTCAAAATAAGCTGCTGACTTGCACTTATAATCCCAGTTCTGGACCAAAATAGTTTAAATAGAAATAGTTATTAGGCATGTATAGTTTCTTTTTTGTTGTTGTTTGTTTTTCCTTTTTTTCTTTTACTTTATTTTTAGTTTTCAACATTCACTTCCACAAGATTTTGAGTTCCAAATTTACTCACCTTCTCACCCTCCCCTCCACCCCAAGATGGTGTGCATTCTGAATGCCTCTTCCCCTAATCTGCCCTCTCTTCTATCACTCCTCCTTCTCTTATCCTCTTCCTCTTCTATTTTCCTGTAGGGCAGGATAGATTTCTATACCCCATTGCCTGTATACCTCATTTGCCAGTTGCATGTAAAAACAATTTTTAATACTTGCTTTTAAAATTTTGGGTTCCAAATTTTCTCCCTTCCTCTCTCCCCACCCACCCTCATTGAAAAGGCAAGCAACTCGATACAGGTTATACACGTGTAGCCATGCAAAACACTTCCATAGTCATCATGTTGTGAAAAATGAACTCTTTCCCTTAATCCTATCCCCCCATTTATTCTACTCTTTCCTTTGACCCTGTCCCTCCTTAGAAGTGTTTGCTTTTGATTAGACCCTCCCCCAATCTGCCCTCGCTTCTATCATCCCCTCTTCTTATCCTCTTCCCCCCTATTTTCCTGTAGGTTAAGATAGATTTCCATACCCAATTGAGTGTGTATGTTATGCCCTCCTTAAGCCAAATCCAATGACAATAAGATTCACTCATTCCCTCTCACTTTCCCCCACTTCCCCTCCACTGTAAAAGCTTTTTCTTGTCTGTTTTATGTGAGATAATTTACCCAATTCTACCTCTCTCTTTCTTCTTCTCCAAGTATAATCCTCTCTCATCCCGTAATTTTATTTTTAGATATCATCCCTTCTTCTTCAACTCACCCTGTGCCTTCTATCTATCTATCTATCTATCTATCTATCTATCTATCTATCTATCTATCCATATATTTTCCCCCTCCAACTATCCTAATACTGACAAAGGTCTCATGAGTTACAAATATCATCTTTCCATGTAGGAATGTAAACAGTTCAATTTTAATAAGTCCATTCTGATTTCTCTTTCCTATTTACCTTTTCATGCTTCTCTTGAGTATTGTATTTGAAAGTCAAAATTTCTATTCAGCTCTGGTCTTTTCATCAAGAAACCTTGACAGGCAGCTAGGTGGTGCAGTGGATAGAGCACCAGCCCTGGATTCAGGAGGACCTTAATTCAAATCTGGCCTCCAACACATAACACTTACTAGCTGTGTGACCCTGGCCAAGTCACTTAAAGCCATTGCCTAGCCAAAAAAAAAAAAGAATGCTTGAATGTCCTCTATTTCAATGAATGTCCATTTTTTCCCCTGAAGGGCTATACTCAGTTTTGATGGGTAGGTGATTTTTGGTTTTAATCTTAGCCCCTTTGAATTCTGGAATATTATATTCTAAGACCAGAGGGTCCCTTAATGTGAAAGCTGCTAAATCTTGCTTTATCCTGATTGTGTTTCCACAATATTCGAATTGTTTCTTTCTGGCTGCTTGCAATATTTTCTCTTTGACCTGCGAACTCTAGAATTTGGCTATAATATTCCTAGGAGTTTTCCTTTGGGGATCTCTTTCAGAAGGTGATCAGTGTATTCTTTCCATTTCTATTTTACCCTCTGGTTCTAGAATATCAGGGCAGTTCTCCTTGATAATTTTTTGAAAGATGATGTCTAGGCTCTTTTTTTGATCATGGCTTTCAGATAGTCCAATAATTTTTAAATTATCTCTCCTAGATCTATTTTCCAGGTCAGTTGTTTTTCCAATGAGATATTTCACATTGTCTACTATTTTTTCGTTCTTTTGGTCTTGTTTTAAAATGTCTTGATTTCTCATAAAGTCACTAGCTTCCAATTGCTCCATTCTAAAAAAAACTCCATTTTTAATGAAGTATTTTCTTCAGTGAGCTTTCGGAGTTCCTTTTCCATTTGGCCAATTCTGCTTTTTAAGGCATTCTCCTCCTTGTTGGATTTTTTGGACCTCTTTTGCCATTTGAGTTAGTCTGTTTTTTAAGGTGTTATTTTCTTAAGGATTTTTTGGGTCTCTAGCAAGCTGTTGTCTTGTTTATCGTGATTTTCTTGTGTCATTCTCATTTCTCTTCCAGGTTTTTCCTCTACTTCTCTTACTTGCTTCTCAAAATCTTTTTTGAGCTCTTCCATGGCTTGAGAACATTTCATATTTTTCTTGGAGGCTTTGGATGTAGAAGGTTTGATTTTGTTGTCTTCTTTTGGTTTTATGTTTTGATCTTCTTTGTCACAAAGTAAGATTCTATGGTCTGACTTTTTTTGCATTGTTAGCTTATGTTCCCAGCCAATTACTTGAGTTTTAAACTCTTGGTTAAGGTAAGGATCTGCTTCCAGTGTGGAGGGTGTACTGTCCCAAGCTTCAAGGGTTTTGTGCAGATATTTTCAGAGATACTTCTAGAGACCTGTAAATTTTCCATCTTCCAAGGTAGCATGATCAAAGGAGAGGTGTCTACTCCTTTCCTGGCCTGTGCTCTGGTTTATGAGTGACCACAAGCACTCTTTTCTGCCTTGAAACTGTGAGAAGAATTCTCTCTTTACTGCCACCACAAGCTCCACCATGCCAGCCCCAGCACGACCACCCAGAGCTGTGACCCAGATCCACGCATGGAAAAAGCAAGAGAATCTTGCCTCAGTGACAGCAAAGAGATCCTTGCAATCCCCCTCTGATCAGCTGTTTGATTCCCCCTCCATCTGTGGGCCAAGAGCTCTGGAAGCAGCCACTGCCCCAGGACTGTGTTGGGACTGGGGCCTGATTGAGCTCCTCTCACACTGTGGGACAAACTTTTCCTACTGACCTACTAAGTTGTCTTTGGTGTTTGTGGGTTGAGAAGTCTGGAAACCACCACAGCTCCCCTTGATTCAATGCCCTGAGGGGTACTCAAGTTTTGTTGAAGCCTGGTCTTTGCCTGAGCAGCCTGCGTGGCCCAAGCTGAACTGTGTTCCTCTCCCTGCCCGGCACAACACATTTTTCTAATCAACCATCCAGGTTGTCTTGGGCCTGAAATTTGTTTCACTCTGTCTTATTGTGGGTTCTGCTGCTCTATAATTTGTTTAGAGTTATTTCAATGGGTATTTGGAGGGTTTGGGGGACAGCTCAAGCAGGTCACTGCTTTTACTCCACCATCTTGGTTCTGCCACATGTATAGTTTCTTGTACTGATGTTTGAATTTTCCAAGAACACATTTTTGTTGATGGTGAAGAAGATGATGCAGGAGGAGGAGGAAAAAAACTAGAAGGAGGAGGAGGAGGAGGTAGAGAAGAAGAAGAAGAAGAAGAAGAAGAAGAAGAAGAAGAAGAAGATGATGATGATGATGAGGAGGAGGAGGAGGATATATGATAGTGATGATGATGATATGATAGGGATGATGATGAAAAATAGAAATTAGGGGAACTGGATTCTAATCTTATCTCTATCATTTATTACCCATATGTTCTTGGGTAAGTCACTTTCTCTAGTCTTTAGTTTCTTTATCTTTTAAATGAGAAGTTGAGTTAGATGACCTTTAGTATGCCTCCTAGATTTGATAATCTATGAATCTATGATTATAAAGATCAACATTTCTAAGTCTGGGCTTTCAGAGATGGAAACTTCTAATGAGTTGTTATCTGAGTCAGTGAAATGTTTCCACACAACTTAAAGGAGATTTCTTTGGACCTTAATAATCTTTAAATGACAGAAATCTGTGAAAACTGTGTTTGGAGGATGTGTTCAAGTTGATTAATATTAGCAGATGATTTCTCACCATTAGATCAATAACAGATTGTCATAGTGCCAGCCTGGCTATTTCTGAGTGACTTATATTTGTCATAAAGTTGTTGACAATGAGCCAAGTGTCTTGTGAGCTGATGGAGACTGTGTATTGTATTTGTCCTTGTTTGCCACTGTGTAAATACTTCCGTGCTAGAACAGCAGAAGAATAATTATTCTAGTGCAGACAACAGCATAAACAACCAGGAATGGAAGCTGGTGTCTGCTCAACTAACTGTCAGATCATTGAGATATATCTCACTGCTGGAAGGGACAGAAAATAAACTACGGGTCATTTTTTCAGTGGACTTCACATGCATAAATTTCACAGCAAATTACTGACTGCAAAGGGCTTTACCACATGAGCTGCTGAAAGCTCCAATTAAGGAAAGACCCATTGAAAGTCTTTAAAGTCCCCAATGCCTATGTGGTGGTGCTGTTTGTGGTGGCTTTGGTTTTTAGAAACCTGATTTCATTTAAAGCCATTATGTGCATCACTTTTTTGAAAGGGCTACTTCGGCTGCAATAAATCCATTTGAAAAGAATTTGTATGCTAATATTTCAGCAATTTCACAGAAGCACAGAATCTTGGACTCGGAAGGGACCTCGAATACTATCTAATCTGACCCCTATCTGAACATAAATCCTCTTTACAACATGCTAGACAAGTGGTGATCCAGCCCTTGCTAGAAATCCTCTCACAATGGGGAACAAATATCTATTGCATGCCTAGTTGATGCAATTGGACTCTTACTAAATGATGTCAATGGTTATAGGGTTCTCACACTTGCAAAAATATAACAACAAAAGGCTTCTCCTCTCAGCACTCCTCTCCCAATTCAGCAAAGTTACTACATGGAATACAATTTTAAAATTGCTTTTACTTAGATTAAAAAATGAATGAGTGAATTAAGCATTGTATTAAGTTATTACTATGTGCAAAGCACTGTGCTAAGGCAGGGGTGGGGGGAGACAAACAGAAAAATAAGATAGTCTCCACTCTCAAGGAGCTCACAGTCTAATGAAGGAGATGATACATATGGAAAGTTTCAGTCACAAGTCAGATAAAAAGGTCCTGTGTTCCTTAGGGTGCAGCAGCAAAGCAGAAGGTAATACCTCTTCTTTAATGTCATCCCCACCAATAAATCATATCATATTTGATGTTGAACTATGTGACAGTACCAAGGACTTTGATGAAAAGATCTCTATTTTCTGAGTCTTTAGTGATTGCTGCTGTAGCACCTGCTGGAGCTGTTACCAGGATATATCTAAAGTATTGTTTCCCAGGAAGATGGCTACAGGGATTAGGATACAGGCATTGTGACTCCCAATGCTCTTGGATTGAGGCTCCTGGATTATCTCCATCAGGATCTGAGGGGAGATGGTGGTCAAGGTGATGGTGGTGGCTCTACTGGCCTCACACATGCTGCCCTCCTCTTCCCAACCCCCTCTCCTTCAAGGTTCCCCTTTGCTTCAGCTAATCTGTTCCATCTGCCTTGTGACAGTGGGTATTAATGGCTGGCTCCTTCTCTGCAGCATTTTCTTCCTTGTGAGGCCTGTGCTAGAAGCTGGACAGGTGGTTTGGTTGGGGGTGAGGGTTTCCATTCCCAGGATTTGTGGTCATCTGCCTCTTGGTGGCAATTGGTCAGCAATTGTTACAGGTTGTAATGAAGAATGTGAGACTGGTTTCCACAATGATTTCTCCCCTCAATGACTACAAGGACTGGGCTGACAGTAGATCTGGTGGTTTGGTACTTCTATTTACCAAGGCTCTTAGGCTTAGGATCCTGGGCTATCTCCATCAGGATCTGAGGGGAAATGATGGGAGTGGTTTGACCCACTTAACACAAGCTGCTTCCTGTCTGTCCTACAGGATGTCCTTCCTGCTTTATCTAGGTTAGCCTGCCTTCCAGAAAAATAAATAAGGACCATAGGTTAGACAAATTCTCTGATGCAAAAGTGTGAGATGTTGAACCAGATTTTTCTCAAATATGATTGGAAGTTGCATTCACCTCTTGCTTTTCATTTGAAGCCCAGATCACATATCATAGAATTACAGAATTTGAGACTTGGATGGGATTCAAGTGGCCATCCAGTCCACCCAAGACACTAAAAAAATACCCACTATAACACATCTGACGAGTGGTCATCTAGGGTCTGTGTATAGACCTCCAAGGAAGGGGACCTCACTACTTATTCTTGGACAGCTCTCATTTGAAGTTTTTCCAATATCAATACTAAGAAGGCCTTTTTGCAGCTTCCACTCACTGTTCCTGGTTCTGCTCTCTGGGACGAAACAGAACAAGTCTAATCCCTCTTCAACACGACAGCCCTGACATACTTCAAGACAGCCATCATGCCTTTCATTAATCTTTTCTTCAAACTCACCGTCACTAACTTTATAGGTCATGGACTTGAACCCTTTACCATCCTGGTTGCCCTTCTCTGAACATTCACCAGTTTACCCATCTCCTTATTAAAGCACCAAAAATAGGACCTTTGAACATAGAGTGTCTTAAACAATGTCTTTGTTGATTCATTCATTCTTTCTTCTAAGTCACTGCAAAATGAGGCTGGGAGACAGAGCCAAGATATCTGAATGCTGAGAAGTGGATTGGTGAGCTCTGGCCCACAATGTAGTCTAAACAGATCTAGAAAATGCACCAGACCAAATTCTGATGGGGGAAATTCAGAAAAAAAAATCACAGTGAATTATTTCTCTAGTCCAGTTCAGCCTAGGGAGGCCAGCCGAGAGATCTACAGACACTAAGAGCCTGTGGTGGGCAGAGTACACCAACTTCCAGGAAAGAGCTCCTGACCTGAACCAGGATGCCTTCCAAATCTTTACTGGATCACTGCAACAGGAAAAGGTCTGAAATGGCAGCTATGTAGCCCACCACCCAGTTCTGGGTTACAGATCCAGGGCAGAGTGAGATGAGGACCTGTGCAAGGTGGTAGTGTTCCTGAATAGGAAGGCCCCAGGAGGTGCACCAAGAAAGGACATTCAGAAGCCAGCAGAAGTGGTGGTGTGGCTCATATCCTGAGCTCAGAGCAGGGTTTCACTTCCAGCACCTAACCCAGCCTGCAGAGAAATAACCAGGACAGGATCCCAGACCAAAAGGTAGATTACATTTCTGCCACTCTGACCCAAAATTGCTTTCCAACAGACTGATTATGGCTGATTAGAGCAGTAGCCTATTCTTGTTCAGATCCAAACCCAGGTCAGGAACTTGCAGAGCTTTAAATGGGGGTAAGCAATCAAACTTTATCTTGGATCAAACCACATTAGGAGCACTGAAAGCTTGTAGGTTCCAAGCCTGTCTCTGAGATCTTGGAATAACAAAACACTCAATATTCTGAGAAAACAGTAGTAGCAAAAGCCCCAGACCTTCCCTCCTGAGGTGCTACAGCTCCCATCCCCTAACATTAAATCTGAAGTCAAGAAGGAGGATAGAAAAATGGGCAAACAAATAAACAAAAACCACTCCATCATAATGAGTTATTATGGTGGCAGGGACACTCAAGACATACAGAAGAAGAGAATAACTCCAAAACATCTGCAAGCAATGCCTCAGAGAAAAACATAGCTTGGGCACAAAATCAACTAGAGTTCTTGGAAGAGATGAAGCAAGAGTCTAAAAAAAAGAGTTTGAAGTGTTTTTTTTTAATAGATGGAAAGACAGCACTTGAGAAAAAAACTGGGAAAAAATGAGAGATATGGAAGAAAGAATTGAAAAGGGAATTAATAGCTCGGCAGAAGAGGCACAAAACCTTGCCCAAAGAGCAAACTTCCCCCAAATTAGAATGAACTGAATAGAAGCCAATGACTCCTGGAGGCTACAAGATATATTAAAACAAAGTAAAAAGACTGAAAAAAAATAGAAGAAAATGTAAGGCATTTCAGAGCAAAAAAAACAAAACCAAAAACAAAAACAAAACTAACCTGGAAAACAGATCGAGAATAAGTTTAAGAATCATTGTACTATCTGAATGCCATCACCACAAAACAAAAAGAGCCTAGACATCATATTTCAACAAATCTCAAAACAAAACTGCCCAGATCTCTTAGAACTGGAGGGCAAAGTGGAAACAGAAAGAATCCACCAGGCACCTCCTGAAAGAAAGTCCAAGATGAAAACTCCCAGGAATTCTGTAGCTAAAATCCAGAGCTTCCAGGTTAAAGAAAAAATGGTACATGGAGCCAAAAAGAAAGAATAGAAGTATTGAGGAGCCATAGTCAGAATCACACATGATTTAGTAACTACCACTGTAAAGAGACCTTGAAATATGATATTCCAGAAGGCTAAGGACATGGGCTTAAGGCCAAGAATAACTTACCCAGCAAAACTAAACATAATGCTTATCAAAAATTATTTTATAGAGATAGAAAAAATAATAACAAAATTCATCCGGAAGAACAAAGCTCAAAGTTATCAAGGGAATCAATGAAAGAAAATGCGAAAGAAGGTGATCTAGACATACTAGATTTCAAACTGTAGTGGTAATTATCAGAACAATCTGGTACTGGCTAAGAAATAGAATGGCAGATCAGTGGAATAGATTAGGTACAAATCACATTATAGTAAATGACTATAATAATCTATATGATAAACTCAAAGATCCAAGCTTTTGGAACAAAAACTTGTTATTTGACAAAAACTTCTGGGAAAACTGGAAAAGAGCTTAGCAGAAATGAGATATAGACCAACACCATATACCAAGATAAGGTCAAAAGGGGTACATGATTTACACATAAAGGGTGATACCATAAGCAAATTAAGAGAACATGGAATAGTTTATCTGTCAGATTTATGGATAAGGGAAGAATTTAGGACCAAAGAAGATATAGAGAGCATGACTAATATGGAAATGCCTTACACAATTGCACATACATATTAATTATTTTTACAAGAAGATTTGAATAAAAGAAAAAAATGAAAGATAGAATTTGGAACTCACAACTTCAAACCAAAAATGTTCTTATTGCTATAGGGGAAAAATAAACTTTCAATGAAATAAAGGATTTCCAAGCATTTCCAATTAAAAGAACAGAGGTGCAGAGAAATTTTGAAGTGTAAACAGAGAAATAAAGAGAAACATAAAATGGTCAACATGATGAACAATGATAAAGAACTAAATAAGGATAAATTGCTGGCATTTAAATAAGGAGCGATGATATATGTATCCCCCTGATCCTTATTATCACCAGGACTATTCATAGAGGGTGTCCAGTTAGACAAGGACTGGGAATGGTCCTGTTATGTCTTGATCTTGAGAAAAGAATGGAAAGATTGGAGATGAGGAATATACTAGAGGAGGAAGGGAAAGGAAGGATAGAAAAAATTATCTCACATAACAAGTAGAGATTTGTATAAATGGGGCAGGTGAGCGGGGGGAATGGCTGCAACTTGAATCTCACTTTCATCTGAACCAGTCAAAAGAAGGAAGAATAAATACATACATACATACACACAGTTGGGTACAGAGATATGTTTCACTGAACAGGGGAATAGGGGATAAGGGAAATTAGAGAGAAAGAGAGTAGATTAAGGGTTAGATTAGTCCTAAGCAAAACAAATTCTAAGAATGTACAATGATATTTTTAGTATACCTCTTTCTGAGGTGGCAAAAAACCCCCGAGAATCTTAAAGGTACCCATAACTTGGGAAATGGATATAGAAATTATGGTATTTAAATGTGATGAAGTACTATTGTACTAAACTCTAATCAGTATAATGACCAATTAGAATCCCAGATGGCTAATGATGAAACATGCCACCTACCTCCTGACAGAAAGTTGAACGACTCAGAATGTAGAATGTGACAAATAATTTTTTTGACATGACCATTGTGGAAATTTGTTTTGATTAACCATAACTTGTTTGTAATGGGTTTTGTTTTTCTTGTTTTCTTACTGTGGGCAAAAGGGTTAGGGGCTAGTAAGAAGGTGAGAAGGTGGATCTTGGATGATTAAAACAAAATTTAAAAAAAAACAAAGAAAGAAAATTTGGAACTCTGACCAACACAATAACTAAACGCAATTCCTGAAAACTCAGGATGAAAAATGCTGCTTCCCTTTTGACTAAAAAAGGTGATGTACTCAGTGAAGATTGAGACATACTTTTCCAAACATGGCCAATGTGAAAATTTGTTTTGTTTGACTATACATCTTTATAACCAGGGTTTTGTTTTTTCGAGCTTTCTCAATTAAAGGCAGGGAGAGGAAAGAGAAAGAGGATGCTGCTCTTTGAAAATAAAACAAAATTTAATTAAAAAATAAAGTAAGTCTAATAAACAATGACTTACTGGGCTCTACCAGAATGCTGAGAGGCGGTGAAGGACAGTGGTGAGGGCCTTGTATTTCGTGTCAAATAACCTGGATTCTTTATTTGCTTCTGGCACTTACTAGTTGCGCGACCATGGACAAATTGCTTAACATCTCCATGTCTGTTTGCTCATTAGTAACATAGAAATGATAATACTTACCTGACTCCCTCATGTGTTTGTTGAAGAAAGTACCTTATGAACCTTAGTGTCTCACACCAAACTGGTTACGATTACTCTTCCCAGTATTCAAACTGTTCCCTGGAAATTCAGAGAGGTAGAATGGTGGATTAATCAGATGGCTGAGTGTGGATAAATCATTAATTTCATTTCCTCATATGAAAATAAGAGATTGGGTTAGATGCCCTCTAAGATTCCTCATTTATTGTTTATGTTCCCCCATTCTTACGTTCCTCATTTGTCTATAATAATACTCTGTAAATTCAGTTCAAGGTCCCTGGTCACTGAAGAGTTTTAAACCCCTTTTGTTGGCAATTGCTAGAGTTGCTAATAAATTGATCATTCTCAGAGCTTTTTGCCTCAATTTCCCTTATTTGTGGATTTTTAATCATGACAGACTTATGGATTGTTGGAGCTTAAAGTGATCTTGGTGACCTAATTCACTGTTCACATTATTAAGACTATATTTGATTATTAAGTCTTTACTGCTTTTAGGGATCCTTCCATGACTAGGAACCAAATGGTCCATGACTGGCACAATTGAAAGATTTAATAATGTGCCTATTTTCAGGTCTAATTTCTTCCCAGGATGAAACTTCTGAATTGCTATCATTATTATTATTATTAGCCTTTTTACAGTTGAGGAAAGTAAGGCTAAGAAAGGGTAAGTGACTTACCCAACATCACACAGCTAGTAGGTATCTGAGGCAAGATTCAAACTCATGTCTTCTCGACTCCAAGTCCAACATTCTAACCATTAGGCTTCCTAGCGACATTAATGAAATTTTCTTTCCTTTTATCTCCATGTCTTAGAATCCTGTGTTCCCTTCAAGTTTTAACTCTAGTCTCCTACAAGTTACCTTTCCTAATTTCCCTAATTATCAATCCACCCTCCATTACTTTTCAATTATTTTGTATATATTTTCTGTGTATTTATAATATGATGTTTTCTCCCAGTAAGTTCTATGAACGCAGGGACTGCTTTATTTTTGTCTTTTTATCTCCAAAGCCCAGAACAGTACCTGACACATGCCAAGCTCTTGGTACATATCTGTTGAATCTGACAATGTTAAATTTCTTAACCAGGATCCATAAAGAGATGTTAATTTCTATGGTGCCACCCAGTGGTTAAATTCAATAACTGCAACAATGTCTGTGAAGGGTTAGGAATGAATAGAATGTGTCTTAAGAAGTCTACAATTCTTAGGCCAGTGGTTTCAAGCATATCTGTTAACCTCTAATCCTAGGGAAGCAACCTTGCTTCACCATGTACTGCAATCACAGACTGCTTACCCAAATCTATCCAGATTCCCTTCAGGACCCAGAATGGTTATTTCTGGTTGAACTGACGAGGTATAACTGTCTAGTTAAAAAGCTATTGTAATCTTAGGTCACACTAAGTGAGGCACAGTATTCAATAATTGGTAAACTTAGTATCCTCCCACCCTCTGTTCCAGTCAGAATGTATCTGGAATATTGTTTTCAGTCTGGGGCACCACATTTTAGAAAGGCTACAGATAAAGTGGAAAGCAGCCAAAGGTGGTTGACCAGGAAGCCAGAAGGATTCAAGATTACCACCATATGACCAGTTGAAGGAACTAGCCTGGAAAACCTGAAGAAAGGAAGGTTTACAAAGAACATCGCCTCTGTCTTTAAGCATTTGCAGGGCAGTCATGTAGAAGAAGACTCAGATTTGTTCTCTGGGGCCAGAAGGTAACTAAGAAGAATGGACAGAAGTCTAAAAGAAATAGATTCAGCTTTAATGTGTGGAGTGGACTCTCAGGTGGAAGAGGGTCTCTGAGCAGCTAATGAGCCCTCCTCCCCTCCATCTGAGGTCTTCAGGCAAAGATTCAATATTCACCTGTTGCAAAGTTGTAGAATAGATATTTGTTCTGGTCTGGACTGTACTATATGTCCTTTGAGATCCGTTCCGAATCTTAGAGTCTGTGGCTCTGCTTTAGCTGCTCCCAAAACCTGGAAGACTGTAGGATCATAAGATTGAAAGTAGGAAAGTATTTTAAATGCCATCTAGTTCAACCCCCTCATTTTAGAGATGAGGAAACAGACCTAGTGAGGCAAACTAACTTGACCGAGGTTACCCATCTCCTAAGCAACAAAGCCTGGATTCACCGTCTTTCTACCACACTATGCTATGCCTTCTTCTCTTCGCCTGGAAAATTTTTACCTATCTGTTAAAGCTCAACTCAATTAATCAGCAAGGATTTATTAAGCACCTACTATATACCAGGCACTATGTTAGATTCTGGGAATAAAAACACAACAAATGAAACAACACCTGCTCACATTCTAAGAGAGGAGGCAAGTATATATGTGAATACATTGATAATAAATCTTAAAAGAATAAATATAACTGCAAAGTGGTTACAATTTAAGGGAATTTCAGAAGGAGAGCACTTGCATTTCTTTGGTTGGGATGGGGTGGAGATCAGGACAGGTTTTATTCAGAAGGCAGAGCTTGATGCAAGAAGCCTTTCCCAGCCCCTCCTAATTCTAGTGCCTTCTCTCTTGCATAGAATTCAAATGCAAGAGGAATTCCCTGTAGATGACTGCATTCCCCACATGTTCCTATTTGCTGAGGATATTGTTGCTAATGGCATCAGACTTCAGAAAATGTCATGGCCTCTTCAATGAGTTCCATGATTAATCAAAAGAGCTCTGCCTAACAATCCATACAGGAAGAACCAAGATGCCTATCGTCCAAACTGTGAAGTGGTTTAGTACATTAATATGTAAATCAAGGACAGACTGCAGATGGACAATGGGCAAGGCTAAATAGAAGGAAAGAGGGCTGGGTCACATCTGGGAAACTGCATAGTACTTTTACCAACCAGAAGCTGCTCCCCAATATGATGCCCCCATCTTTTTTTTTTTTTACATCGATGTCTTTCCCATTGATGGCTTGAATATTGTAACATCACAATACCCAAGGGACTAAATTGTCATGGGGCCCAAGAGGCAATAGAGCAATTCATTATGGGTAAAAATAGTCATCCTTGTATTTCTAATGAAAAGTGATGTTCAATAGCCAGTGTGACGGATATTATTCAGATCATGTCTGATCACAAATGGGGGGGGGAGGCAATGATGTAGTGATAGGAAGGGATAGCAAAGGAACTGCAGTGCCATACTGGTACTTGTGGAATGTAAAAAAAAAAAAAGGCTTCAAGGAAGATCTCCAACATATTGGGGCCATCTTCTGTGGAGGTTCCTAGAGGACAACATGGACAGAATCTGAGTGAGAAATGCCAGGTGAGTTGCCATTTGCCCAATGAAGGATACCTTCATCAATGAGATGATGATGATAATAATAACAATAGCATTTACATGGTGCTTGAAATATTATCTCATTTTATCCCCACAACAATCCTGGAAGGTAGGTACTATTAGCATTCTCATATACAGATGAAGAAACTGAGGCAGGAAAGTTAAAGGTATAGTGAATTTTGCCCAGGTTCACACAGTAAGTGTCTGAGGATGAATTTGAACTTGGGTCTTCCTGACTACATAGATCACAGACCTAGATTACTGAAGTATTAATGAATTAAGTGCATCTGCTACATACCTTCTACTAGACTCCAAGGGCAGGAGAACTCATCTCTAGAGTTTGCATTTTCCCTTGTGCTTAGCATGGTACCTTGCTTAAAAAGGTTGAACCAAAAGAAATGAAGCTGATGGCTGTTACTATACAGGCCAAATGAAATGGATAATTTGCCAAACCTCTGGAAATTCTTCAACTGCCTATGTGAAGCTGAGGGATTGTTTGTGAGAAAGCCAGCACTTTCTCTGCAGGTTTTGCAAATGACCCATTTCCCTTTGCCAGAAAAGAAATTGCCTCAGGTTAACACCTGGGCTCATCTCCTTTTCTCCCTCCTCCCCTCTACACTGGGGACTTAGTCTAGAAGTGGGTGGGCCATTTGGGTTAACTGGTCCATCAGGAAACATCCTACATCACCTGGGGCCCCAACTCCAGCTGCTAGCAAATAGGTGATTTCAAAGCTAATGAGTATCTTTTTTTTTTTCCCCTTGAGGGGTGAGGTTGGAGATTAGCAGTATAGAATATAAGACACCTGTTCCCAAGTAAGAATTTCAGCTGCTGAGAAGCAGCCACAGTGACCTTGGGGATGTTTGCAATGTAATATTTAAAACCCTTCATGATGGACTAAAGTCTCTTATTTAGACTCTCTATGGAACTTAGAATGTGAAAATACAGCAAACTCATAGGATCTATTTCTCATTTACTTTGAGCTGGCTTCTGCAGAAGGCAAAGGAAGTAATTCCCATTCCCCCATCCCATCTCTCCCACCCCATCCCATTCTTTTCTAGACAGAATTCAACTTCCTGGCATGTGGTAGCCAGAAAGGTAGCCACTTGGAATCTGTTCAGCTAAGACTTTTCTGGGCCACTCTCTCTCTTTCTCTTCTCTCTCTCTCTCTCTCTCTCTCTCTCTCTCTCTCTCTCACACACACACACACACACACACACACACACACACACACACACACACACACACTTCCTGTTGGCTCCCAATGGGCCAACTCAAGTTCCATTAGCAGACTGGTCAGAATCATCTAATCAAGGACAGGATGGACCTACACTCTTTTGGTGACACCACTATATTTGAGGGCTCCATTCTGGAACTGCATTTGAGGAATGATGTGGTTGACTGACTGAGCCTTAGGACCTGCCCTCAGTGGAACTATGAAATACAAACTTGGATTTGGACCCTTTCACCTCCCCCCCATTGCTCATAGGAAATTTTACATGGGATCGTGAATTTGGACCTGGAAGTAAAATTAAAGGTCATCTAATCAGAGTCCATTTTACAGATGAGAAAATTGAAAACCAGAAAAATTAGGCAATTTTCATAAGGCCACTTGAATCAGGATTCAGACTTGATCTGCCTATCCCTAGTACTTCAGCTGTTACTCCTGTGTCCCCACTCTCCTCCTGGGAACAACCTGAGGAGCTTCCACTGAAGTAAGAAGGGGAGGTTCTGCTCAAGACCAGCTTCCATTCGCCAGTCTTTCCATAAATGTGGGAGTTGGATTTGGAGGTCATTCTGACTGGTTTCCTTTACCCCAGAGATGTTCTTTCTGTTAAGGCTTAGCAGAGGTCCAGCCTCTCAGAGAGAATCCAATAAATATTTAATGACATATTCACTTTGTTCTTTCCTGCTTAGGTAAATTGGTTGAACAATTTGAAACAGGTGTTTAAAAGCATGGTTCTATTCCTCCCCATCACAACTCCTTCACAATATTTTTTCCTTGCATCTTAGCTCCCCTTTTGTCTGAGTCAGTAATGACCTTCCACAGCCTGTACAAAGACAGCAATTAATGAAAAACCATGTAAAAGTCAATTCCTGAAAGATGACTTTGACCTGCCCACAGATTCTTATCAGCCTTTTCTTAGAGGCTCTTTCTCTCCATCAGACTGAAAGAAGGGGAGGTAGGGAGGGAGGTCATTGGGACAGACCAGGGATAATTGCATTGCCTCTCTTCCTTTCCAAAGATGGGGTTCATGGGCAAGCTTTGCAGTAAAATAGAACCTAGCCAAATGGGATCAATCAGTGCGAATGGAGTTAATGAGTTTGATGGTGCCCCTGAAAAGTAGTATCTTTGACTGTCATCAACTCCACCGTCCTTCTGAATGGCCAGGAATGAACTTTGACTTTTGGAGACTTTCCCAGATTCACTCCTTTTTGTGGCCCCTTTTTCTTAAGAGTGTACCCAAGGTTAAGCAAACAAAACACAGTGCTTGGCTTGCCATGTGACAATTAACCAGACGGGATGAGGGAGAGAGCTCACACAATCTGCTTCCTATTTGAAAACCTGATATAGCAAAGGTGCTTTTGGAAAATATCATAGGCTAAATCTTAACAACAAAGTATTTATTCATAGAACATCTTCTTAAATCTAAAGTCTATACTATACTCCTATATACTATATACCATACTATACTCCTATACTAGGCAACCAACATCCCAGGAAAGAAGCATCTCATTATCTAGCCACATCAGTCAAAAAAAAAATGAGAAATTTGAGCAGTCCATTTAGACTTATCTTTAGATAGTTCACCATTTATTTGCATTCCCTCAATCTCAGTGTGATTTTCTACATAGTCACATTGAGTATCTGCTATATACTTTAAGAAGCATATATAAATTTAAGTAGCATATATAAATATAAAACATCTATTATTATACACACATAATATACTAACTAGTATACTGATATATATGTGAGTGCATTCATACATAATATGCGTGCACACACACACACACACACACACACACACCCCTCTTGAAGCAACTAGCACAGGGTCTTGAATGTAGCAGGTACTCAATGTGACCTTGTAGAAAAACACACAGAAATAGAGAGAATGCAAACAATAGCCAGCTATCCAAAGCTGAGTTTAAATGTGTGTATATGTGTATATGTATACATACATATATACACAGACATATGTACACATATATACACACGTATACATATATGCATACACATCATCAGAGATCAAATTGATATGCCCAGTTACAACATTGAGCTAGTTAGTAGAGCTGTAAACTTAAACAGAAAGTATATGAAGTATAAAAAATAAGATGAATTCTACCAGTTTTATTTATTTTTAAAACTGTGTCTATAGATACAGCAAACCTCATTTATCCAGAATCCAAACAAATTAAAAGTTCAAATAACTGGAATGGGGGGTGAGGTAGGGGAGGACCTTTACGTGCTCTACTTTCATGAGAAATAAATGGATCAAGAGACCCAAGTCACAGTAGTTTCTGGCATTAAATACATAACATGTGATTTTAGGTAAAGCATTACCTAAATTTGATTCCCAATGTTTGATTCTCAGTGTTCTGGATTTAGATTATGCACTTTGAAGCCTATCTGTGGTGAATTTGTAACCATAATATGGTTTCCTTCTGCCAATTTTATTTAATATACTGGTATTAGTTATCCTTTATTGAGAAGACCTGTTACTTGGTGGACAAATGATTTTGTGCCGCTGGCAATTCTACCCCTAAGACCTAACTACTCTTTCATAGATTAATCTCCATCTGCATTATTGGAGGGAGTTCCCACACTGAGAGTTCCCTATACCATTGAAATCACAAGATCTTTGTATATTCACATATCAATTACCTTGTAGATCAATGTGTTAATTTTAGAATGCTCAAACCAGTTCCTTCTTTGGTGTTCAGCCAAAGAATACTAAATAAATGCAAAGTAATTTGAATATTTCAGTACTTAAGGATCTGCGATTTTTGTTAGTACACTGATTGCAAATGTTCTGAGATTCCTCAGATGGTTTTTGAAAGTTGCTGTGACTGAAAAGTTTATCATCTCGAAGTCAATCTGAATTTTAATATTAACTTGGGAAAAAATAATTAGAAAGGCAAATCTCTGTCTAAAAACATATGAAGCATTCCTATGCCACATAAAATAATTTGGAAATTGTCTGCGGTTTGGAATTTTCTATGCTTCCCTTAATAAGTACAGATCATTGAAAGATGACCATTTTAGACACTGGTATCAGTGATTAAGTAATGAACCACTGGATGTCACTCTCAGGCTGTGTAAGTAAAGCTGCTCTTTGGTAGTAGAATAGAGAGGGACTGTTAGAGGAGACCGCTCAGAAGGTGGAAGCAAGGGAGAATGATCTTTGAGAAAGATAGAACAAAATTGTGAGCAGAAAGTTACAACCCTGGATAAGTAGACGGGCGGTAGAACCACATGTAGTTGCTTTCGATAAGGTGGCAATATGGTAGCGTGGAAATAATATTGGCTCTGGAGTCAGAGGACTTGAGTTCAAATCCAGCCTCTGACATAAGGCTTCTCTGTGACTTTGGACAAGTCATTTAACCTCTCTGGGCCTCAGTTTCCTCATCTGTAAAATGTGGGGGCTGGACTAGAGAGTTTGACCTTGGGTTTTCCTCACTCCAACCCCAGTGCTCTAGCTATATATTTAGCTACCTACCTCTTGTGCTATTCAACATTTTTATCAATAATTTAGATGAAAGCATAAAAGGCATGCTTGTCAAATATGCATATGATACAAAAACAGGGTGATGTCTTGACTTGCATGTGATCGAATTTAAGTGAGCCAGAGCTGCATAAAGTCGTCAGCCTCACCGTCTTCCAGAGTCGCTGATATCCAGTGGCTAGACAGAAGTCAGGACAATTAGTGATGACCCAGGATGCAGCAGATGACCTTGGCATCTTCGATGTCTGACCAAACTCTAAGCGCTCCGTAGTGCCTGCTTCAGTCGCCTTCATGGCCACTGGAACAAATTGTTCTCAGCAGCCCATTCTGCTGGGAAAAGCCTTCACATGCTTGGGGTAGGTATCAGTTACCTTCAATCTCGTTTAACCCATAGGCCAAGATGGTTTACTGGAGTGTTGCCACTGTGCATGCTATAGCTTCTTAGAGCTACAGGTGAGAGTTGGGTGAAGGTGAACACCAAAGGTGGATGAGCAGCCCTGGAAAGGGCTCGGCAAGCCCTCATACCAGCAGTGCTAGTCCTCCCTCAATACCCCCTACACCCAGAAGATAGGAATTGGCTATCAACCCTAACATGGGGTCATTCCCAGAGAAGATCCAGATTCTGAACCTAGAAATATAAGAGGAGGGAGAGGTGAAAGAAAAGATTCCAGAACTGCACCAGAAAGCCTAAAGCTGGAAGAGGTGGATACTACAGCTGCTATTAAGAAGTAATTCCAGGGGCAACTAGGTGGCACAGCAATTAAGCACCAGCCCTGGAGTCAGGAGGACCTGAGTTCAAATACAGCCTCAGACACATAACACTCACTCGCTGTGTGACCCTGGGCAAGTCACTTAACCCCATTGCCTAGCAAAAACAAAAAACAAAAAACAAAAAAAAGAAGTAATTCCAGTAGATCAGAGGAACTCTAGAAAGCAAAGAATCAGAGAAGTAACCCAGCAGACAGTCCAGTTTGATCGAGATGATGTGTCCAGTGAGGTGTTAGCCAAACAGTGTGTATAAACTCAACCTAAAAGCGGAAGCATCTGATGGACACAAAAGCCACACTCATGAAGAGACATAAAGAGGACATTGAATGTTACAGTTGCAGAGTTTTGAGTTACCCCAAGACATGGTTTTCCTCATTCATGAACCACCTTGGAAGGCTTCTGTAAGTGCCCATTCTCCCCTACAGATAATCTACATTTATGTGTAGATTGTGATACATTTACTATTTCTGCATCTTCATTAACATGTGAGTATCTGTGGTGTTATTGCGCAGTTAGGCAGCATGGTAGATACAGGGCCAGACTTGGAGTCTGGAAAACTGGAGTTCAAATCTGGCCTTAGACACTTCCTAGCTGTGTGACCCTGGACAAATCATTTAATCCTGTTTGACTCAGTTTCTTCATCTGTAAAATGAGCTGGAGAAGGAAATGGCAAAACCATTCCACTGTCTTTGCCAAAAAAAGCCCCCAATGGGTTCACAAAGAGTCAGACACAGCTGAAATGACCAAACATGAAACAAGTGATCTTATGATTTCATTCTGAATTGTGAAGTAAATGGTTAGATTTAAGATCTAAAAATGTCATTAAGGGTGGACAGTTTTTGCAAATGGAAGCACATCAGTAGGATCTGAAGTGGTGAGTAAGGGACAATAGGGAACCCTGGGAAATCACGTGATGGTGGCGCTTCTCTGGGAACCTAGACCTCCCGGTGCGAGAGCAGGTTGAAGTGAACAAACCGGATCGTAGACTGGGATATGTCCACACACCCTGTGTGAGTTCGAGGCACTAGAATGTGCATAAGCACCTCACAAGCCATTGCTTGCGTTTTGTTTCTACCTGTGTGTGCACATACTGTCTCCCTCGTTAGAGTGTAAACTCCCTGAGGGGAAGATCTGTCTCACTGTATCCCCAGTGCCAGGCACATAGTAAGTGCATAATAATTGCTTACTGCTTGATTAGCTGATTAGGGAAGAGAAGCCTGGGAAGGGGGTGTGATTAATAACAGAAGGTCTGTGGTGCGGAAGAGGTATCAGCTCTGTCCTGTTCGGTGCCAACTGCCACCATTAGGACTTTGGGAGGAAGCTGCAGAGAGGCAGATCAGACTTGGTGTAGGGAGAAACTTGTGATATTTAGAGCTGTCCCAAAAAGGGACACGCCTTTATGTCAGTGCTTCTTTACTGAAGCAAAGGCTGGATGACGACATGCAAGGTTATGTTGTAGAGCAGACTCTTACTTAGGCATGAGGCGCGTTAAATAATCACTAAGGTCTCTTCCTAGGTCAACTAGGTGGCATGGGAATAGAGTACTGGCGCTGGAGTCAGTAAGGAGGGAAAGAGAGAAAAAAGACAGAGAGACAGAGAGTGTGAGGCAGAAAGAGAGAAACAGACAGACACAGAGACTGAAAGAGACAGAGAGAGAGGGAAAGAGAGACAGAGACAAGGAGGGAAGGAAAGAAGGAGGGAGGGAAGGAGAGAGAGACAAAGGAGAGAGAGAGAGACAGAGAGACAGAGAGACAGAGAGTGTGAGGCAGAAAGAGAGAAACAGACAGACACAGAGACTGAAAGAGACAGAGAGAGAGGGAAAGAGAGACAGAGACAAGGGGGAAGAGAGAGAGACAAAGGAGAGAGAGAGAGAGAGAGAGAGAGAGAGAGAGAGAGAGAGAGAGAGAGAGAGAGAGAGAATTCAAAAAAATCTGGCTAATTGAAGGTCCCTATCACTGGTACATAAGGGCACCATACCAGACGTGTATTGTATTTCCTAAACTCCTCAATTTCCTCATTACAAATGTACTTCTATTTCCCTCTCCATTGATCATCACCCACAGAAAGATCCCCTTCCCCCATTGTGGCTCTTCACCCAACATGATTCCCCCACTTAAATCTGGTTACTAGATTTGCGCGCATGCAAAGAAGTTGCAGAGAGACAGAGGGATCAGTCTTCTGGTAATATTCACATAGCTGACTATGGTTTCTGTCACAGCACATTGAAACCAAAGATTCCTCGCATATCCTAGATGTTTCCAGTGAACCCGCCACATGTAGGAGCTGGAAAAGAGCTTGTTTTTCTTCAATCACTTTTTCAGTCGTGTCTGACTCTGTGACCCTACTTGAGGTTTTCTTGGCAAAGATACTGGAAGGGTTTGCCATTTCCTTCTCCAGATCATTTTACAGATGAGGAAACTGAGGCAAACAGGGTTAAATGACTTGCCCAGGATCACACAGCTAGTAAATGTCTGAGGCCGGACTTAAACTCATATCCTCAGACACAGAAAGAATTCACCCACCAAGTTATATTTTTAAAAGATATAGAGTTGGGAACTGGAGTCATCCAGTAAGAATAGTGTCTGTATATTTGAAAGGAATAGCAAGTTGTACATAGTAGATTTACAGTTTCATATGCAATCATCTTTTCTATTGTACTATGTTATAGAAATTCTTGTTCTGTTCCATAAATTAAAAATAAAAATTTAAAAATAGCTTCAGGAGTGCCAAATATCAAAATGAGCTCAGAGGCTATAGGATCTAAGCTAATGGGAACAAAAATGAGTTTTTGTTGCTGTTTGTTAAGCTATATTGGGGGAAAAGGAGGAAGAAGGATAGGACCACTGATTAAATAGATAAACAAATAGTAACTGATAACAGAGAGAATATGGAATTGATAAATTTTTATTTTACTTCCTTTTTTCTACCAAGAAGAATGAACTTCGGTCTATAGTGAACAGAAAAAAAATGTTTAAGGGAGCAGTGATGCCAAGGCTGTGCTGGAGTCAGCTTGTACCAGCTCTGGGGGGTGGGGTCAATTGTTAAATTTTCAGTGTAAGTATTTTCACCTTGGAAATCAACAAGAGCTACAAAATCAGGGCTAGATTTATCATTTTTGTTATTATCTAGATTGAAGGGGGTGACAGAAAAAATGTGAATGATACAGATTAAACCGACACGCATCTTGAACATACAATTTCCCCCCACATGTTGTTGACCCGACATTTTCAGAGAGGACCATTGACATCACAAGGGCAATGCCTTGGCTTGCTTGTGAAGTGGAGTTCAGTGAAGCAAAGCTGCACACTTTTGTCACCCTCATCTCTCCTCCAGAGTCATCGAAGTCCAGTGGCAAGACATAAATGAAGACGACTGGCAGTGGTCAGGGCTGCGGTGGGTGACCTTGACCTTTGCCAGGCCTCAGTTTGTCTGAGGCAATGCCTTTCAATGACTAATGGATAGGTAAGAATTGAGACAAAAGATGCCGGTGGTTAAATACTTGGCTACTTCTGGTTGATTCCCAAGATAACGAAGGTCAAAGTAAGAGAACACTTGGCTGCCCTGAGGAATTCAATGACCCAAATTAACTATATTCTCAAACACAGAAAGAACTCATAGATATGATTGCTAAGCCACAGTTAAATATGAAAGAATGTGGAGAATGAAAAGGACTGGAAAAGGGTAAATATTATTCCAATTTTCAAAATAGTAAAGAAAACAGTATCTGTAAATAATAGATAAGTGAGTTTCACTTTATAACTGGCAAAATTCTAGAATGAATTATTAAAGAGATGGATAATAAATGTGTAGAAAAGGAAGTGATGATCACAAGGACCCAACATAGATTTACCCATTCCTCACAGCTCTTTGTTTTTGGACCAAAGAGAACAATTCTAATCCCTCTTCCATGTGGTAGTCTTTCAGTTACTTGGAGACAGGCATAGAATTCCTGAGTCTTCTCTTTTTAGGCTAAACCTCCTCAGGAAGCTAGATAACATAGAGGTTAGAGTGCTGGACTTGGAAACAAGAAGGTCTGAGTTCAAATCTGGACTCAGACACTTTACGGTGTGCCCGTAACTTAACCTCTCTCTGCTTCAGTTTCCTCATCTGTAAAACGAGGATAATAATAGCACCTCTCTCCCAAGTGAAAGAATATTTATGAAGCGCTTAGCATAGTGCCTGGGATAATGCATGCTTGCTCCCTCTACCCTCCTCCCCATCTCCTCCAACGAATCATCACTGGACATGGATTCAAAGCCATTTGCCATCCCTGACTGCCCCCTCTCTGGATTTTCTCCAGCCTTTCAATATCCTTTCTCAACTGTAGTTCCCCAAATTAAGCATGATCCGCCAGATGTAGTCTGATTAGAACAAAACAGGACCATAGAATATTAGTTTATATTGTATCTTTAATGAATTTCAACTTATCAGATTGAGCCCCAAACCCTAGTTGACTGAGATCTTAGTTGATTTTGGCTCTCTCATCCGATGTCAGCTATTTTTCTCCCTAGAGAGTTCCCAGGGGCCTCTAGATAGAGCAATAGATAGAACTCTGGGCCTGGAATCAGGTCAACCTGAGTTAAATTCGGCCTCAACTACTTATTAGCTATGTGACCCTGGGCAAGTCACTTAACTGCTATTTGCTTCAATCTCCTCATCTATAAAATGGGATAATAACAATAGTATAATAACCTACCTCCCAGGTTTGTTGTGAGGATAAATAAAATAAGTATTATAAAGTGCTTAGCGTGGTGCCTGGCACATACTAAGTGCTTAATAAACACATTTCCTTTCTTCCTTCATCTTTTGTCCTTCTTTTCTTCCTTCCTTCCTTCCTTCCTAGATTTGTGTTATCTGAAAATCTGATAAACATTTATCCAAGTCATTGACTGAAAAATAGTACTTGGTATGGGACCAAGTATAGGACCACTGGGGCATTCTGTTAGAGACCCCCCACCGGCATGTTGCAGTGGGAAAAGCGTTGAGTTTGGAGTTACAAGTTGTTGTTGTGAGTTTGTGTCGTCCAGTCATGTCAGTCACTTCCAACTCCTCTTGACCCCATTTGGGGCTGTCTTGGCCAAGATGCTGGAGCAGTTGGCCATTTCCTTCTCCAGCTCATTTGACAGATGAAGAACGGAGGCAAGCAGGGTGAAGTGAGTTGCCCAGGAGTCACACAGCTAGGAAGTGTCTGAGCCTGGATTTGAATTCAGAAAGATGAGTCCTCCTGACTTCAGGCCCAGCGCTCTGTTTTTGAAGGGGCTGTTAGTCACTATAAAGACAAAGAAGCAAAGATCGTAAATGAGCAGCATGGTTTCATCAATAACAGCTCATGCCAGACTAACTTCATTTCCTTCCTAGAATTTTTTCAGGAATCAAAGTCAAGCTCATTCACTTTTCAGGAAGAGAATGAAACAGTCAGTTTCTACTCAATTCAATTCCAACCTTCATTTAGTGCATCCACTACATGCACTGCAGTGTGCTTCATGTTGGGGGATACAAAGATAGTTCCACTACAGTCCCTGGTCTCATGAAGCTCATAGTGTAGAAGTGTAATTAATAATGTAAATCAATAAATTAGTGGAACATGATAAAATATAAACTAAGCCCTTGATTATGATAACGATTTTATGAGTGAGACACAGGGGAGTTTTCTTTATTGTCCTCATTGGTCATTGTCCCAGTCACCAAGTATAGATTGTATCTACACCACTCTCCTTGACCCTGTTCTCTACCTGCGTTCTCTTGTCAGAGTGATCACATGCCTTCAAATCCCTCCTCTGCACAGATGCCTCCCAAATCTGCATCTTTAGCTTTACCTTATCCCATGTTCCAATCCCGTGCGACTGTCTGCTGGAAAAAGTGGCTCAGTGAAGTGAGCAGAACCAAGAGGACTTTGTACACAATAACAGCCACATTATGCAATGACTAATATTGTTAAACTGAACCCTTCTCAGCATTATAAGGATCTAAGACACCTCCAGAGGCCTCAGGATGGAAAATGCTGTCTATGTCCAAAGAAAGAACTATGGAAGTCAAATTGCTATCACTTATTTTTACCTTCTGTTGAGTTTTGTTTCATCTTTCTGATGGTTCCTCCTATTGGTTTTAATTTTTACTTGCAACTTCACTAATGTGAAAATATGTTTAATAGGAATGTAAATGTTAAACCTATATCAGTTTGTGCGCCGTCTTGTGGAGGGTGGGGGGAAGAAGGGGGAGAAAAATTTTCAACTCAAAAGCATATGAAAGTGATTGTTGATAAATCAATAAATTAATAAAATGGGGGGGGAAGAAAAAGAAAAAAATAAAGTTCTTCCAAGAAAAAAAAAGAAAAAGTCACTCAGATAATTGCGTCAAATTCAAAAATATCCAAGCTCTTCTCCCCACAGTTGTCCTGCCTCCCAAATTCTCTTTTTTTCCTCTATTGAATACATTTGTTGAACATCGTCCCAATCATCCAGACTATAAATGTCAAAATCATCTTTTGCTCTTCCTTCTCTCTCATCCTCTTTTGAAGAGCTCCATGATAGAAGATGAAACTGCTCATGAAATGTTCTTGTCTTTTGAATTCTTTACTTCTTGTAATAATGGAAAATATCTGGTTATCTTCCTTGGGATTCCTCGTTAATATAGACACACATACATTCACACATACATATACACATATATGTACACACATGTATGTGCATATGTGTATATATATATATATATATATATATATATATAATTCTTCAATACTCTTAATCTTTTATTTAGCCTTGGGGCTATTTCTTAATTTCTCCTAAAAAGAGACACATGATTGCATCTGATGGTTCCAATTTCCACCATCTCTGCTCCTTCACCTCTCTCCAATGAGAACTTCCTTTCAGCACTGAGAAAGAATGGTAGAAAGACAAGATAAGAAATCCAGCTGTCACAGTAATGGACCCATTGCTCCCCAGGAGCAATCAGAGGCTTCACTGAACTCAGCCATTCCTTTTCTCTCCTTTCCAGCCCAACCATCCTTGAAGTTAATGATGTGCTACCAAAGAAGGCACAGTAATGACCAAGACTTTGGGGAAAGTGGGTTTGAGGAATAAGAAGGAGAAGCTTAGAGGGAGTCAGCAAATAACTTCTTCTCCCCAGTCAGTAAAATGCATGAAAGTAAGAGATGGAAGAATATTTTGTGAAGAATAGCCAGTAGATTATCAAGTTAATGAAGGGGAGTAATATATAATAAGGATGAAGGTCTTTAAATGCCAACTAGAGGGGTTTGAATTTGATTATAGAGGTAATAGGAGCCACTGGGGTTGTGGTTACAATGACATAAATGAAACCAATGCTGAAAAACAGCCAAGCTCTGATTAATTGTAATAACCAATCTTGGTCATGAAAAGCAGATGATAAAACACACATCTACATATCAAGTCCTTATTTCTCCCCTGAACTCTAGTGGTCCAGCATCATCTACTGGTTGCTGTATATCTCCACTTGGAAGCCCACGAGTATCTCCAAACTGATGTGTTCAAATTTTCCCTCTAAATGACTCATCTTCCCAATTTTCCTGTTTTCGTCAAGGGCACCATCCTCCTTCCAATCCTCCAAGTTCCCCACTTCAGAGTCTTACTTGGCTCTTCATTCTCCCTCAACCCCTTCCTTATCCTGCCATTTGGCCAGTATTATCAATTCTGCACATTTGTTGAAAGGCTTCCCAATCATCCAGGCTTGAGGTCTCAAAGTCATCTTCGTCTCTCCCTTCTCTCTTCTGTCCACAAGCTATTTCATGTCTATCAACTGCTGTCCACTCATATGCCCACAACCTTTGTTCAGACCCTCATCAATTCTCACCTGTTAATGCAATGGCCTTTTAACTGGTCCCTCTGCTTCTAGTCTCTCTCCTTTTCAATCCAGCTTTCACTCAGTTGCCAAACTGATATCCCTTTATGTCACCCCATCTGTTCAAAAAGTTTCAGTGACTTTCTGTCGCTTCCAGGATAGGACACATTTTCTTTTTCTTTAGCATCACTTCCATTCCAACTGCAATCTATCTTTCCAGATCAGTTTCATAATACTCCCCCTCATGCACTCAAATTGGTCCACTTACTGTTTCTATCTCATGAATCCATGCTTGCATTGGCTGTTCTCTTGTGGTCAGCATTGATGCTGAATTCAGATGACTTGCATTTAAATCCCATCTTCATGTATATTACCTGTGGGATATTGGGCAAGACCTTCCCTGGGCCTCAGATTCCTCATCAGTAAAATAAAAGAGTTGGACCACATGGCCTTTTAGGTCCATTCCATCTCTAGACCCAGTATCCTACGGTCTTATGATCAGAGGGCCTAACTTCCACGTGTTCGAATCCCTAGCTCCCTTCAAGGGCCAGCTCAAGTGTCATGCACCTTAGAGCAAGCCTTCCCTGATACCTGAAGTTCTGGGTGCTCTCCCCCAAATTGCTCTGCATTTTTGAGATATATGTTTGGTATTGATTATCTTCATGCAAATTCTTTCCCCCAGTAGCATCTATGCTTCTAAAAGGTAAGGATCATTTCCCTTTTGCCTACCTATCCCCTGCATCTAGCATAGTAGGTGCCATTTAATAAAGGCCTGGTGAGTTGAATTGAATTGACTTGAAACCCACTTCTCTCAGATTATGGGCACTGAATGGCATTTTCTCAGACATTGCCTTTTCATCAGCTGGTTTTTCTAAACGATTTTTCTTTGATACAAGGGTGGGATTCACTATAAAAGGGGCATGTTGGGTGATCATGGCAGCATCTTTAAAAAGCATCAATAAAATGTTTCTTTAAAGAAAATTTATTTTACCTTCCCCATGTATCTGCTTATTTCATTTCATACCACTTAGGCCTCGAGTTCACACGAACAGGTTCTCTCTTTCCAGTGACTTAGTTCGAGAAAAATTTGGTCCTGTTCCTTGAGGGGAGTGGGGGAGGTGTGACAGACAATTTTTCTCCTTTGAAAACATGGCCCCTCGATTACTTTGAACTATATCAAAGCATGTCTCATGCACGAATCTGTGGGTTTATTTCCTCTGTTGAAGGGAACTCATTCCAGATGAATGTGACAGCTTGAGGGGTCCTAATACAATGGAAGTAATAAACTCATTTAAAATGGGTTTTATTTTACCCTAAAACAATATATCTATGTAACCATAGTGTGTTGAGTAGAATTTAAAGCTATATACGAGTGAAAGATCTAATGAGACACTGATATGTTTTGAATATTGGTCCATGAGATGGTTAGGAGAACTTGGCTGCCTGACAACATTACACTATGAACACACATGGGCTAGGAGTAATACAGTTCATATACACCTTAATGGGAAACTGCTGCATGTGACTCAGAGCAAGAAGTGGAGCCAAGCACTCCAGGCTGTAGTTCTCGTTGGCGTTCCTAGACCTGAGTCTCTAGCAATATTTATTTTGTGTTTACGTTCTGAAGTGAGTGATATCATGGAGGCGAGCAAGGAAAGCAATAGGCATTAGAGGATGGCTAGAGAATTCTTCACTTTTCAAAAGGAATGAGTGTTAGGGATTAATCAGAAAGAGAGCCAGAGGAAACTTTATTTTTGAACACAATGGAAAAGGACTTCTTGGATGAAAGAGGCAAGAGCTAACAGAGAAGATTGCTGAGGAGGGCCTGGGCTTTACTGAGGAGCAAGGTGGAAGATCTAAAGTGAAAACCCTGGGGGGGAAAATCAGGCAGGGCAGATAAATCTCAGGCTTTTTCAGTCTGCCTCATCTAGACTACAAAGGTATCTCTACAAGATCTGGAGAGATCTAGCCAATTAAAAATTTAAAACACACACACACACACAGAGTAAATTGATCATTTGAGACCAGGTGGATCAATAAAAATGGTGGCCTGATAGCCTGACTTTGCATCCTATAGAAACAGGCTAGGAGTGACTTCTGACTAAAGACCATGTCCATATTGAGATAATAGGATTAAATCACCACAATCATCTTGCCGTTTCCGACTAGCTTGACATGTTTGACTACCCTCTATGATAAATCACGATAAATTGCAGGGAAGTAAATCTGATGGAAGGGGCTTTTCTCCAACCTATTGTTAAGATACCCTGAGTGGCTGATTCAAGTGGCTCTGGTTACTTCCAACCCAAAGACTCAGCCAGACCAAACAAAGTGAAGTCAATCCAATGCGGCGAGCATTTATTAACGCTCTACTATGTGTAAAACACTGAGTTATGTGATAGAAACGCAAAGACAAAATGAAAGCTAGGCCCTGCTGTAAAGGGAGTGGTGGTGGTACATTCTATCAGGGAGAGGTAAATCTATAACACAGAAGCAGCATGGTTGGCGAAGAGCAAGCTAGCTTCAGAGTCTAGAAGGTCTAGGTTCAAGTCCTATCAGGGACACCCACTGGCTGGGTGATACTGGACAAGTCA